>NC_133849.1:3602729-3902956 GCF_047830755.1 Zonotrichia albicollis
GGGTGGGACTGGAATGAGCCTGGAGGGGACACTGGGAGAGGCTCGGGGTGTCGGTGAGAGGTTTTGGGGGGCTGAGCCCTGCGGACCCCCCAGAGATGCCGCCGGACGCCGCCCGCATCAAGATATTGATGGGGATTAGGGGCTTCGTCTTGGGCTTCGTCTTCCTGGCGCTGGGGCTCGGCTTCTCCCTGCGCAAGAAGGTCAGGGCGGGTGCCGGGGGTGGCGTCCCCGCCGTGGCGGAGCGTGTGCGCTCTCGCCGGGGCCCCCAGCCCGGTGTCACCCCCTTTTCTGTGCCCACAGAGCTCCTGAGCCGGCGGCAGCCGCAGCCCCTCCCCGTGTGCTCGGGCCCGGCCGGGACCCCCCGCTCCGTCCCCGCTCCGCTGATTCTTGGGGGGTCCCGTGTCCCCCCAGCCCCGCTGGCGCTCTGCCCCCGCCCAGTGCCTGCTCCCAGTGCTCCCAATAAAGCTTCCCAGTTGGGCCCGGGGCCGTTTATTGGGGGGACGATGGGGAGGGGTTTGGGGGGGCGATGGGACGGATTTGAGCAAAGGGAGGGGTACAAAGGGTGGGGGCTGGGCCCGGGGGGAGGGGTCGCTGCCCGCGGATCCCGCAGTGCCCGGTGCGGGACGAGCTCCGTGCGCTGCTCCATCTCCATCTCCCGTGGGAGGATCCACGCTGGATAATCCCGGGTGACCCCAAGGGTCAGAGCCCCCCGTGTGGGGGTCAGAACCCCCACACCTGGCTGCGGGTTCCACATGTTCCTGGTCCCCCCGTGGACACCTCGATGAAGGCCGGGGGGTCCCCGCTACTTTTCTTGTTTCTGCTCCTCTCCTCATCTCCCCCTCCTCTTCCTCCCACCTCTCCTCTCCCGGTTCAGTCGCTCCTCCCGCTCCTCCTCGTTCCTCCTCCCGCCTCCTTCCCCTCTTCTCTCTCACATCCCCCGCCCCTTCCTCAATGGTTTCTTGAAGGGTCCAGTTCCATCTTCCCTTGGCTACTGCCCTGAGAGCTTTTCCAGCTGACTTTACTACTGCACTCTCAGACTGAGAGTGGGGAATCTTGGTGCTTGGTTTCCTCATTCCAGCTGCCTTTGACAGGGTTTGTTTCTGTCCTCAGCTGATTTTGGCCTCAGCGCTCAGCTCAGCCCTGAGCAGGACCAGCGCAGCTCCATGGTGGGCACTGCTCACTGGATGGCTGTTACCAGGCTTTGCAAGGGTCTTCAGGGGTGAAGAGATAGATGAGGGGCTTAACTTCATGATCAGAAGGCTGGATTTATTATTTTATGATATATAATACATTAAGACTATAGTAAAAGGAATAGAGAGACAAGTTTCAGAAGCTGCTATGCTAGGAATCGAATAGGAATGAATAACAACAGAGCTTTCTCTGATCTGTCCCAGAGAAAGATTGGTCTTTGATTGGGCCTTAATTGTAAACATGGAACATGGGCCAATCACAGGTGCACCTGTTACATTTCACATCAGCAGAGCACCACTGTTTACATTCTTCTTCTGGGGCCTCAGCTTCCCAGAAGGGGGAAAAGTCCTAAAGAAAGGATTTTTCACAAAAGATGTCTGTGACAGATGGCCCCAGAAGTTGTGACCACATCTCCTTATGGCCCCAAGGTGGACGTCTGGGCCTTTGGCATTGTGACCATTGAGATGGTGGAAGGAGAACCTCCTTACTTCAGGGAAACGGCGGCCATGGGAAGAGGCAAATTCTGCAGTGGCTGCCAGAGGCCTGTGAGCACAGGGGGACCCTGCACTGGGAGCAGCAGCTGGAGGTTTCTGCACATGGGAAGGGAATTCCCAGAGGACTCCAGCCTCAGCACAGACGAAGATTCTGCAATCTCCAGCAACAATTTTCTTTGGGATTTATGTTGTTGCCGCTCTTCTGGCTGTGAGGATGACCGGAAAATGTGAAGCAAGTGCATCAGCTCTAATGTTACCTTGCAAGAAAACCCCACACCAACCCCACATCCCAGCCCCAAACCCAAAAAGTTTTCTGCAGAAGTTTCTAAAATGGTTTTGTGAGATGATCTTCCCCCTGATTCTTCTCACTGGGAAACTTGTTGAAAACATAAAGATGATTGTTTAACATCCCCATAGTCTAACATATCTCTTTCCTAGTCCAAGCTACTTTCTCTGTGTTACCAAGCCTGAGCTTTCAGCATCACAAAACTCCTGTTTCTTGCCTGGCAGTTTCTGGGATGGAGCATCAGGAATGCATTTACTTGAGTGTCAGTGGCACTGCAGAGATGCACTTGAAGTAAGAATCCTCTGAAATACCACAGGCAGACCACACTGACTCTGGAAAATGGCCTGTAAAGCTGGTGCCAACATTTGGAGAAGCAAAATGTGTTATTTCTGATGGAGGTTCCTACTAACAGAGTCAGCCAATGCAACTGGCTCTCAAGGTGAGATCATTTGGATGTTGCATTGGCTGTGGCAGCCCCAGGGTTTGGGTTTTTTGGCTGGCATAGCAAAATGAGCTGTGAGCAGCATCTCTGGCAGGGAGGAAAGTGCCCCTGGAGCTGGGGCTGAGGCCCCGGGGTGGATGTGAGCCCGTGTGGGTGTGAAGGGAGCTGGCAGAGCGCCGAGTTTGCTTTCCCTGCAGGCTCCCGCTCTGATCCGGCAGAACGGGAGCCCGCAGCTGCAGCAGCCCCGGCGCCTGTTGGCTCTGCTGCGGGACTGCCTCGAGTGCAGCCTGGAGGCGGACGAGGAGCGGCGCTGGGCTGCCCAGGAGCTGCTGCAGGTGAGGGCCAGGGGCTGCAGGGGAAGCAGCAGCGCCAGGCAGGGCTTTTCTTGTGGGCCCCCTCCAACAGTCTCCAGTCTGGCTGCGTTCCACACGCAGAGCAAGCAGAATCCTCGCCTGCTGTGGCTTGGCAGGCTCCTTTGGAGCTCATCTGGGCCTGGTGCCCCACAGCGAGCAGGGACATCTTCAGGCAGCTCAGGGGGCCCAGAGCCCTGCCTGACCTGAGCTTGGATGTTTCCAGGGAGGAGGCACCTCCCACATCTCTGGGCACCTTCTGTCAGTGTTTCCCCACTCTGCTGGTTAAAAAATTCTTCCTTAGATCCAATCTGAGCCTGCTTCCCTCTCCCGAGTTTCAAAGCATTTCCCTTTGTCCTTTTGCAACAGAGTCAAGTTCCTCAAGTTCCTGTGAGGAACTTGACTCTGGAAAGTAACAGTTCATTTCTTTCCTTTTTATCCTTTGGGCAGCACCCATTTTTATCATCAGCCAAGCCTCTCTCCAGCCTGACCCCTCTGATCACTGCAGCGAAACAATTGAGGGAGCAGCAGAGGAGATGAAGCCCTTGAGAACAGCTTTCGGTTATAGTAGTCAGGACAACTGGTTAGTTATGGTAGTGAGCATGGGTAGTTACTTATGGTAGTTAGCACTGTAGTTGATTATGGTAGTTAGCATTGGTAGTTTATGGTAGTTAGGAGAGCCTTTTCGTTATGGCAGTTGTTTGAATAAAAACTCTCTTAACCCTCAACTGCCTTGCCGTGTCCCTTCCTTCTCCCACTGTGCCTCAGCTGCCCGGAGCAATGTGAGGGGAGAGCGGGCCCAGCCTGGCCCAGAGCTGAGCCCCAGCAGAGCCCTGGCAGAGCCCAGAGCAGCCTCGGCACCTGCAGAGTCAGCCTGGAAGGAGGCGCTTGGAGCCTTCTCGGCTGCACCCGGCTCTTGGTTACAAACTGGGTGTGCTGGAAAATGCCACCGGCTCTGCACGAGGGCAGAAGGGGCCCGGGGAAGGCCCAAGTGCTCCATGCAAGGGAAAAACCTGCCCTGGGTTTGTTATAAATAACTGGGTAGTGTTGGCTTTTGCTATTATGTACTGACTTCTGCAAAATATTCTTAATCACACGGATTTTGATAGAGTACAGTTTTTAATCACTTTTAACTTCTTTTGCTCTAGTAAAATTTGTCAGTTTTTTGTGGCCAATGCCCTGGCCCCTGTGTAGCTCATATTCTCAGAACGTCATTTATGGATGATATTTGAGTTTGTGGAGAGTGTGAAAAACATACATTATCGTTTTGTCTTTTGCAAAATATTAAAGTGGATGCCATGTGTTGTGCATTAGAATGTTAACTATTGCAGAAGTAGCTGTAGTTGTGAAATAATAATTAATGCTTTTATTTTTGTAAATAACTGACAATAACACTTCAGAGATATTTGTGAAATAGCTAATGTTCATTTCAAGTACTTGTGGAAGTAGCTAAAACCCTCTGCATGGTCAGACAACATTTAAGGAAGGGATGTGATGAGGACCCCTGCCCCTGACCCTTCCACTGTCAATAACTGTCACCTGCTGAAATCACAGAACAGGGGCCCTTGTGAGGGAGTGACACACAACCCTCAAAACAGCAATCCACGATTCCAGCATGTGCTCTAAAAGGGTGAGTTGGGGGTCACACCAACCTAAAGAATTCCTGGAACATGTAAACGAGTTCAGAGAAATGTTTGAATGTGTATAATCATTATGAGTATGTATTTGAACAATACAATGAAAAAACTAGACAAGAAGAGTTGCTGTGGTTAACCGGTGTGCCTCTGGCCATCGCCAAGCACCCAGCGCTGTTACTGATTTATCCCTTATTACTCCTTAATAAACTTTCAAAAATTCTAAAGAGTGAGGCTCCTTTCTCACAAAACCCAAGGTGCTCACCCCTTGTTCTTCCCCCAAAGTCAGGATTTGTTGATCCTAAACTTTGTCTGGATGGAGGAGAAGGAGGCTGCAAGGAAAAGGAAGATGCACTGGTGTGGAGGCCCATGGGAGTCTCAATCTCCCACCCTTGGGGGACTGGTCTCCAATAAGAAGACTAGATTTCAAGGTTATGGTGAGAAGCTTGCTTCTCCCATAGATCTTTGCAGGCACATGCTGATTTATGGAAAGTTATGTTACCCCATTGGCCTAATTACCCTGGTTAAAACCCTATTACCAATCATTGGTTTTTCCCTAGAATGTTCTCCCTCTCTGTCCCTCCATTGGCCCTAATTTACTGCATTCTTCTGCCACTGTTTCCCTATTAGCTGACCTGACCCTTTACTCCTCCTTTGCACCATTTTCCCCCATATCCATTGGACCCTGACCCTCAGCTCCACCCTCACTACCCCATATAAAAACCCCCTGTGCCCTCAGCTTGCACCCTGTCTTTGTCCCTGGGCCCTGTTCAGCTCTGTGCCCTTTTCCTGTACCAATAAACCCAGTTTGCTGCAGATCATACCCAGACCCATCCTGCCGACTTTGTCAGCTTTATAAAGCAGCCGTGAGCTTCGGGCTCCGGAGTGCCGGACGCTCCAAGGGCCTCGGCAGCGCCAGGACGCTCCAGGCTGGGACAGCCAGGCAGGGCAGGAGGAATCACTGCCCCTTTCCCCTCTCTGCTGCTCCATCTCCCAGCCCAGCATCGCTGCAGGACAGCCTCACTGCCAACGCCATCCTGCCAGGGATGGACTGGGGAGATCTCCTTCCCCTTCCCTCTGCCATGGAGGCAAATCCCATCTGCTCCTTGTCCACCCTCCTTCTTCTCCTCATTCTGTCCTACATCCATCCATGTTCCTTTCTCATCTCCTTCTTCCTTTGTTCCTTCATGTTCCTTCCTCTCCTCCTGCCTTTTCCTTTTCCCTTCTCCCTGTCTCTTCCTCTCCTTGTCCTTCCTCCCCCAGGAACTGAGCTGCGGACAGAGACCAGGGAGAACAAAACCCTGCCACAGAACCTCGTGGAAGAGGCCATTTGGAACGGCTCCAGGGCACAGGAATCCAATGGGGAGGAAAAGCGCCAGTGATCCCACACGAGGAGGGGCTGCAAACCCAGCCTGGGGAGCTGTGAACAGGTAAACCCCTCCCTGTGCAGGGAAGGGTGTGGGGAATGTGAGAAGAGCTTCAGGGAGAGCTCAGCCTATTCCTGGTGCCTCCAAAAACGGCAGTGCCAGATGCAGAGATCCACGGTGCTGCAGAGATCTCCCTGCAGATCCATGGGGCTGCAGACAAGTTCCTGGAGAAGTCTGCGGTGGGAGAGAGCCCAGGGTGCAGCAGGGGAACGACTCCTGTCCCTGAGCAGAGGGAGAAGCCCCGCGGCATGAACTGAGCCTGGCCCCATTCCCTGTCTGCGGCACTGCCGGGGTAGGAGGTGCAGCTGGAAAGAGGGAGGCGTGGGGGAAACCTAGATTTAAGGCTCGTCACTTACTTCTCATTACCCTGCTCTGAGTTTTTGGCGATTTCTGTCAGAAATCTCTCCCCTCCCCGACTCACACACAGGGCTTTGGGGCGGTTCTCTCTTTTTGGGTGAAATCAAAGTGATGCACTGATGCTCCTAATTAGGATAGGTGAAGTGAGGATCCAGGGCTTCCCGCTGAGCCGGAGCCACCGGAGCCGCAGTGCCGGGAAAGCCGTGGCGGGAGTTGCGGAGAAGTTTGTTTGTGTTTTCAGCCCAATCCCTCTCGGGCCCGTTTTTGGGCCTTTCCAGGGCTGTTCCTCAGCTCCAACTCTGCCCTCACGCAGCCGGGGGAACCCTGAGAGCGAGGGGCGGGGCTGTAGCGTGTGCAGAGCCCGCCCCTGGCTGGGATTGGGGGTTGGTGCCGTCAGTTGTGGTTGTGGCGCGCTGATTGGTGGGAGCGGGGCGGAGCAGGGCCCTGGTGGCGGGCTGAGGGTGGCTGTGGTTCGGCAGCGGCGCCATTGTCGGCAGCAGCCGGAGCTCAGTGAGTCGGCGGCGGAGCTCGGAGGCGGCCGCAGCGCGGGTGGGAGCCGCGCTGGGTTGTGCGGGGGCTCGGGGCTGGCTGCGGGCCTCGGGGGCGGCAGGGGGCTCGGGCGGGTTCGTTGTGCCGTGTCCGGCCCGTGTTGCCGCTGGCGTGAGGGCGCTGCGGGAGCGGCTGCCCGCGGTCTCCTTGCGGCCGCTGCCTCGGCAGAAGCTGCTGCCGGAGCAGCGCTGGCTCAGCCCGGTTGCTGTGGCTGGGACAGAGGGGGCTGCCCGGGGATTTGCGGGGAATTCCCGTGGCCGGAGGTTTCTGTGCCCAGAGGAGACAGAGGAGTCCTGTAAAAGTGACTTTATTGCTGGGAAGAGGGAGAGGCCGTGGGGCACTGGCCATGCGCTCCCTGCCGTTGTGGTAGTTCGCAGCCTCCTTTTTATTCTCATTTTCCCGGCCTCATCTCCCTCTCCCTTTGCGCACTGGCTGAGGTACTTGGAAGGTTCAGACCTCCCGATCCGCCAACTGCATGTCCTCGTTAATGTGCATCCCCACTTTTTTATAACAGCCGATATTCATGGCTCTGTTAAGTTTTTATTCTTGTCGAAGTTCAGGAATTTAGCGAGACTTTCTCTGAGCAGCAGTCCATCTTAATTAGTAACATTTATTGAAGCTGGTGGTTTCACCCGTTACTTCCTAGTCTACTAGTCCCTGGCCCCTTGCTGAGCTGCTGAATGAGCTGCACTCTCAAGGTGTGGAGCACGGTAAAAAGATGAGAGTTGCTGTAGCACATCAGAGGAGAAACAGCATTCGTTTAACCCATGGTCTGCCAGGGAGCCACAAAACCATGACCCATTCCCATCCTTCTCCCGTTTGGACCAATACATGAGATGCTTTTTTGTTTCTGGTGTTGTTTTTTTTTTTTCACCACTTTTCCTTTGTTATCTCTTTGTCAACAGCAGTTTGAGTCATTTAATTTTCCACAAATTCCTCTTTTTTTTGCTAACAGATGATCTGATCCCATCTCATGGTGCAGTGTTGTGTTCTTCATTTCAGTGGATTGGTCAGCAGGAAGGTCACGAGCTGGAGCTGTCTGGTTGGTTATTCCGAGGACAGCTTGTAATCTAATGATGCCATTGAAATGAGAAATGGGTTCTGTGGCTCCTGGTATGAATTGGTTCGGATTCCCAGGGCATGGTCCATGGTGTTGTAGGATTTGTTCTGGTAGCCTTTCAGGTTTTCCCCATTTTTGGCCACTCTCTCCTGCCAGGGCTGCAGCAGTGGCAGCAAGGCTTGGCCCCAGTGGCTGGAAATGGCAGAGTGGGGTGGCCAGGATTGCAGACGATTCCAGGCGAGGATCTGTGGGCAGGCGCAGGGGCTCGGCCCGCTGTGGAGCCCTGGCTGCTGCTGCGTTGCCTTCAGGGCAGGCTCAGGGGCGGCCTCCCATCCTCCTGCTGCAGGCGGGAAGTGCAAATCTCCGGGGCTTCAGAGCCCTTGAGGCCAGGCTGAGGGGTCCCCCCGTGTTGAGCTGTGCTGGCGGCTGTTTCTGGCCTCAGGGACACTTGGCATGGGCCCCTTGGCCACCAGTGGTGCTGCTTTGCACTCCTTAGGCAGGAGCCGATGTCCTGGCTGGGTGTTGGCAGCAGCAAAGTGCCAGGGCAGGCTCTGTGCCAGCCCAGCTTGCTGTGGGAGAATGTGCCTTGATATCTGCTCCAGTGGTTGCTGAAGCAGTGAGAATTGCTTTTGCCCCCTTGTTAGGTGCCATGGTGTCAGCAGAAGATATTGAAGCCTTCCTGCTCAGGGCATTTCAGTGCCAGGCTCTCACAAGCACCCAGAGCTGTGCGGGTTGAGCTGAGCATGGGGCGGTGACCTGCGCTGTGTCTGATTCCCCTTGCTTCCCTCCCCTGGAACAGGGTGTTGCTTTTAGACACCACTTGTCCTGGTTGCTTCAGAGTACTTTGGAGAGGCTCCATATCTAATTTTCCCTCTTTCCCTGGGACTGCCCACACTTCTGGATTCACTTCAGCATAGGCCTTGTCAGACATTTGACACAGAGGTACAACAGAACAGGCCTCTGTATCCCTTTTTATAATATTATTGTGTGTTACGAGTTTAGCGATCAAATCCCTTCCCATTAAACCATGGTAACAATTAGGAGCAAATAAAAATTCACGCATTTCAAACCCATCTCCCAGATCTCCTAACAGTGATTGAATAAAACCATACATCTTTCTCAGTAATCCCCTCACTAATGAAACATATTTTTCGCATTTTCCCCCCCTTAGGTCTAAGATTTAGAGTGGATTTAGAGACCCCTTGTCTCTAAATCATTATCAGGAAATGCCTCCTCTCAATGCAGACCCACCCTGAATGTTCTCAAGGGCTGCAGTGTGGAGGGTCCCTGGTGTGATGGGAGCTGTGACAGCCCTGCCAATCCATGTCCATCAAGGGGTGGACTTGCTGGTGCTGAGGGTGCTGCTGTCTGTGCTTGCAGTGTCCTTGTGCCCTGCAGCTGGAGCCCTGGTTCCTTGCCAGGGGCTGTTTGGGTGGGCTCTCCCCTGCCGAGGAGGGCAATGCCTCTGCCAGGTGCTTGTGGCTGAGCCGTGCCCTGGGTGCTGGGGCCCCCTTTGGCCCTGGGGTTGATCCCTCAGGGGCTGTAGGAACTGTGCCCTGGCCTTTGCCTTCAGCTTGGCCTTTTGCTGCTCCCTTCTTGCACTCACCTGCTGTGCCTTTTTGCCCAAGTGCTGCAGGGCCTTCTTGTGCCCCTCCTGCAGCCCCCTCAGTGCCTGTGGGTGCTTGTCTTGCTTTACAAGAGAGGTGTCTGCTCGGGAAGGCAGAAAAAGCCTCTCTTGGAATGGAGAATGCAAACCCCCTCCCTCTTAATTTTTAGAATAGTGAAATCAAGGGGCTCTCAGGCAAAGATATGGGAGCAGGAATACCAGTTCTTTACTAGTGTGTATAATAAAGCAAACAAACAGCAACAGCTGCGGCACTGACAGCAAACAGAGCCCGGAGCCAGTCCCGGCCTTTGGGCTGCGGCGCTTTCCCCTTGGGTGCAGTTCCGGGCACGGCCGGCAGGGGCGCTGGTGGCTCCCGCGGGGCGGGGCAGCGCATCCCTCCCATGGGAACCTCTCTGAACGGAAATAGAGAAATCCCTTCATCGAACTCTTTCACTTTTTTACCTTGTATAGCCTTTCTCCCGTGTTTTGGGAAAAAATTTGGAGAGGGCTTTCTTTTAACTGAGCTCCTAGTGTTTCGATGTTGCTTCCTGTGGAGAGAGAGAGTTTCCCTGAACAGCCAGAGCTGTGGTTACCAAGGGGAAGTAACTCAGAGCATGACGGGGACAGGGGAGGATATCCCGCCGAGGCTCGGTGGGAGTGTGGGCAGGGTCTGCTGCCGGAATCGGCAGAGGGGGATGTTCCCGTGGAGCCCGAGGCGGAGCGTGGGCAGCCCCCAGATGGCTGATGGCGGCTGATCCGGCAGCTGCCGGCAGAGCAAAGGCAGGTGGGAGAGCCCGGCAGCAGCGGCGGTGCCCAGCGCAGGTGGCACGGGCAGGGCAGGCGGGGATGGGATGGCTGGGACCCCCCCTGGGTGCGGTGGGCGCGGTGAGCTCGGAGCAGGCGGCAGGACAGAGCAACCCCCATCTTGCCCAGCATGGGCGGCAGAGCGGCCGCGGGCCAGGCAGTGGGAGCAGGGCACACAAATTGAGCGACAGCGCCGGGGCAGGTGGAGCTGCCCTGGGCAGTGAGGCCGCACCTGGGATGGAAAGCGGGGCAGGCGGAGCTGAGGCGGGCAGCGAGCTGGGACCCGGGACAGGCGCCTGGGCCGCGAACGGAGGGGGCAAGACCTGCAGAGGATCCCACTCTCTTTCTGATTTTTCCTCTTTTTCTCTTGCCTTTCATTTCCCTTTTTTCTTCTCGGAGGTTTCTCATACTTTAAAGATTTTTATTCTTCTAAAGTCCTCTGCCTAACATATTTCATATTCTCTTCTAGGTAAAGGGGTGTTTTTACAAATAAATCCAGAGCCTAATAAATCTAAACTTCTGCTTGGATACATTGAAATGGTTGATGAGCTAACTCAGGACCTCCTAATGTTGTTTTTCTCATCACCTTTTTATTTCTCCTTTGGCAAATTAAGCATCTTTCAGTTACTTGCTTTGCAACTCCAAAAATCCCAGTGCACCCATACTTCCTTAAAAAATTATCGCACAAAGCTTGAGTACACCAGTGGGTTTTCTGATGCATGTCTTCTAGTATTTTTTTAGAAGAACATTTATTAACTAATTGTCTTCCATCAAGAAGTTTCCATTTCCCGGATTTATCTTGTTCACTTCCTGTCGTGTCTGAATTTTTTTCTTGGCTTCCCTAAACTTTGGAATTTCCAGTTTTTCCTCGTTTGGAGTTAATATTAACATAACTGTTTTATCTCCATTTTCTGCTGCATCCTTAGCTTTGTGATGTGCCCCCACTTTGCCCAGTTTGCCTCTCCTTTGGCCCGGGCCGGGTTCCCCCGCCCACAGCGGCTGGAGCAGCCGAGAGCCCCGCGCTGCCCATCCCGACCTGTCCCGGCTCCATCCCCGCTCCTGCCGCGGCTGCGAGGGCTGCGGGAACGGGGCAGCGAGGGTGTGGCTGCTGCTGGGGGAGGAGGAGGAGGGAGGGAAGGGCAGGGATGAAGTGGGAGGAGGAGGTGGAGATAAGACAGAGGAAGAGGAGGATGGGGAACGGAAGGGGAGGAGTGGGAGGAAGAGGAAGAGGAGGGACAAAAGCAGATCGAGGCTGAGCTGAGGGAACCACGCAGTCGATCCCTGCCTGAATTCGCAGCCCCCATCTGTGGGATCATCGCCCCCCCATTGCACCGGTGAGCGGGGAGGGGGAGTTCAGCACGGATATCCCGGGGGGTCCCTGGGTTGGGTTTTTGCGCATGTTTGGAGAATGAAGATGTCCAAGGCTGAGCGGAAAAGGCCCCTTGGGGGGACATCGGGGAGTGGCGGTGGCGGCTGCCGGCAGAGGCAGCCTGGAGGAGCAGAGCCCTGTGTCCCCCAGGAGCCCAAAGTGGGGAGCCCAGAGAGGGGGGAGCGCCGCCATTGGCGGGAGCCTGAAGAGCCTGGAGAGGGGCAGGGGGGACTCCTTGGAGCCGCTGCAGCCCCGAGCAGAGAATGAGGGGAGAAGGGAGCCCGGGAGCCCAAACAGCCCCGGCATCCCGAAATGGGGAGAGCGAAGCGGGGGGAGCTTTTGGCATTGCTGGGACTGCCAGCAGCCTGGGCAGGGTGGGCACCGAGGAGAAGGGGGACCCCCAATCCAAGCGTGACCCCAACAGCTGGGACAGGGGGGAACCCCTGAACAGCAGAGGTGAGGGACCAGGGACAGGGAACTCCTGGGAGGCTTTTTCAGGGCTGAATCTTGGTGTTTGGGAGGTTTTTCTGGCGCTGAGGTGGCCAATGACTTGTAGAAATGGGCTCGGGTAGAGCGACCTTCAAATTCAATGTGTGTTGGGGAAGATGAAAAAGGAAAACTTTATAAATATGATTGTCTGGCAAAAGATTTTGAGGATATAGAAATTACAAGGAAGATTGAAATGAAAGCAAGCTTTGAGATACCTCAGTTATTGAACAACTGGAGGACAATGGTGTGGCCTGACTGAAGGTAATCCCCTTTTGAGGAAACAATTCCCTCTGTTTGCAGGCAGATCCAAGGGTCAGAGCAGAGCCTACTAGCTCAGCAGAAGGGGTCCAAAGAGGAGTTTTTAGGGTTGAAAATGTAACACATTATGGTGATGTAATGATTCTTACAGGCTGTATGTAAATGCTATAGGATTTGTATCTTGTACTAGATTGGTTAGTGAGAAATAGAATATTCAACACAGAAGAAAATTTATTGTGTTGTAACGGGACCCTTACTCTCTTATGCTCTTGCCTGTCTTACTCTGTTACCCTCTCACCCTCTGTACCCCTCTCTTCTCTCGGGCCTGCTCCGAGCTGTGCCTGGCAGCTCCAAGCAGGGCCCTGCACCCAGGCCCTTTGTAATAACCCGCAAGTTCCATGCCTTGGCTGCAGAGCTCTCTCGTCTCCGTCCGTCCCGACCGTCCTACCCCCAGTGCTCCTACAAACGCGCTCATCCCTTGTTTTCCCCAAACCAGGATTGCCCATTGCCAGCCCCAGGGAGGCTGCGAGGAAGAGGAAGATGCCCCGGGACACTGAGGCAGGTGAGGAGGAAGTCAGTGCCCCTTTCCCCTCTGTGCTGCTCCATCTCCCAGCCCAGCACGGCCCCGGCTGCAGCTCAGCCCTGGGGGATCTCCTTGCCCTTGCCTGTGGCACGGAGGCAAATCCCATCCTGTCCTTGTCCTTCCTCCCCCAGAGCAGGAGCTGAGCATGGAGAGCAGGGAGGACAAATGCCCGCGGCAGAACCTGGTGGAAGAGGCCGTTTTGAGCGGCTCCACGGCGCAGGAAGCCAACGGGGAGGAAAAGCCCCGGAGATGCCGCTCGAGGAGGGGCTGCAAACACAGCCGGCGGGGATCTGAGGGGGAAAGAGCCAGCCTGGGCCGGGAAGGCGGCCGGAGACAGAGCCAAAGCTCAGAGCTGATGCTCCATGAGCAGCTCCATGATGGGGAGAAGCCCCACATGTGCGAGGAGTGTGGGAAGAGCTTCAGGTGGAAATCCAACCTGATTGTGCACCAGAGGATCCACACTGGGGAACGGCCCTACGAGTGTGGGGAGTGTGGGAAGAGCTTCAGTGTCAGCTCCCACCTGTTCAGACACCAGAGGACCCACACTGGAGAGAAGCCGTATGAGTGTGGGGAGTGTGGGAAGTGCTTCACCGTGAGCTCCAGTCTGATCAGGCACCAGAGGACCCACACTGGAGAAAGGCCCTTTGAGTGTTCCAAGTGTTGGAAGAGGTTTAAGACCAGCTCTGATCTCCTCCAGCACTATTGGATTCACAAGGAGGAGAAGCCCTTCCAATGCCCCGACTGCGGGAAGGGATTCAGGCACAACTCCAACCTCATCACCCACCGGCGCATCCACACTGGGGAGAGGCGCTATGAGTGTGATAAATGCAGGAAGAGGTTTCAGACCAGCTCCTGTCTTCTGCGGCACTATTGGATTCACAGAGAGGAGAGGCCCTTCCGTTGTCCCGACTGTGGGAAGGGATTCAAGTACAATTCCACCCTCATCACCCACCGGCGCATCCACACTGGGGAGAGGCCCTACGAGTGTCCTCAGTGTGGGAAGAGCTTCTCCAGCAGCTCTAGCTTGACCAAACACCAATGGAGGCACCACTAAGGGAAGCCCTGGGAGTGCCCTGAGTGCGGGCAGAGCTTCGTGCGCTGCTCCGGCTCCATCCCCCACTGGAGGAGGCACTTTGGGCACAGCCCTGGTCACTCACATTCCCTGTGATCCATGTTGGGAACACACTTGGCTGCTTCGCCTTTTGGTTTGGCCTTTATTTTCCTCTGCTTCACCTTCATCCTTTAAGGATACCCAAAACTGGGTTAAATGAAGGAAATTGATTGAATATATCTGAAGTTCCATAATTTCTCAGTTGTTTTAGGGGGAATTTAGTATTTGAGGACATGTTCTGTGTGGAGTGCTGCTGTTGCTAAGAGGCAGGAATTTGATCTCACCCTTCTTGTGTTGCTAAGAACTCCTCCCCTGACCCCAACCCTAATTCCACCCTTTGGATACCCTATAAAAACTCCACGGCCCTGCCTGTGCCCTGTCTTTGGGGGGTAAGAATGGATTCCCAAAGGATCAGCCCTTTTCCCACTGGATTCCCAAAGGATCAACTGTTTTCCAGCTGGATTCCCAGAGGATCAGCCTTTTTCACTGAATTCCCAGAGGATTCTGATTCTGTCACTGTTTCTTTTTATTTGTATTACTGCATTTGTATTTTTAATTTTTGCTAATAAAGTACTGTTTTTTCTCTTTCCATATCTTTGCCTGAGAGCCCCTTAATTTCAAAAGGAATTACTATTATTTATTTTAATAATAATAACAATTAAAAAATAATAGTAATCAAAGGGAGGGGGTTTACATTTTCCATTTCAGTGGAGGCTCCTGAAATTGGGAGACACCCCCAAGGCTGGGCCATGTCAAATAGTTCCAGAAAGATGTAAATTAGTTGATATATATGTATGAGGGTCTATGAATATGCAACAGGGTGATGTAATTAAAACCAGATGACTTAAGGGGTGTCCCCGAACATAACTGGCGGCTCTTGGTGGCCATAACAACCTTTGCTCGATGGTCCTTGTCTCCCATTACATCAATCCGTTTCATATTCATGGCCTTGTTGCATATCCATGAAGTACTTTACATATTCCAGGAGCAAAATTGGCTTAATCCTGTCTGGGGGTCCAACCCCCCTCCCAGCTCAATTTGGGGTGTCTCATCCTCCTCTCAGCTCAGTTTTGGGACCCCATACCCATCCCAGCTTCATTTGGGGATTCCATTCCCCTCCCACCTCAATTTGGGGGTCCCATTCCCCTCCCAGCTCAATTTTGGGGTCCCGACCCTCTTTTCCCCGCTCTCTCCTTTCCGATCGTTCCACCAGTCCCCTCCCCCGTGTTTGGTTTTGGGGGCTCCAAGCCCCTCCTGCTCCGTTTTGGGGTCCCGACCCCGTTTTGGATTAATTTGGGGTCCCCAGCCCATCCCCAGGGTCACCTTCCCCCCCCTCTCTAATTCCGCTCCTGGCAACTGAAGAGTCATCAGCGAGACACGCTCTGATTGGCTGGAAATTACCCCGCGCGGTCTCTGAGTATTTACCGCAGTGAGAGGCCTTGGTCTGTGCCCGGCAAGTGATGAGTCAGAGTCGGGCCGGGCGCTGATTGGCTGAAAATCGCTGAGCGGGGCCAGTGATCTGAGTTTGTGCCCAGCAAGTGGATCGTCATCAGTGCCGCACGTTCTGATTGGTCGGGATCTGTTTTGTGGTGGGGACGGGAGGAACTGGGGTTTCTTGGGGTTTATTTAGGGTTTGTTTGGTGTTTATTTGGGGTCATTTATGGACTATTTGGGGTTTATCTTGGGTTTTACTTGGTTTATTTCTGTTTATTTGGGGTTATTTTGAAGTATTGGGTTTATTTGGAAGGATTTGGGTTTGTTTGGGTTTATTTGGGCTTATTTGGGGTTCTTGGGAGTTATGTTGTTGTATATGGGCTTTTTTTAGGTGTACTTGAGATAATTTAGGTGTTTTTGGGTTTAATTTGAGTTTTTTTGTTTGTGTTTTTGGGTTTATTTGGGATTTGTTTGGGTTTATTTGGGGCATTTTAAGGTATTTAGAGTTGTTTAGGGGTTTCTAAGGGTTTATTTCGAGTGTTTGGGGGTTGTTTAGGTTACTTGGGGTCATGTGGGGTCAAAATATCCGGGAATGTTTCTCCTGCAAAAACGGGAATTTTTCCTTAAAAATCTGAGAGTTTTTTCCCGAAAAAACCGGGAATTTCCCTTAAAAATCTGGGACTTTTCCCAGCCAATAGCAGCGTGCCCCGCCCCAAACCATCTAATCACCACGGGTCTCCCCGCAGGAACACCGGACTCCCTGTGCACCGATCTAACCAATCACCGCGCGTTTCCCCTCGGCAACTCCCGCCTTCTTTGCCTCTATGCAGCCAATCACCGTGCACTGCCCCCGCCCCTTCTCTGTCAATCACCATGCCCTATACGAAACCAACCAATTACCGGGCTTCTTCCCTAAGCAACTCCCGCCCTCCCCGCGCGTACCAGCCAATCATAGCCGAGCCCGAAGCGGTGCCCGATGACCCTGGGGTCGGGCATGGAGCGGGCGCCCCCTCCCCCCCCGCCCCCTCAGGACCCCCTCAGGGACCCCCGGGAGCCGCCCCGGGCTCGGGCGGGTCCTGCGGGAGGCGCTGGAGAGAGCGGGGGAGGCGCTGGGAGAGGACGGGGGGCTCCGGGAGCTGCTGAGGAGGCGCAGGGACAGGTGAGGGGTCCTGGAGGGGTCGTGAGGGGAATTTGGGGAGGGGTCTTGAAGACGTTTGGAGGGATTTGGGGAGGGTCTGGGGCGAACCTGAGGGGGTTTTAGCGGGGTCTGGGGGTGCTGGGGGGGCTTTGGAGGGGAATTTGGGGAGGGGTCCTCGGGTTGTCACAATCCGTCCTCACGGACAGGTTTTGTGATGGTTCATGGATTTGATCTCGGGGTGCATAAAGAACCAACAAGGTACAAAGGGGTTTGCAATGATAATCGAAACAAATGCACTTTTATTGAATGAGCACAGCAAAATGCAATAGAGGGATTAAGGGAATGAAAAAGAGAGAGGAAGAGAGAGACAAAAGTTAGAGAGAGAGAAAGAGGGGGATAGAGCTACCAAACGTAGAGACGAAGTCCTTTGATCCAGTCCAGTCGAGGACCCGCCTGTTACGTCGGGGAGATCTCGAAGTCTCTCGCTAACTCAGAGGTTTTTATTATGATAACTGTATTGGAAATTGCAAGGGAGGGGAAACAGATACAATAAGGAATAGATGTAACAGGTAGTTCACGCTCTCAGCAGTAAGCGAGACCCATTGTCTTCTTGGTGCAGTGGTCACAACCTGCAGGCAAACATCTCGCTTTGGTCAGCTTGCCTCCCCCGCACACCTGCCCCGGGCTGGGGGTTTCAGTGCCAGTCCTTGGAAGGAGCAGAGGGGCCTTTTCACATGGGGGTTCCATGTCTCAGTCCTTGATGGAGAGGCTCCTTCCATCTCAGTCTGTCTGTCCCGGTGGTTGTAAAACAGGTGAGGGTCTTCTGTGGGGGGACCACCTGAAACTCAGGAGAAGTCCAGCCAGGCCGAGAGGTGGGACAGCTCCCAAGGCTGTTGTTGCACAAAGGGCACGGTGCCCCTTCTTCTTCTCCTTGGGCTCAGTGTAGCACACAGAAAACAACACCTGTGAGAACAATGGCTTAGCTGTGCTCTCAGGTCTCAGGCACATGACTTTCTCCCATGGAGCCAGAGATTTCAGACAGCGGGGTCTTCTCTTCAGTGGTCCCCCAATGACGATCATGAGGCAGATGAGGGAAAATTCGGACAGATTCGCACACAACCCCATGACTCACAATTGTCTTGAGGGGTCTTCATCAGCAGAACTCTGGAGCATCATTGATGAGTCTGCAGAACTCACAGTATGTTGGTAGTATAACCCGGAAAAATCGGGACGATAGAAAGAAAGGAAAAAGAGAGGGAGAGAAGGAAAAGAAAGGATAGGAGAAGGAGGTGGAAAGGGAAACAATAAACAAACATAATATTGATTATCATAACAATATTCACAAATGGTTGATTAATTAAATACAATATTACTTTTAAAACAATATTTAAATCGTTATAACCAGTCACAAACAATCAAAAGCAAAAGCAATCAACACATATTAATACAAGCGTTAACTTAAAAAAATTATTTTCTAAAGCAATTCACTAAAAATCGAAAGTAATTTCCTCAAAATCATAAATGGACATTAGGAATTATTCCAAAACACATAGGCTTCATTCATAATTGCCTTGTGTCAAATGTCATGGGGATGTCCAGAGTGTAGAGGACATCAGCCAAGTTGTGTGCATTAACTATAGACATCAATCTTGTCAGCTGTTTCATGCTCCAATTCATAATGAATGGGACTGCTGATAAAATAAAACCAAACAGAATTAGAATCAAAAGGATAACAATGGCATGGCACACACTGTTCAGGGCACCTGTGGCAGAAGGAGATCACCTAAAAGAGTATCCCACCGCCTGTGCTCGGCATCTTCCTCCACTCTTTCCATGACACGATGTATCAGTCTCACCTTGTGATGAACAGTCACCAGGGTTTTCTGTCCGTTTGTCTGAATCTTCTCCAGGATTTCAACCAAGTCTCGGTGGAGCAGCAGTTGTCTTACCAAAGTGAGATTCATCCCAATAGGAGTAGGCATCAGTTTGTGAATCAGTGTGTAGTTAGATTGCAACAGGTAGTGAGAGGTAAGTGGAGCTTTATAGGAGAAATCACATCCTGTAATCTTGGTAAAGTTACAAGCACAGAAATTGGAAAGATTTTTAGTATCTACTGCAACATTCTCTACGAATACAAAATCACAAATGGTTCTAAAGCATGCACATCTATTGCCTATGTATATAAGGACTGTTTCAGAAGTCTTGTTAGGACAAATTTCAAAATGACACATATTTTGCTCTGTGTCTAAACAAATGTCTTGAGCTCTGATTGCATTGATTTCACAGATGAGCCCTTGTTGTTCTCGGACAATACAAGATTCTAAATTGACAGTTTGCCATTTCTCACTGATTTGACGCTCCCATTCTCTATGGGATAGAGAACAGCTTTGTCGTAATTCAGTTCTAATGCTATAACAGGGAAAATCAAATGCTCTGAGGCATTGTGTATGGTTAACACAAAAACTGGCTGTATTTGAAATGGGGTCATAGGTAAAATTCACTAAGTTCCACCAGGATTGGAATTCTCTTTCAAAGTAAGTGGCATTGTCCCAAATTATTTTCCAAATTTTAGTGGGAAAAGTGCCTTCTTCACCTGCTCTTATAATTGAGGCAGCAACTGACTGCATCAACAATTGTGCCTGGATACAGCTGAGAGCCAAAGAAACGTTGTTTTGTGTAGAACTGAGTGCATCAATAACCAATTTGTGATCATTTACATTTTCTTTCTCCCAATTTGGTAAAATGTTTGATGGCAGTCGCTGATTCCCAATGCCTGTAAGGATGACTTCGATGGTTGTTGTAATTTGGTCAAATCTCTGGATGTGGCAGCCAATTTATTCAAGTTCAATTAATTTACATGTTACGTGTAAAATCATCACCTGGTGTTACCATAAAGGGAAGGGAAAAGATGATTTCTGTTGTCCATCTCTAGTGTTATCATGGTTTATCAGGTCTTCATGTCCCTCAGAGTTCTTCTGTAAAAGTAAACACAACAGACTCTGCCACGAACAGGCAGAAAAAGTTAGAACAATGGAATTGTCAGAGACATTTTGAACAGCAGTGGTACTTCCCCTACAGCAGCAGGGGCTTCACCAAAACAGGTTGTCCAGGGTGATGTGCTGGGTTCTTGAAATCATCTGGTCCCCATAGTGAAGGAATTATGCTTGGAGCTGTCGGGCAAAAAGCAGTGATTTTGGAACACCCATTTACCCCCCATCTATGGTAAGAGGTGTGAGAAGTCCATTTAATCTTTTCACCTTCTGCTCAATCCTGCACACCTTTGACAGTAAGTGAGAAACATTATCAGATTGAATTTCCTGTGGTTTTAGGAAAATTGCAAACCATCCTTGCATTGCTTTAACAGAATTATCTCCTGTAGCTCTTTTAAAAGCATCAGCCTGGACCAACCCAAATATGAACACAGCAGAGGACTCAGTGTTAATACAGACAAGAAAAGAATTCTGTCCCTCACGCTGGAAAATACTCCAGAAAGTTAACAGTTCCCCAGCGTGAGCACTGCCTTGTCCCTCTCTGTTAGCAGAAGCAGAGGAGAAAGGAGGGGTTGCTTTAATCAGAGAGGCAATTTTGTCTTGGCTGCTATCCAAGCTCTCAGTTTCTTGTATTGCTAAGATTTTTTCCACTCCTATGAGAGCTAAGCTAACCACAAACAATCCTTTTTCCCAGGTAGTGTATCTTTTCTCAGCATCTTTGAAGCCACGGGAATAGAAACCAACAGGCCTTGTCGGACCCTCAGGACCCCACTGCCAAATGTGCGCTGACAGCCCAGAGGAGGCAAATCCCCATTCCACCTGAAAGGGATCTGTGGGATGGACAGGGCCCAGTGCTTGGTGAGATGTTGCTTCAAAAATCAGCAATTGCAATGCTGCCTCCTGAGAAGGAGTCCAATCCCATTTCACCCCTTTGCTCAGCAAGTCCTAAAGGGGAACAAATGGGTCATTATGGTTACTAAGAAATCTGTCTGGTGTTTCTACAGGAGATACAGCTACTATGGTGTTTTGAAGGAGAGTGGTTGTAGGTTTAAGTGTTTCTGAAAGCCCTAGAATTAAAGGAGCCATAATTTCAGGCTTTACAGGTGATTGGATTGGTAACTCACAGCTTGTAGTCTATTTTCTTTCATGCATCATTTGCAAGCAAGCAGCTTTGTGAATGTTTTCCAGGGGTTGGCCGGGGGTACCAGCTCTGGTTAAAAGGTCTCCCCTTTCCAAGGGGTTGAGGCCCTGCCCAATGAGCTGCACTCTGAGTCAGGGACCATGGGATGCGTCTGTCTCCCGTTGTTAAGCACACCCCATGTCCCCAGCACCCACCGGCTGCTTGTTCTGACAAGAGAATCTGATCTCCCCCGGTGAGAGATGCTTGGCATTTGTGTTCTGTTTTGGATTTGTGGGGGAGAAACCCGTACTGCTTTGCAAGTTTTGTTAATTCAGTGGCAGTGTACGGGATTTCTTTGGTGGTTACATGCAGGTCAAGATCCTCATTATTGATATAGTTGCATTCTGTTTTAATTAGAGGTTTTGTGTTATTGTAACAACAGTGTTCCCCCCAATTTTTCATCAGAGCTAATTCTGTTTGAGGGTAATTTTGATTAATGTGAGTGAGGAGTTTCCTTCTCCTCTGTCTCTTGTGAGGAATCAGCGTTCTGTGAATTTTTAACATGTTCCTTTCTCAAGGCAGCCCGTAATAAATTATTTTAATTTCTTTCTTCATCAAATTGTTTTTGCAAAACTTCAACTGGATTTTGAAGGGAGTTTATTGTAGCATTTTCCTCACTTCTTGACTTAAAGCGAGTTTCTATGGCTGCTGTGAGCCAAACTCCCAAACCTGAGCAGTGGAGGGTTTTATTTTTGCCCAGGTTTAATGTTGCAAAGAACATATTCTATCAATAATATTTTCTAAATTAAACGAATTGCAGTTTGCCCATTCTTCTTCTCATGGAGAAGATATGGCATTGTATTTAGCAAGCAGAGCATAAAATTCAGCTTTACCTTTTGCACTGAGGTTTTGAGTCATTTTGTGAAGGGACCAAAACCACAACAGGGAGGTGCAAACTTAAGTTACACAATCACACAGCTTTGCTGTGTTCCCCTTTGCTTCCCTGGGTGGGTGAAGAGACAGAATCTGCCTGGGAGTCCCTGATTAGTTTCTTTAGGTTGCCCATTCCTTCCCAGACAGTCCAGATACACACACACACCCCCACACCCACACCCACAAAACAGTTATTTTGTAAAGGGGCTCAAAAACTTTGACAGGGAAATACTGATGTAAGTTACACAACCACACAGCTCTTGCTGTGTTTCCCCTCACTTCCCTGGGTAGGTAAAGGGACAGATCTGCCTGGGAGGCCCTTGCTTAATTTCTTCCAATTGTCTCTTCCTTCCCAGGCAGTGCAGATGCACACCAACACAACAGAAACAGTTCCCCCTTTTGCACGGAGAGATCATTTGTGAAATTCTGGAGACAGAACCCTCAGCAGAGTATGGGGATTGCTTTCCACCTGTGCGTGTGCAGATTGCAAGAAATTCGAATCACACCCCCTGTGCTGTGAAACTTCCTTCCCCTGGTACAGACTGCACACAGCCCTGCAAACCCCTCTGTCTGTCAGAATCCTGTCCATGACACCAATTTAATGTCACAACCCGTCCTTACGAACGGGTTTGTGATGATTCGTGAATTGATCTCAGAGTGCAAAAGAACCCGACACGGCACAGGGGATTTGCAGTAATAATCAAAAACCAATGCATCTTTATTGAATGACCACAGCAAAATGTGTTAGGGGGAATTGGGGGAAAGGGGAAGTATAAGAAAAAAGAGGGAGGAAGAGAAAGGAAGGTATATAGCTACCAAATGTAGAGAGATGAAATCCTTTGTAGTCTTCAGTCAACAGAGTTTGCCTGGTTATGTCAGGGAAGATCTCAAAGATTCTGATCAATTCAAACTCCTATTATTGTCTTTTTAAATGGGGTAAGGGGAGGAGTCTTGAAATTGAATCAAAAGCAGTAAAGAATACTCTGTTGTAATTTTTGGGGAAAAAGAAAAGGTATTGCAGAAGTGTACAAACAGTCCATGTTCTCAGCAGTGGGTGAGAGCCATTGTCTCCTTGGTCCAATGGCCACAGCTGCAGGCAAACATCTGGCTTTGGTCAGCTCGCCTCCCCACACCTCCCCGGGTTGGGGGTTTCAGTCCCAGCCCTTGGGAGGAGGGGGAGCTTCTCCACATGGGGGTCTCATGTCTCAGCCCTTGAGGGAGAGGCTTCTCCCATCTCAGTCCGTGCCTCACGGTGGTCGTGAAGCAGATTTGCGGTTTTCCGTGAGGACCACCAAAATAACCCCAGAAAAGTCCAGCCAGGCCGAGAGGTGGGGAAATTCCAGGGCCATTGTTGTGAAGCGGGTGCAAGGGAAGAAAAGGGCAAGGTGTCCCCCTTCTCCTTTTCATTAGGTTCAGTCTTCCATGGAAACAAACACACCTGCAAACAACAGCTGGGCAAGCCAAGGGCTTTGCTCAGGCCTCAGGGTCTTGGTGAACAACTCTCCTGAGCAAGACCAGGATTCCAACCAGGGTCTTTTTCTGTGGTCCCAGTTTCTGTCCTTCTCACAACGATCCTGAGGCAGATGAGAGAAACTTCGGACAGAGACTGACACCGTCCTCAGCCACGCCCAGGGCAGTGCGGGCCAAGCCCAGGGACACTGCAGGGTCATGGGGACACCGCACAGGTGCCACCAGGGACAAGGCACTGCCACCTGTCCAGTGGCACCAGTTCAATGCCAGTGTCCCTGTGCCACTGCCACCAGTCCTGTCCTGGTGTCCCCACTTCCATCCCAGTGCCAGCAGTCCAGTGCCACCAGCCCAGTGTCCCCAGGGCTGCCCCACTGTCACCACCTCAGTGTACCCAGTTCAATTCCAGTGCCACCAGTTCTGTTCCACTGTCATCACCCAATGCCACCGCTCGGTGTCACCAACCCAGTTCCAGCCCAGTGTCCCCAGTCCTGTCAAATGCCACCAGCCCAGTGCTCCCAGTGCCACCACCCCGTTGTCCCCATACCAATGTCACCAGCCCAGTGCCATCAGTTTCAGCCCAGTGTCTCCAGTCTCATCCAAGTGCCCCTCATCCTGTCCCAGTGTCCCTGTCACAATGTCACAGTTGTGTCCCAGTGTCTCCATTCCAGTGTCACCAGTTGTGTTCTGGTGTCACCAGTTCCACCCCTGTGCCACCAGCCCAGTGTCCCCAATCCCTTCCTAATGTCCCCATCCCAGTGTTCCCTCCCAGTGTCCCCAGTCCTGTCCCAGTATCCCTGTCCCTGTGCCACCAGTTCCCTCCCACTGTCCCCAGTTCCAGCCCAGTGCTCCTGTCTCAGTCCCATCAGCCCAGTGCCACCAGGGATGCCCCAGTGTCACCAGCCCAGTGTCACCGATTCCACCCCAGTGCCACCAGTTCTATCCCACTGTCACCACCCCAGTGTCCCCCAGGCTGTCCCAGTGCCACCACCCCAGTGCCACCAACGCAGTGTCCTCAGTTCCATTCCAGTGTCACCAACCCAGTGCCACCAGTTCTGTTCCACTGTCACCAGTGTTTTGGGGGTTTTGGGGGATCCCAGGTGGAGTTTGGGGGCTTCTGGGGGGTTTTGGGTGTTCCTGGGAGGGTTGGGGGATCGTGGAATGGTTTTGAGGGGGTCCCAGGTGAGGTTTGGAGGTCCCAGGGGAGGTTTTGGGGATTCCAGGTGAGGTTTCTAGGGATTTGGGTCTTCCCAGTTGAGAATTCCCAAAGATGTGGGGTTTCCCAGGTGAGAACACGGGCCAGGGGTTCAGGGGGGCTGAGGGGGGAGGGCCTGGGGGTGTTCTGGGGGCTCCAATCAATGGGCGGTGTCCAGATGGTGCTGAGGGGGAGGCGTGGTGAGTGTGAGGGGGGGGTCTCATGGATTTGATGCCTCAGGTTTTGGCTTTTCTGTTTTTCAGATTCTGTGCTGCTTTACTCTCTGGGTCTGGGCTTCATATTAAGGGATGCTGAGCTCTGTTCACAGAGCAGGGAGACAAAACAATTCCTGCTCTAGCTGGGAGCCCAAGGACAAATAATCCAAACCTCAGGCCCAAGAGCATAAACAACGGGCACTGAAGAGAGAAAAACAAGAAGGATGGGACTTCATCATCTAAAGACATAATTGGACAATTAACTCCAACATGCAAATGGAGCAGAACTTATAAAAGTGACAGACCTCGTGACCGACTGTCCATTTTGTGGCCATTTTGGTCCATCTTGGGCGTAGCCCGGGCTGGGCTCTTGTTCTGCCCAAGGTGTATCCACGGAGGCCTTTTAACAAATGCCTGCTTTATTGTGTAACCGTGTCTGGCCTCTGTTCTAGGTCAGCCTTGTGAAGGCCTCAGTTTGTGGCGAGCACGAAGGGAGCCGAGGCACCTGGGCAGGGCCGGAGCAGAGGCAGAGGAAGGTGCAGCTGCTGCCCCCAGCCCGCGGCACTGGCGGGGCCCAGGTGCAGGGCAGAGGGTGCGGGAGGCTGAGAAGCTCGGGAGGAGCGAGAGAGGCGTGAGCGGCTGCAGGGGCGCTGTGTTTATCGGGTGAGCGCGGTGGGAAGGGGCGTTTTGTGCTCGGGAGCGCAGCGGGTGCGGGGCTCGCTGTGCCCCGGGCCAGGGAGGGCGGGCGCTGTGAGCAGCGGGGTTGGATTGCGGGGCTGGGCTTGGCCTGGGGCCGGCGGTGCTGGCGCAGGGATCGTTCCCGCCCCGCCGCTCCGGAGCGCCGCGATCGGAATCTCACTCTTTATCGCTCTCGTTGGTTCCTTTAATTTCTACTCAGAACTGTTAAATGCCGTGTGTATATTCTGCTGCGAGTGCTGTAGTGATAATATCCCGAGAGAGTCCTCTGAGATTAGCACTGAGAAATTGGGGCACAGTGACCCACGCTGCAGCACTTGGAGGGGGCTGTGCCCCGTGGGATGGACTCAGCTTGGAGAAGTTCCTGGAGAAGTCTCTGGTGGGAGAGAGCCCAGGGTGTAGCAGGGGAACGACTCCTGTCCCTGAGCAGAGGGAGAAGCCCCGGGGCATGAACTGAGCCCGGCCCCATTCCCTGTCTGCGGCACTGCCGGGGTAGGAGGTGCAGCTGGAAGGAGGGAGGCGTGGGGGAAAGCTGGATTTAAGGCTCTTCCCTTACTTCTCACTATCCTGCTCTGAGTTTTGGGAGGTTTTCCAGAAATCTCTCCCCTCCTCGACTCATCCACAGGGGTTTGGGGCGGTTTTCCCTTTTTGGGGGAAATCAAAGCAATGCACTGATGCTCCTAATTAGGAGTCGGAGAAGTGAGGCTCCAAGGCTTCCCTCTGAGCCGGAGCAACCGAAGCCGCAGTGCCGGGAAAGCCCGGCGGGAGCTGCTGAGAAGTTTGTTTGTGTTTTCAGCTCAATCCCCCTCAGGGCCCGGGCCCGTTCCAGGGCTGTTCCTCAGCTCCGGCTCTGCCCTCACGCAGCCCGGGGGGCCCTGAGAGTGCGGGGCGGGGCTGTGCCGGCTGCAGAGCCCGCCCCTGGCAGCGATTTGGCGATGGTGCCGTCAGTCGCGGTCGTGGCGCGCCGATTGGTGGGAGCGGGGCGGAGCAGGGCCCCGGTGGCGGGCTGAGGCCGGCCGTGGCTGGGCAGCGGCGCCATTGTCGTGTGTGCGGTTCCGAGAGCAGCGGCGGCGGCGGAACGCGGTGAGGCGGCGGCGGAGCTCGGAGGCGGCGGCGGAGCTCGGAGGCGGCCGCAGCGCAGGTGGGAGCCACGCTGGGTTGTGCGGGCGCTCGGGGCTGGCTGCGGGCCTCGGGAGCGGCAGGGGGCTCTGGCGGGTTCGTTGTGCCGTGTCCGGCCCGTGTTGCCGCTGGCGTGAGGGCGCTGCGGGAGCGGCTGCCCGCGGTCTCCTTGCGGCCGCTGCCTCGGCAGGAGCCGCTGCCGGAGCAGCGCTGGCTCGGCCCGGTTGCTGTGGCTGGGACAGAGGGGGCTGCCCCGTGCCCGGGGCTGGGCGGGGAAATTCCCGTGGCCGGAGGTTTGTGTGCCCAGAGGAGACAGAGGAGTCCTGTAAAAGTGACTTTATTGCTGGGCAGAGGGAGAGGCCGTGGGGCATTTGCCGTGAGCTCTCTGCCATTGTTGTAGTTCGCAGCCTCCTTTGTATTCTCATTTTTCCGGGCTCATCTCCCTCTCCCTTTGCCCACTGGCTGAGGTGCTTGGAAGGTTCAGACCTCCTGATCCGCCAACTGCATGTCTTCGTTAATATGCACCCCCACTTTTGTAAAACAGCCGATATTCACGGCTCTGTTAAATCCTTGTTCTTCTGGAATTTCAGGAATTTAGCGGGACTTTCTGTGAGCAGCAATCCATGTTAATTAATAACGTTTATTGAAGCTGGTGGTTTCGCCCGTTACTTCCTTATCGTCGAGTCCCTGGCCCCTCGCTCAGCTGCTGAATGAGCTGCACTCTCAAGGTGTGGAGCATGGTAAAAAGATGAGAGTTGTTGTAGCACATCCGAGGAGAAACAGCATTCGTTTAACACATGGTCTGCCAGGGAGCCAGAAAACCGTGTGCCATTCCGATCCTTTCCACGTTTTCGAGCTGCTTTTTTGTTTCTTGTGTTTTTTTTTTTTTTTCACCACTTTTCTTTTGTCATCTATTTGCCAACAGCAGTTTGAGTCATTTAATTTTCCACAAACTCCTCTTTTTTCTGCTAAGAGATAATCTGATCCCATCCCATTGTGAAGTGTTGTGTTCCTCATTTCAGTGGGTTTGTCAGCAGGAAGGTCAGGAGCTGGAGCTGTCTGGTTGGTTATTTGGAGGACAGCTTGTAATCTAATGATGCCATTGAAATGAGAAATGGGTTCTGTGGCTCCTGATATGAATTGGTTCGGGTTCCCAGGGCCTGGTCCATGGTGTTGTAGGATTTGTTCTGGTAGCCTTTCAGGTTTTCCCCATTTTTGGCCACTCTCTCCAGCCAGGGCTGCATCAATTGACTGCTTTTGTCTAAGTAAATCATCAAATCCTTGGATTCCCAACTGATTTCCCTGAATATTTGGTAGCAAAAATCCCCAGTGCTCTAATATACCCTGTATAACACAGACAGTGCCAGCACGTTGGAGTGGGCAGAGCGATGGTTCTCCCCCAGTTATTTATAGTGAAGTTTTCCCAACATTGTCCATGTGCTGTTTCCCTTTGCTGCTTCACCCGTTTGTGTTGCAGGGTCAGATATCCTCCCCCTGGGCTCTGCCTGGAGCTGTGCAAATTCCATCAGTGCCAGCAGGCAGAGCTTGGGGTGAGGGGCTGAGGGAATGAGCCCAATTCCTGCCCCAGCCAAGAGACCCAGGTGCATTGTCCACACTTTGCCCAGCAGTGTTCATTTGCATTTCTAAAGCTCTTCTGCTGGGTGCCTGGAATGGAGCTTCTCTTCCAGGGCAGTCATCTGGTGAGTCACATGTGGCCCCCCAGAATCTGCTTTTTTAAAAAAAAGTATTAATTATTTATGTTCAAAGTATTACAGTTAAATCTCTTCGATTTTGCAAAATGCAACATAAAGGAGAACGTGGAAAAACCGAGACCAAAATTTGATTCTTACACTTCTGTCCCAAACCTACCTGACAATATAAAGTGGGAATATTATGTAAAATTTTTCTCATGTTGTCGTTTTGTCACTGAAACTGGAGGGAAAACAAAAACTCTCCAAGAATCTGTTTAGTGTTAGAGAGTCAAGGCATTCCTTGGTTCTGGCCAGGATGTGCAACAGAAATAATTTCTTTCACAACTAGCCCGGCTGTGCAGAGAAAATCATTCCATGGCGTGTGAGTTTTACTCGATTTTTCCTAAACTTTATGTCATCCAATCCAATAGAAATCCATTGCTTTAATGTTCATTGCTTCCAAGTTGTGTAAGTTTTTAGTATTTGGTTTCCTGTTGGACCCGGATTTCTTCCTCTCGGATGTTAATTTGGTCTCCACACTCCTGGATTTCCTTCTCAGCCTTTTCCAGCCCAGGTGTCTCCAGCTCTGCCGGGGCAGTGTCTGGGGTAGCTGTTGGTTGCTGTTTGCTGCTGGGCAATGTTGATGTTTTGTTGCTGGTCGTTATCTCTGTGGGTGTCTTTTGTGCTGTTCCTAGTCCTGTTCAGGTGTTAAACTCATCTCCATTGAGTGGTGTAACACCCCTTAAATAAAAGCTTTAAAATTCCTTTCCCCAAGGCAAAGAAAACCAAGCCTGTGTAGAGAAATAAGGTTTAAAAGTGATGCCGAATTTTGCCCCAAAAGGCGAGAATTACTGCCTAAGAGACTCAGCTTAAGTCAACATAGGCAGGAGGTATTTTATTGCTCAGAGAAATCACAAAAGGGATTTCTAAATATCCTGTAACAAAAGCAGGCCTTTTATACAGTTTTTGGGTGCAGGGTTACATCATATCACATACATAATCATGTCTTTGCATGCATATTCATAAGAGGCGTGGTGCAGGCGGAGCGTGGGCGGGGACATCTCTTTTGAGGATCATTTTGGTGGTCGTTCCGGGTGCCTTCATCATGGGCGGGGGTCACCTGATGAGTCTTCCTCCTTAAACTTCTGAACTTCTATCCTAATATGGCCAATTCCCGGTGTACTTGGCTTGGTCCCCATGGCCTGGCAAGGCTCTTAGGGTCAGTTTGACATTGTTGGCTCCGAACATGCTTAGCTCGTCAATTCCCCTATCCCTGTCTCTCTTTCTTGTCATTGTGTTCCATGCTTTAGCCGATTTATTGCTCTATGTGTTTCCTAAATGCTATGCTTTCTTTAAATGCTTCACATTCCATGTTTTAACTCATTATTTCTTGGAGGCTATCTGTTTTGGGGCTTCAAAAGAACCAAACTCGGTACATTTTTCAGCAGTGCAATGGCTGGCAGCCCAGAGTGTGGGTGTCAGTGAGCCCCAGAGTGGAATTGTGCCCTGGTGTTCCCCAGCAGCTGTGGCAGTGCAGGCCCAGGCAGCGCTGAAGCTGCAGCAGTGGCAGCAAGGCTTGGCCCCGGTGGCTGGAGATGGCAGAGGAGGGTGGCCAGGATTGCAGAGGATTCCAGCTGAGGATCTGTGGGCAGGCACAGGGGCTTGGCCCGCTGTGGAGCCCTGGCTGCTGCTGCGTTGCCTTCAGGGCAGGCTCAGGGGCGGCCTCCCATCCTCCTGCTGCGGGAGGGAAGTGCAAATCTCCGGGGCTTCAGAGCCCTTGAGGCCAGGCTGAGGGGTCCCCCCGTGTTGAGCTGTGCTGGTGGCTGTTTCTGGCCTCAGGGACACTTGGCATGGGCCCCTTGGCCACCAGTGGTGCTGCTTTGCACTCCTTAGGCAGGAGCCGATGTCCTGGCTGGGTGTTGGCAGCAGCAAAGTGCCAGGGCAGGCTGTGTGCCAGCCCAGCTTGCTGTGGGAGAATATGCCTTGATATCTGCTCCAGTGGTTGCTGAAGCAGTGAGAATTGCTTTTGCCCCCCTGTTAGGTGCCATGGTGTCAGCAGAAGATATTGAAGCCTTCCTGCTCAGGGCATTTCCATGCCAGGCTCTCACAAGCACCCACAGCTGCGCGGGTTGAGCTGAGCATGGGGCAGTGACCTGCGCAGTGTCTGATTGCCCTTCCTTAATAACAGCCTGTCTTGTAGCTCTTTTCTCTTCTGCTGCCCTTGCAGAGCCATCCACAAACACATGTCCTCCCTCAGGCCAGGGAATGTCCCATCATCAATCTGTCCCAGCCTGGATCTGGAGCTGTGTCCCTTGAGTGCAGTCCTGGGTTCCTTGCCAGCCCCTCTCCTGGCTGTTCAAACAGGAGGCTGGGTTAAACCCTTGCCCTGTCATCAGTTCTAAATCCTCCTGTGCCATTGAACAAGTTTCATACTGTAATAACCGAGCCCTGCTCATCCATTTAGAGGCTCTCTTGGCTGTCAGAGCTTAAACTTTATGCCAGACTTGAACTCTAGGAGATCTTATATAAGGTTAAACATTTTAGCACAAGAATTCCTCTGGAAAGACCCTGTTTAGCATCCACCTATAATTCAAATTCTTTTACCCTGTCTGGAAGGCCCAGGCCAGCCTCCTTAGTTAATCTTCATTTAACACTTTAAAATTCTGTGATTTCTCCTCCTGTCCATCCATCCAGTTTCTTCACTGGCAGGATAGGAGTGTTGTAGGGAGATACCCCTGGCTCCAAAAGCCCTGCCTTTAGCAGGGATTCAATACCAGGCTGTGAGCCCTTCCTTCCCTCTCTTGGAACAGGGTATTTCTTGTCCTGGTTGCTTTACAGTTATTTGTAGAGGCTCCATATCTAATTTTCCCTCTTTCCCTGAGGCTGCCCACGCTTTGGGGTTCACTTCAGCATGGGCCTTGTCAGATTTTAGCACAAAGGTAGAACAGAACTGGCCTTTGTATCCCTTTTACAGTATTAAATCCGGCTCTCAAATTCCTTCCTATTTAATTACAATCACAGGAGGAAGAAAAAGCAATTCATTTATTTCAAACCTATCCCCCACAGCTTCTAATAGTGGTTGAACAAATCATACCTGCTCATCTTTCCCATATATTCCCTCAAAAATTAAAATATTCCTTTACTATTTTCCCCTTCAGGTCTAAGATTCAGAGTGGATTGAGAGGCCCCTGTGTGCATCAGAAAAGGCCTCCTCTCAATGCAGACCCACCTGAATGTTCTCAAGGGCTGCAGTGTGGAGGGTCCCTGGTGTGATGGGAGCTGTGACAGCCCTGGCAATCCATGTCCATCAAGGGGTGGACTTGCTGGTGCTGAGGGTGCTGCTGTCTGTGCTTGCAGTGTCCTTGTGCCCTGCAGCTGGAGCCCTGGTTCCTTGCCAGGGGCTGTTTGGGTGGGCTCTCCCCTGCCGAGGAGGGCAATGCCTCTGCCAGGTGCTTGTGGCCGAGCCGTGCCCTGGGTGCTGGGGCCCCCTTGGGCCCTGGGGTTGATCCCTCAGGGGCTGTAGGAACTGTGCCCTGGCCTTTGCCTTCAGCTTGGCCTTTTGCTGCTCCCTTCTTGCACTCACCTGCTGTGCCTTTGTGCCCAAGTGCTGCAGGGCCTTCTTGTGCCCCTCCTGCAGCCCCCTCAGTGCCTGTGGGTGCTTGTCTTGCTTTACAAGAGAGGTGTCTGCTCGGGAAGGCAGAAAAAGCCTCTCTTGGAATGGAGAATGCAAACCCCCTCCTTCTTAGATTTTAGAATAGTGAAATGAAGGGGCTCTCAGGCAAAGATATGGGAATTGGAATAAGAGTTCTTTACTAGTGTGTATAATAAAGCAAACAAACAGCAACAGCTGCGGCACTGACAGCAAACAGAGCCCGGAGCCAGTCCCGGCCTTTGGGCTGCGGCGCTTTCCCCTTGGGTGCAGTTCCGGGCACGGCCGGCAGGGGCGCTGGTGGCTCCCGCGGGGCGGGGCAGCGCATCCCTCCCATGAGAACCTCTCTGAACGGAAATAGAGCAATCCCTTCATCTAACTCTTTCACTTTTTTCCTTTCTATAGCCTTTTTCCCGTGTTTCGGGAAAGAATTTGAAGAGGGCTGCCTTTTAACTGAGCTCCTAGTGTTTCTGTAAGGTGCTTCCTGTAGAGAGAGAGAGTTTCCCTGAACAGCCGGAGCTGTGCTTACGAAGGGGATGTAACTCAGAGCAGGACAGGGTCAGGGGAGGATATCCCGCCGAGGCTCGGTGGGAGTGTGGGCAGGGTCTGCTGCTGCCGGAATCGGCAGAGGGGGATCTTCCCGTGGAGCCCGAGGCGGAGCGTGGGCAGCCCCCAGATGGCTGATGGTGGCTGATCCGGCAGCTCCCGGCAGAGCAAAGGCAGGTGGGAGAGCCCGGCAGCAGCGGCGGTGCCCAGCGCAGGTGGCACGGGCAGGGCAGGCGGGGATGGGATGGCTGGGACCCCCCCTGGGTGCGGTGGGCGCGGTGAGCTCGGAGCAGGCGGCAGGACAGAGCAACCCCCATCTTGCCCAGCATGGGCGGCAGAGCGGCCGCGGGCCAGGCAGTGGGAGCAGGGCACACAAATTGAGCGAGAGCGCCGGGGCAGGTGGAGCTGCCCTGGGCAGTGAGGCCGCACCTGGGATGGAAAGCGGGGCAGGCGGAGCTGAGGCGGGCAGCGAGCCGGGACCCGGGACAGGCGCCTGGGCCGCGAACGGAGGGGGCAAGAGCTGCAGAGGATCCCACTCTCTTTCTGAGTTTTCCTCTTGTTCCCTTCCCTTTCATTTCCCTTTTTATTTTCTTGTTTTTTCTCGGGTCTTTGTGATACTTTAAAGATTTTTATTCTTCTAAAATCCTCTGTCTAACATATGGCATATTCTCTTCTAGATTAAATGGAGTATTTTACAAATAAATCCAGAGCCTAACAAATCTAAACTTCTTCTTGGATACTTCGAAATGGTCGATGAACTCCCTCATGACTTCTAATATTGTTTTCCTCTTCACCTTTTTCTTTATCATATGGCAAATTAAGCATCTTTCAGTTACTTCCTTTGCAACTCCCAAAATCCCAGTGCACCCATAGTTCCTTAAAAAATGATCGCACAAAGTACGAGTACCCCAATGGTTTTCTGATGCATGTCTTCTAGTATTTTCTTAGAAGCACATTTTATTAAGAAATTGTCTTCTATCAAGAAGTTTCAATTTCCCTGATTTGTATTGTTCCCTTCCTGTCTTGTTTAATTCTTTTTTCTCTGCTTCCGTAAACTTTGGAATATCCATTTTTTCATCGTTTGGAGTTAATGTTAACATAACTCTTTCAGCTCCATTTTCTGCTGCATCCTTAACTTTGTGATCCACCCCCAGTTTGCCCAGTTTGCCTCTCCTTTGGCCCGGGCCGGGTTCCCCCCGCCCGCAGCGGCTGGAGCAGCCGAGAGCCCCGCGCTGCCCATCCCGACCTGTCCCGGCTCCATCCCCGCTCCTGCCGCGGCTGCGAGGGCTGCGGGAACGGGGCACCGAGGGTGTGGCTGCTGCAGGGGGAGGAGGAGGAGGGAGGGAAGGGCAGGGATGAAGAGGGAGGAGGAGGTGGGGTTAGGGTGGAGGAGCAGGGGGAGGGGGAGATGTAAGAGGAGAAGGAGGTGGGGATAAGACAGAGGAAGAGGAGGAGGGGGAACGGAAAAGGAGGAGCGGGAGGAAGAGGAAGAGGAGGGACAAAGGCAGATCGAGGCTGAGCTGAGGGAACCACGCTGATCCCTGCCTGAATTCGCAGCCCCCACCTGTGGGATCATCGCCCCCCCATCGTGCTGGTGAGCGGGGAGGGGGAGCTCGGCCTGGATATCCTGGGGGGTCCCTGGGTTGGGGTTTTTGTGGATGTTTGGAGAATGAAGAAGTCCAAGGCTGAGCAGAAAAGGCCCCTTGGGGGGACATCGGGGGGTGGCGGTGGCGGCTGCCGGCAGAGGCAGCCTGGAGGAGCAGAGCCCTGTGTCCCACAGGAGCCCAAAGTGGGGAGCCCAGAGAGGGGGGAGCGCCGCCATTGGCGGGAGCCTGAAGACCCTGGAGAGGGGCAGGGGGGACTCCTTGGAGCCGCTGCAGCCCCGAGCAGAGAATGAGGGGAGAAGGGAGCCCGGGAGCCCAAACAGCCCCGGCATCCCGAAATGGGGAGAGCGAAGCGGGGGGAGCTTTTGGCATTGCTGGGACTGCCAGCAGCCTGGGCAGGGCGGGCACCGAGGAGAAGGGGGACCCCAATCCAAGCGTGACCCCAACAGCTGGGACAGTGGAGAACCTCTGAACATCAGAGGGGAGGGACCAAGGACGGGGATCTCCGTGGAGGCTTTTTCAGGGCTGAATCTTGGTGTTTGGGATGTTTTTGTGGAGCCCAGGTGACCAGTGATTGCAGAGATGGACTTGGGCAGAGGGACCTGCAAACTCAATGTGTGTTGGGGATGATGAAATAGGAAAGCCTTATAAATATGATTGCCTTGCAAAAGATTTTGAGAATATAGAAAGTATAAGGAAGATTGAAATGAAAGCAAGCTCTGAGATACCTCAGTTAGTGAACAACTGGAAAACAATGGTGTGGCCCAATTGAAGGTAATCCCCTTTTGATGAAACAATTCCCTCAGCTTGCAGACAGATCCAGACCCTACTAGCTCAGCAGAAAGGGTCCAAAGAGGAGTTTTTAGGGTTTAAACTGTAACACAGTGTGGTGATTTAATGATTCTTACAGGCTGTATATAAATGCTATAGGATTTGTATCTTGTACTAGATTGGTTAGTGAGAAATAGAATATTCAACACAGAAGAAAATTTATTGTATTGTAACGGGACCCTTACTCTCTTACGCTCCTCTCCTCTTACTCTCTTACCCTCTCATCCTCTCTACCCCTCTCTTCTCTCGGGCCTGCTCCGAGCTGTGCCTGGCAGCTCCAAGCAGGGCCCTGCACCCAGGCCCTTTGCAATAAACCGCAAGTTCCACGCCCTGGCTGCAGAGCTCTCTGGTCTCCGTCCGTCCCGACCGTCCTACCCCCCGACACTCCTACAAACGCTCTCATCCCTTGTTTTCCCCAAACCAGGATTGCCCATTGCCAACCCTGGGAGGCTGCGAGGAAGAGGAAGATGCCCCGGGACACTGAGGCAGGTGAGGAGGAAGTCAGTGCCCCTTTCCCCTCTGTGCTGCTCCATCTCCCAGCCCAGCACGGCTGCAGCTCAGCCCTGGGGGATCTCCTTGCCCTTGCCTGTGGCACGGAGGCAAATCCCATCCTGTCCTTGTCCTTCCTCCCCCAGAGCAGGAGCTGAGCATGGAGAGCAGGGAGGACAAATGCCCACGGCAGAACCTGGTGGAAGAGGCCGTTTTGAGCGGCTCCACGGCGCAGGAAGCCAACGGGGAGGAAAAGCTCCAGAGATGCCACACGAGGAGGGGCTGCAAACGCAGCCGGCGGGGATCTGAGGGGGAAAGAGCCAGCCTGGGCCGGGAAGGCGGCCGGAGATGGAGCCAGAGCTCGGAGCTGGTGCTCCATGAGCAGCTCCATGATGCGGAGAAGCCCCACACGTGCAAGGAGTGTGGGAAGAGCTTCAGGTGGAAGTGCCGCCTGAATGTGCACCAGAGGATCCACACTGGGGAGAAGCCCTACGAGTGTGGGGAGTGTGGGAAGAGCTTCAGCCAGAGCTCCATCCTGTACCAGCACCAGAGTATCCACACTGGCGGAAGGCCGCTCAAGTGTTCCGAGTGTGGGATGTGCTTCAGCCAGAGCTCCCACCTGATCAGGCACCAGAGGACCCACACTACGGAGAGGCCCCATGAGTGTTCCAAGTGTGGGAAGGGGTTTAAGACCTGCTCCAATCTCCTCCGGCACTATCAGAGTCACAGAGAGGAGAGGCCCTTCCAATGCCCCGACTGTGGGAAGGGATTCAAGCGCAACTCCCACCTCATCACCCACCGGCGCATCCACACTGGGGAGAGGCCCTACGAGTGTGATAAATGCAGGAAGAGGTTTCCGACCAGCTCCGATCTCCTCCGGCACTATCGGATTCACACAGAGGAGAGGCCCTTCCGCTGTCCCGACTGCGGGAAGGGATTCAAGCGCAACTCCACCCTCGTCATCCACCAGCGCATCCACACTGGGGAGAGGCCCTACGAGTGTCCCCAGTGTGGGAAGAACTTCTCTGACAGCTCTAACTTGACCCGACACCAACGGAGGCACCACTAAGGGAAGCCCTGTGAGTGCCCCGAGTGCGGGCAGAGCTTCGTGCGCTGCTCCAGCTCCATCCCCCACTGGAGGAGGCACTTTGGGCACAGCCCTGGTCACTCACATTCCCTGAGATCCATGTTGGGAACACACCTGGCTGCTTCGCCTTTTTGTTTGGCCTTAATTTTCCTTAGCTTCTTCTTCATCCTTTAAAAACACCCAAAACTGGGTTAAATGAAGGAACCGGATTGAATATATCTGAAGTTCCATAATTTCTCAATTTTTTTAGGGGGAATTTAGTATTTAGAGACACGTTCTGTGTGGAGTGCTGCTGTTGCTAAGAGGCAGGAATTTGATCTCACCCTTCTTGTGTTGCTAAGAACTCCTCTCCTGACCCCAACCCTAATTCCACCCTTTGGATACCCTATAAAAACTCCACGGCCCTGCCTGTGCCCTGTCTTTGGGGGGTAAGAAATGGATTCCCAAAGGATCAGCCCTTTCCCTCTGTGTTCCCATGTGGTCAGCCTTTTTTTCCACTGGGTTCCAAAAATTTCAGCTTTTTCTTCTGGATTCCCAGAGGATCACCCCTTTTTCCCACTGGATTCACAAAATTTCAGCTTTTCCCACTGGATTCCCAGAGGATCAACCTTTTTCATGGATTTTCAGAGTATTCTGACTCTGTGTGGTGATTTGACAGGAAATAGGTTGTCTAGGATGTTGTGGTCAAACAATAGGTGCTCAGACTTTAATATTGGCAGCTGGTTTGGCCACTGGGACATTGGATCCGCCTCCGAGAACACAGGGGTTTAAAGCAGAGCTCTCCCCTGGGAGGCTCTCTTTGGATTTCCGGTGGGAAAAGGGTTTGGATCTCTTCCCCCGTCCCGGCTGCTGGCTTGGCAGGGGGAGGGGGAGCCACGCGGCCGTGAGGTGGCCGGGCCTGGGACAGTGATGGGAGGTAGGCCTGGCCCAAGGGTGGAAGAATGGAAGAAGTACCGAGAGGTATTTCCTGCCCCCCCCCCCGCCTTCCCCGCTCCCCTCGGAGAGAAGGGAGAGGGAGAGAGAGAGAGGGAGAGGGAGAGAGAGAGAGAGAGAGAGAGAGAGAGAGAGAGAGAGATAACCCTGCCAGGGACTGTTATCTTGAAATTTGATATCATGTGTTGTCAGCACAGCCTGCCCGCGTGTCTGGCTGCTTGCAGGAGCTGTTAGCCCCTTTGTGGACAATGAAAACATTGCAGAGCATTGACCTTTCCTGGAGGGGAGATGGAGTGGAAGATGAAGAGGGAACTGAGCAAGTGTTGAAGGTCTGAGCAAGGGAGAGATATGAAAAGAATAGAGAAGAACTCGGGTGGAAGAGATGATGGAGTGGCTGCTTTGCTGGACTCTTTTTGTGTAGCCATGGACAGAACCATGTTTCCTTGTGATATAGAGACTGTATCCAGGGGGGGCAATGCCCTGCACCCAAGAGGGTTCAGTGTTGGTGCCCCTCGGCCCCAGGGGCAATAATTTGGGAGGGGCAGGTGTCCCTAATGAGAGATTGTTCCCTTTTTGGAGTGAGACAAGGCATCCTTAAAAGATGACCCTGGAAGCAGCTCTGGTCCGTATTCAGTGGTGAGAGCACTGGACATGAAAGGAAGAGGTCACCATGGCACAAGAAGGACTCCACTCCTCTTGATGAACTGAAGATTGATTGTTTGAAGGGTGGTGCAGGACCGAGAGTTGGTGATTTGGGGAATGTATTGTATTGTAATAGAGAGTTGGTGGGGAGGAGGGGCAGATGTATTTGTGAAATTTTCATTTTCCTTGTGTGTTTCTTTTTTTCTCCTTGTCGTTTAGTTAATAAATTCTTCTTTATTTCTAAGTGGGAGCCTGCTTTCCTTATTCCTGGTCACATCTCACAGTAGAAACCAGGTAGAGGGTATTTTCATAGGGGCACTGGCATTATGCCAGTGTCAAACCATGACACTCTGTCACTGTTGTTTTTGTTTGTGCTACTGCATTTGTATTTTTAATTTTTCCTAATAAAGAACTGTTATTTCTACTCCCATATCTTTGCCTGAGAGCTCCTCAATTTCAAAATTAATTATTATTTTTATAGTTGTTTATTGTTATTATTATTACTACTAATAAGTATCATCATCATCATCATCAAAGGGAGGGGGGGGTTTACATTTTCTATTTCAGTGGAGGCTCCTGAAATGGGGAGACACCGCCAAGGATGGGCCATGTGAAATACTTCCTAAAATATGTAAATTAGTTTTTAGATATGTGTGAGGGTCTCTGAATATGCAACATGCTGGTGTAATTAAAACCAGATTAATTAAGGAGTTTCCCTGAAAATAACTGGGGGGTCTTGGTGGCCATAACAACCTTTGTCTAATTGTCCTTGTCTCCTGTTACATCAGCCTGTTGCATATTCCTAGACTTTTTGCATATCCATAAAGTACTTTACATATTCCAGGAACAAAATTGGCTTCATCCTGTCTGGGGGTCCAACCCCCCTCCCAGCTCAATTTGGGGTTTCCCATCCTCCTCCCAGCTCAGTTTTGGGATCCCATACCCCTCCCAGCTTAATTTGGGGGTCCCATTCCCCTCCTACCTCAATTTGGGTGTCCAATCCCCCTCCCACCTCAATTTGGGGGTCCCATCTCCCAGCTCAATTTTGGTCTCCCACCCCCCTCTTTTCCCTACTCTCCCCTTTCCGATCGTTCCCCCAATCCCCTCTCCCGTGTTTGGTTTTGGGGACTCCAGGGCCCTCCTTCTCCGATTTAGGCTCCCGACCCCGTTTTGGATTAATTTGGGGTCCCCATCCCAAGCCCAGGGTCACCTTCCCCCCTCCCCAAATTCTGCTCCTCGCAACTGATGAGTCGTCAGCGAGACACGTTTTGATTGGCTGGAAATTACCCTGCGCTGTCTCTGAGTATTTACCGCAGTGAGAGGCCTTGGTGTGTGGCTGGCAAGTGAGGAGTCAGAGTCGGGCCGGACGCTGATTGGCTGAAAATCGCTGAGCGGGGCCAGTGCTCTGAGTTTGTGCCCAGCGAGTGGAACGTCATCAGTGCCGCGCGTTCCGATTGGTCGGGATCTGGTTTGGGGTGAAGACGGGAGGAGCTGGGGTTTATTTCGGATTATTTGGGTTTCTTTGGGGATATTTATGGACTATTTGGGGTTTATCTTGGTTTTTACTTGGTTTATTTCTGTTTATTTGGAATTATTTGTGTGTATTTGGAAGTATTTGTGTTTGTTTGGGATTCTTTGGGTTTATGTGGGTTTATTTGGAATCATTAGGGGTTCTAGGGGTTTATGTTGGTGTATATGAGTTTTTTTTTAGGTGTACTTGAAATCATTTGGGAACTTTTGGGGTTAGGTTAACTTTTTTGGTTTTTTAGGATTATCTTGATTAGTTTGGGGTTTTTTTGGGTTCTTTGGGGTTTATTTCTAGTATTTTGGGGTTATTTGGGTTATTTGGGGTCACGTGGATTCAAAAAATCCGGGAATGTGTCTGCTGCAAAAAACGGGAATTTTTCCTAAAAAATCCGAGAGTTTTCCCCCAAAAAACTGGGTGTGTTCCCTAAAAAATGCTGGGCATTTCCCAGCCAATAGCGACGTGCCCCGCTGCAAAGCATCCAATCACTACGCTTCATCTCCCAAATTAATGAATCACAGCGCACGCCGCCCCAAACCAACCAATCACTGCACGCATCCCCTCAGCTACTCCCACCTCTCTTGGGCTGAGCGAACCAATCACCGGGTGTCGTCCCTGTGCAACTCCCGCCTTCTTTGCCTCTATCCAACCAATCACCGCGCGCTACCCCTCGGCAAAGCCTGCCTCCCCCACCCATCTACTGTCAATCACCGCGCCGTCTACGAAACCAACCAATCACCGGCAAACTCCCCTCACCAACTCCCGCCCTCCCCGCGCTGCTCCAGCCAATCAGAGCCGAGCCTGAAGCAGCGCCCCCTGACCCCGGGCCCGGGCATGGAGCGGGCGCCCCCTCCCCCCCCCCGCCCCCCGGGACCCCCTCAGGGACCCCCGGGAGCCGCCCCGGGCTCGGGCGGGTGCTGCGGGAGGCGCTGGAGAGAGCGGGGGAGGCGCTGGGAGAGGACGGGGGGCTCCGGGAGCTGCTGAGGAGGCGCAGGGACAGGTGAGGGGTCCTGGAGGGGTCGTGAGGGGAATTTGGGGAGGGGTCTTGAGGAGGTTTGGGGGGAATTTGGGGAGTGTCTGGAGGGAACTTGAGGGGGTTTTAGTCTCTCGCTAACTCAGAGGTTCTTATTATGATAACTCTATTGGAAATTGCGAGGATGAGGAAACAGATAAAATAAGGAATAGATGTAACAGGTAGTCCATGCTCTCAGCAGTAACCGAGAGCCATTGTCTTCTTGGTGCAGCGGTCACAACCTGCAGGCAAACATCTCGCTTTGGTCAGCTTGCCTCCCCCACACACCTGCGCCGGGCTGGGGGTTTCAGTCCCAGTCCTTGGAAGGAGCAGAGGGGCCTTTTCACATGGGGGTTCCATGTCTCAGTCCTTGATGGAGAGGCTCCTTCCATCTCAGTCTGTCTGTCCCGGTGGTTGTAAAACAGGTGAGGGTCTTCTGTGGGGGGCCCACCTGAAACTCAGGAGAAGTCCAGCCAGGCCGAGAGGTGGGACAGCTCCCAAGGCTGTTGTTGCACAAAGGGCACGGTGTCCCTTCTTCTCCTTGGGCTCAGTGCAGCACACAGCAAACAACACCTGTGAGAACAATGGCTTAGCTGCGCTCTCAGGTCTCAGGCACATGACTTTCTCCCTTGGAGCCAGAGATTTCAGACAGGGGGGGTCTTCTCTTCAGTGGTCCCCCAATGACGATCATGAGGCAGATGAGGGAAAATTCAGACAGACTCTCACACGACCCCGTGACTCACAATTGTCTTGAGGGATCTTCATCAGCAGAACTCTGGAGCATCATTGATGAGTCTGCAGAACTCGCAGTATGTTGGTAGTATAACCCGGAAAAATAGGGAACATGGAAAGAGAGGAAAAAGAGTGAGAGAGGGAAAAAAAAGGATAGGAGAAGGAGAGGGAAAGGAAAACAATAAACAAACATAATATTGATTATCATAATAATTTTCACAAATGGCTGATTAATTAAAACTATATTATTTTGAAACAATATTTAAATGGTTTAAACCAGTCACAAATAATCAAAAGCAAAAGCAATCAACACATATTAATACAAGCATTAACTTAAAAAAAGATTTTCTAAGACAATTCACTAAAAATCTAACGTAATTCCCACAAAATCATAAATGGAAATAGGGAATTATTCCAAAACACATAGGCTTCATTCATAATTGCTTTGTGTCAAAATCTTGGGGATGTCCATAGTGTAGAGGACATCAGCCAAGTTGTGTGCATTAACTATAGACATCAATCTTGTCAGCTGTTTTATGCTCCAATTCATAATGATGGGACTGCTGATAAAATAAAACCAAACAGAAGTAGAGTCAAAAGGATAACAATGGCATGGCACACACTGTTCAGGGCACCCGTGGCAGTAGGAGATCACCTAAAAGAGTATCCCACCACCTGTGCTCGGCATCTTCCTCCACTCTTTCCATGACACGATGTATCTGTCTCACATTGTGATGAACAGTCACCAGGGTTTTCTGTCCATTTTTCTGAATCTTCTCCAGGATTTCCACCAAGTCTCGATGGAGCAGCAGTTGTCTTACCAAAGTGAGATTCATCCCAATAGGAGTAGGCATCAGTTTGTGAATCAGTGTGTAGTTAGATTGCAACAGGTAGTGAGAGGTAAGTGGAGCTTCATAAGAGAAATCACATCCTGTAATCTTGGTAAAGTTACAAGCACAGAAATTGGAAAGATTCTCTACGAATACAAAATCACAAATGGTTCTAAAGCATGCACATCTATTGCCTATGTATATAAGGACTGTTTCAGAAGTCTTGTTAGGACAAATTTCAAAATGACACATATTTTGCTCTGTGTCTAAACAAATGTCTTGAGCTCTGATTGCATTGATTTCACAGATGAGCCCTTGTTGTTCTCGGACAATACAAGATTCTAAATTGACAGTTTGCCATTTCTCACTGATTTGACAGTCCCATTCTCTATGGGATAGAGAACAGCTTTGTCGTAATTCAGTTCTAATGCTATAACAGGGAAAATCAAATGCTCTGAGGCATTGTGTATGGTTAACACAAAAACTGGCTGTATTTGCAATGGGGTCATAGTAAAATTCACTAAGTTCCACCAGGATTGGAATTCTCTTTCAAAGTAAGTGGCATTGTCCCAAATTATTTTCCAAATTTTAGTGGGAAAAGTGCCTTCTTCACCTGCTCTTATAATTGAGGCAGCAACAGACTGCATCAACAATTGTGCCTGGATACAGCTGAGAGCCAAAGAAACGTTGTTTTGTGTAGAACCAAGTGCATCAATTACCAATTTGTGATCATTTACATTTACTTTCTCCCAATTTGGTAAAATGTTTGATGGCAAGCACTGATTCCCAATGCCAGTAAGGATGACTTCTATGGTTGCTGTAATTTGGTCAAATCTCTGGATGTGGCAGCCAATTTATTCAAGTTCAATTAATTTACGTGTTACGTGTAAAATCATCACCTGGTGTTACCATAAAGGGAAGGGAAAGATGATTTCTGTTGTCCATCTCTAGTGTTATCATGGTTTATCAGGTCTTCATGTCCCTCAGAGTTCTTCTGTAAAAGTAAACACAACAGACTCTGCCACGAAGAGGCAGAAAAGTTAGAACAATGGAATTGTCAGAGACATTTTGAACAGCAGTGGTACTTCCCCTACAGCAGCAGGGGCTCCACCGAAACAGGTTGTCCAGGGTGATGTGCTGGGTTCTTGAAATCATCTGGTCCCCATAGTGAAGGAATTATGCTTGGGGCTGTCGGGCAAAAAGCAGTGATTTTGGAGCACCCATTTACCCCCCATCTATGGTAAGAGGTGTGAGAAGTCCATTTAATCTTTTCACCTTCTGCTCAATCCTGCACACTTTTGACAGTAAGTGAGAAACATTATCAGATTGAATTTCCTGTGGTTTTAGGAAAATTGCAAACCATCTTTGCATTACTTTAACAGAATTATCTCCTGTAGCTCTTTTAAAAGCATCAGCCTGGACCAACCCAAATATGAACACAGCAGAGGACTCGGTGTAAATACAGACAAGAAAAGAATTCTGTCCCTCACGCTGGAAAATACTCCAGAAAGTAAACAGTTCCTCAGCGTGAGCACTGCCTTGTCCCTCTCTGTTAGCAGAAGCAGAGGAGAAAGGAGGGTTTGCTTTAATCACAGAGGCAATTTTGTCTTGGCTGCTATCCAAGCTCTCAGTTTCTTGTATTGCTAAGATTTTTTCCACTCCTATGAGAGCTAAGCTAACCACAAACAATCCTTTTTCCCAGGTAGTGTATCTTTTCTCAGCATCTTTGAAGCCACAGGAATAGAAACCAACAGGCCTTGTCGGACCCTCAGGACCCCGCTGCCAAATGTGCGCTGACAGCCCAGAGGAGGCAAATCCCCATTCCACCTGAAAGGGATCTGTGGGATGGACAGGGCCCAGTGCTTGGTGAGATGTTGCTTCAAAAATCAGCAATTGCAATGCTGCCTCCTGAGAAGGAGTCCAATCCCATTTCACCCCTTTGCTCAGCAAGTCCTAAAGGGGAACAAATGGGTCATTATGGTTACTAAGAAATCTATCTGGTGTTTCTACAGGAGATACAGCTACTATGGTTTTTTGAAGGAGAGTGGTTGTAGGTTTAAGTGTTTCTGAAAGCCCTAGAATTAAAGGAGCCGTAATTTCAGTCTTTACAGGTGATTGCATTGGTAACTCATAGCTTGTAATTGATTTTCTTTCATGCATCATTTGCAAGCAAGCAGCTTTGTGAATGTTTTCCAGGGGTGGCCGGGGGTACCAGCTCTGGTTAAAAGGTCTCCCCTTTCCAAGGGGTTGAGGCCCTGCCCAATGAGCTGCACTCTGAGTCAGGGACCATGGGATGCGTCTGTCTCCCGTTGTTAAGCACACCCCATGTCCCCAGCACCCACCGGCTGCTTGTTCTGACAAGAGAATCTGATCTCCCCCGGTGAGAGACGCTTGGCATTTGTGTTCTGTTTTGGATTTGTGGGGGAGAAACCCGTACTGCTTTGCAAGTTTTGTTAATTCAGTGGCAGTGTACGGGATTTCTTTGGTGGTTACATGCAGGTCAAATCCTCATTATTGATATAGCTGCATTCTGTTTTAATTAGAGGTTTTGTGTTATTGTAACAACAGTGTTCCCCCCAATTTTTCATCAGAGCTAATTCTGTTTGAGGGTAATTTTGATTAATGTGAGTGAGGAGTTTCCTTCTCCTCTGTCTCTTGTGAGGAATCAGCGTTCTGTGAATTTTTAACATGTTCCTTTCTCAAGGCAGCCCGTAATAAATTATTTTATTTTCTTTCTTCATCAAATTGCTTTTGCAAAACTTCAACTGGATTTTGAAGGGAGTTTATTGTAGCATTTTCCTCACTTCTTGACTTAAAGCGAGTTTCTATGGCTGCTGTGAGCCAACCTCCCAAAACTGAGCAGTGGAGGGTTTTATTTTTGCCCAGGTTTAATGTTGCAAAGAACATATTCTATCAATAATATTTTCTAAATTAAACCAATTGCAGTTTGCCCATTCTTCTTCTCATGGAGAAGATATGGCATTGTATTTAGCAAGCAGAGCATAAAATTCAGCTTTACCTTTTGCACTGAGGTTTTGAGTCATTTTGTGAAGGGACCAAAACCACAACAGGGAGGTGCAAACTTAAGTTACACAATCACACAGCTTTGCTGTGTTCCCCTTTGCTTCCCTGGGTGGGTGAAGAGACAGAATCTGCCTGGGAGGCCCTGCTTAGTTTCTTTAGGTTGCCCGTTCCTTCCCAGACAGTCCAGATGCACACACACCCCCACACCCACACCCACAAAACAGTTATTTTGTAAAGGGGCTCAAAAACTTCGACAGGGAAATACTGATGTAAGTGTCATGGTTTGAGCCTGGCACAGAGCCAGTGCCCCCCCATGAAAATGCCTCACCCTGGTGTCTGCTGTGAGATGTGACCAGGAATAAGCAAAACAGGCTCTAACTTAAACATAAAGAACACTTTATTACTTAAACTACAGGAAAATAGGGAAAGACTATAAGGAAAAGAAAAAAAGAAATTGAAAACCTTAGAAAAAAACTTTCCTCCTCCCCACTCCCTGACTTTCCCAATCCGATACATTCTCCCAAATCAACTGCCCAGCCTTGGCCCCACACTTTAGTATACTCAAACTGCAGTTCATGAAGAGGAAAGGAGTCCTTCTTGTTCCATAGGCTTCTCCTGGAAACACACTGAAACCTCGTGTGCTTCCCTGTCACTTCGGCACCGCCCGGAAAAAAGTCCTTTTGCCGCTTGTGACATCTTCCTTCCATGCCCAGTGCTCTCACCACTGACGGCATGGACCAGAGCTGCTTTTAGGGTTGTCTTTCAAGGATGCCTTGTCTCACTCCAAAAAGGCACAGTCTCTGCTTTGGGACATCTGTCCCCCCCATATTTTTCCAACCCCCTGGGGCCGGGGGGTCCTCACGAATGAACCCTCCTGGTTTTGAGGCACTGCCTCCCCCTAAATGCAGTCTGTGTCACAGGAACAACTGAGTCCATGGCCACAAGAAAAGTCCAGCCAAAAGGCCACTCCAAATCATCTCTCCCCATTCAATCATCTCCACGTTCTTCGGGCCAGGTCCTTGTCTCATCTCATCTCTTATCTCCCTTCTTATTCAGCTTCGAGGAGGATTAGCATTTTTGCAAGGCCCCAATCATGAAAGAAAGGGTTAAAAGTTTTCAGTCTCTGTCTATCTCAGAATGCTGGTAGAATGCTGGTACTCCCACAGGTGCTGCTGCTCCACCGGCCAGGCTGCACTCTTCCCTCCCCTTTCTCCTCCTGGGCGGCTGCTATCACATTCAGACGCCGGCTCTCCTCTCTCTCCCTCCGGGGGGGGGATGACTGCCCGATGTCTCTTGGGGCTCCCCCACCCTTCCATCCTTGAGAGCTTTCTCACCCCCATCTCTGTCCAGGCCCCGGGCCTACCGCATGGCTGCCCCTCCCCCGCCCAGCAGCAGCGGCTGGGCTGGACGGGGGAGAGATCTGAACTCTTCGCCGCGACGTCCCAAAGAGAGTGCCAAGGGCAGTGCCCTGCTTTTAACCCCTGTGTATTCTCGGAGGTGTGTCCAAACCCCACTGGCTACACCGGGTGCCAGTCTCAAACCCAAAACCTTCATTGGTTTGACCACAGCTTCCCAGAATTCCCACTCCTTCCTGGTCAAACCACCACAGTAAGTTACACAACCACACAGCTCTTGCTGTGTTTCCCCTCACTTCCCTGGGTAGGTGAAGGGACAGATCTGCCTGGGAGGCCCTTGCTTAATTTCTTCAAATTCTCTCTTCCTTCCCAGATAGTGCAGATGCACACCAACACAACAGAAACAGTTCCCCCTTTGGCACGGAGAGATCATTTGTGAAATTCTGGAGACAGAACCCTCAGCAGAGTATGGGGATTGCTTTTCACTTGTGCGTGTGCAGATTGCAAGAAATTCAAATCACACGCCCTGTGCTGTGAAACTTCCTTCCCCTGGTACAGACTGCACACAGCCCTGCAAACCCCTCTGTCTGTCAGAATCCTGTCCATGACACCAATTTAATGTCACAACCCGTCCTTACGAATGGGTTTGTGATGATTCGTGAATTGATCTTAGAGTGCAAAAAAACCTGACATGGCACAGGGGATTTGCGGTAATAATCAAAAACCAATGCGTCTTTATTGATTGACCACAGCAAAATGTGCTAGGGGGAACTGGGGAAAAGGGGAAGTATAAGAAAAAAGAGGAAGAGAAAGGAAGGTATAGAGCTACCAAATGTAGAGAGATGAAATCCTTTGAAGTCTTCAGTCAACAGAGTTTGCTCGGGAGATGTCATGTCAGGGGAGATCTCAAAGATTCTGATCAATTCAAACTCCTATTATTGTCTTTTTAAATGGGGTAAGGGGATGACTCTTGAAATTGAATCAAAAGTAGTAAGGAATACTCTGTTGTAATTTCTGGGGGAAAAAAAAGATATTGCAGAAGGGTACAAACAGTCCATGTTCTCAGCCGTGAGTGAGAGCCATTGTCTCCTTGGTCCAATGGCCACAGCTGCAGGCAAACATCTGGCTTTGGTCAGCTCGCCTCCCCACACCTCCCCTGGTTGGGGGTTTCAGTCCCAGCCCTTGGGAGGAGGGGGAGCTTCTCCACATGGGGGTCTCCTGTCTCAGCCCTTGAGGGAGAGGCTTCTCCCATCTCAGTCCGTCCCTCACAGTGGTTGTAAAGCAGATGTGGGGTCTCCCATGGGGACCACCAAAGGTTACCCCAGAAAAGTCCAGCCAGGCCGAGAGGTGGGGAAATTCCAGGGCCATGTTGAGAAGCGGGTGCAAGGGAAGAAAAGGGCAAGGTGTCCCCCTACTCCTTTTCATTAGGTTCAGTCTTCCATGGAAACAAACACACCGGCAAACAACAGCTGGGCAAGCCAAGGGCTTTGCTCAGGCCTCAGGGTCTTGGTGAACAGCTCTCCTGAGCAAGACCAGGATTCCAACCAGGGACTTTTTCGGTGGTCCCAGTTTCTGTCCTTCTCACAACGATCCTGAGGCAGATGAGAGAAACTTCGGACAGAGACTGACACCGTCCTCAGCCACGCCCAGGGCAGTGCGGGCCAAGCCCAGGGACACTGCAGGGCCATGGGGACACCGCACAGGTGCCACCAGGGACACGGCACTGCCACCTGTCCAGTGGCATCAGTTCAATGCCAGTGTCCCTGTGCCACTGCCACCAGTCCTGTCCTGGTGTCCCCAGTTCCATCCCAGTGCCAGCAGTCCAGTGCCACCAGTCCAGTGTCCCCAGGGCTGCCCCACTGTCACCACCTCAGTGTACCCAGTTCAATTCCAGTGCCACCAGTTCTGTTCCACTGTCACCACCCAATGCCACCGCTCAGTGTCACCAACCCAGTTCCAGCCCAGTGTGCCCAGTCCTGTCCCAGTGCCACCAGCCCAGTGCTCTCAGTGCCACAGCCCCCATTGTCCCCATATCAATGTCACCAGCCCAGTGCCATCAGTTTCAGCCCCAGTGTCTCCAGTCTCATCCAAGTGCCCCTCATCCTGTCCCAGTGTCCCTGTCACAATGTCACAGTTGTGTCCCAGTGTCTCCATTCCAGTGTCACCAGTTGTGTTCTGGTGTCACCAGTTCCACCCCTGTGCCACCAGCCCAGTGTCCCCAATCCCTTCCTAATGTCCCCATCCCAGTGTTCCCTCCCAGTGTCCCCAGTCCTGTCCCAGTATCCCTGTCCCTGTGCCACCAGTTCCCTCCCACTGTCCCCAGTTCCAGCCCAGTGCTCCTGTCTCAGTCCCATCAGCCCAGTGCCACCAGGGATGCCCCAGTGTCACCAGCCCAGTGTCACCGATTCCACCTCAGTGCCACCACTTCTATCCCACTGTCACAACCCCAGTGTCCCCCAGGCTGTCCCACTGCCACCACCCCAGTGCCACCAACCCAGTGTCCCCAGTTCTGTTCCACTGTCACCAGCGTTTTGGGGGATCCCAGGTGGAGTTTGGGGGCTTCCGGTGGGTTTTGGGGGTTCCTGGGAGGTTTGAGGGATCCTGGAAGGGTGTTGGGGGGGTCCCAGGTGAGGTTTGGAGGTCCCAGGGGAGGTTTTGGGGATCCCAGGTGAGGTTTCTAGGGATTTGGGTCTTCCCAGTTGAGAATTCCCAAAGATTTGGGGTTTCCCAGGTGAGAACACGGACTGGGGGTTCAGGGGGGCCGAGGGGCTTGGGCCTGGGGGCGTTCTGGGGGGCTCCAATCAATGTGGGGGGGTCGGGGGGGAGCTGAGGGAGAGGCGTGGTGAGTGTGAGGGGGGCTCTCATGGATTTGATGCCTCAGGTTTTGGCTTTTCTGTTTTTCAGATTCTGTGCTGCTTTACTTTATGTGTCGGGGCTTCATTTTACGGGATGCTGAGCTCTGTTCACAGAGCAGGGAGACAAAACAATTCCTTTCTAGCTGTGAACCCAAGGACAAATAATCCAAACTTCAGGCGCAAGAGCATAAACAACGGGCACTGAAGAGAGAAAAACAAGAAGGATGGGACTTCATCAGCCAAAGCTATAATTGGACAATTAACTCCAACATGTAAATGGCCCAGAACTTATAAAAGGGACAGACCTCGTGACCGGCCATCCATTTTGTGGCCATTTTGGTCCATCTTGGGCGCAGCCCTGGCTGGGCTCTTGTTCTGCTCAAGGTGTATCCACGGAGGCCTTTTAACAAATGCCTGCTTTATTGTGTAACCGTGTCTGGCCTCTGTTCTAGGTCAGCCTTGTGAAGGCCTCAGTTTGTGGCGAGCACGAAGGGAGCCGAGGCACCTGGGCAGGGCTGGAGCAGAGGCAGAGGAAGGTGCAGCTGCTGCCCCCAGCCCGTGGCACTGGCGGGGCCCAGGTGCGGGGCAGAGGGTGCGGGAGGCCGAGAAGCTCGGGAGGAGCGAGAGAGGCGTGAGCGGCTGCAGGGGCGCTGTGTTTATCGGGTGAGCGCGGTGGGAAGGGGCGTTTTGTGCTCGGGAGCGCAGCGGGTGCGGGGCTCGCTGTGCCCCGGGCCAGGGAGGGCGGGCGCTGTGAGCAGCGGGGTTGGATTGCGGGGCTGGGCTTGGCCTGGGGCCGGCGGTGCTGGCGCAGGGATCGTTCCCGCCCCGCCGCTCCGGAGCGCCGCGATCAGAATCTCGCTCTTTCTCTCTCTCCTTGGTTCCTTTACTTTCTACTCAGAGCTGTTAAATGCCGTGTGAATATTCTGCTGCGAGTGCTGTAGTGATAATATCCCGAGAGACAGTCCTGTAGGATTAGCACTGAGAAACTGGGGACCCCTTACCGGGGGGAGCCTTGTTTTTCAAATGCAAACTCATTGGACTCTCAGAAAAGATCTGGCCGCGGTATAGAGGAGCGAGAGGACAATCAGACGAGGGCCGATTTTGGTAGTTGGGGTAAGAGATGATTATCAAGTTTGATTTGCTGTAGACGCGAGGATAAATCCTCAGGGTGCTCAGGTGAGCTGGACTATGCGAGGCTCTTTATGGTGCCAGCATGTCAGCGGAGCCCAGCAGCAAAGCAAAAGGAAGAGCAAACCTCAGTCTGAAAGGGGAAAGGGTAGAAAAGGAAAAAAGAGCCAATAATGGCAAACAAAAGTAAAACAAGGGAGGAAAAAGGCTCAGATCGAGTCGCTCCCGCCCTGAGATTGGGGTCGGTCGGGTCCGGGCCAAGGCGCGCCCCCCCCGCCGCCGCCGCCCCCCCGCCACTGCCGCCGCCAGCGCCGACACGATCGGGGGGCGGGGGAGGCGCAGCTCAGACGGGCCCAGCCGGGGAAGGAGGAGAAAGGCGAGCGCGGCCAGGCAGGGATGGAGCCGCCCCCGGGCCAGGAGGAGGAGCCGGGGCAAAGCCTTGTGCCGGGAGAGGGGAGGGGATGGATGGCGGGCACCGCCCACGGCACCGCCCCGAGAGGAGGAGGAGGAGCCGGGGGCGGAGCCTTGTACCGGGAGGGCGGAGAGGGAACCTCCCATGGGGGCGGGGTCTCTCCGCTCCCAGCCCTGTCAGTTTCTATGGCAACCATGAACGCCGGACAGCGGCTTCGGGGGATGACGTCACCGGTGTGGGCGGACGCGCAGCCCGGGTTAAAAGACGCAGCAAATCCTGCGTGGGTCTCCCTGGGATCGGGGATCGGCAAAATAGATTATATGGTGCAACAGGGTCAGCCGAACCAGAGAGCTCCTGCTCCAGCAGCTCCGGGGAAGGTGAAATTGATGAACTCATTGCAGCCTTGAGCAAGCGAAGGAGGGGGAAGATCGTGAGAAAAGCCATCAAAGAGTGTAGCCCCATAGTGAAACGTACAAGCTAAAAAATGAGAAAAGAACCGGTTTTACAATCCCCTCCACGACCAGCAGTTGGCAACCAGGGACCGATACATGTTAAGGTTCCATATTCCCTTGTGAAAAACACGGTTCACTTTCCTGTTAAAATTTAAAACTTTAATAAAGTTCAGTAGGAGACAGAGACAGTAAAACAAAAATTACGGCTCAGTGCATCTTGGTACTAAGCCAAGAGCACCCCTGCTAGTTTGGGAAACACCCTTTTTATACCATTTCTGTTGGATCAGCCTGTTGCATATTCATAGACTGTTATGCATATCCATCATCTAGCTTACATATTTCAGGAACTGTTTAGCATGGCTCCTCCTCAGCTCTGCCTTTTTAGAGCATGTGTGTTTCTTGGCTGTGGTTTTGGTTCCCTCTCTTGGTCACTTCCACTCTGGGCCTTGGTCCACACTTTCTTCAGAAGGCAGATGCTGACAGTTGGCACATCAATAGCAGGGTGCTCATGACGTGTTCACTGGATGTTATCCCGACCAAGCAGACAGTTCACTCCTGACTAGATCAGCTACCACTACTGCCATGTCTAAGTTTTTATTAACAGCAGAAATAAAAGCAAAGTTATATTAACATTGTACATACAAGATTCCTCTTCATATAATAATATAATAAGCACCTATAATAATCTTTCCTCTTCCCTTTTTACAAATAATTTGGCTTGAGCAGTATTTCTTTTTTTCTATCCTCCATTATTTGCTTTTTTTTTTCCTAAATAATTTTTGCTTCTTCCAAGTGGTCTTTCTTATTATTTTGTATGCACATAATCTTTTGTGCAGTCCCAGATGTAGTCAGTTTTGGGTCTATAGCATTGTCACTTAATCATTAAAACTGAAAGTCAGGGACAAAGACTCTCTAACTAGTTAAAGTTAGAAAGTGGTATGTTTATTACGCTGGTGGGTGGCCTGGAAGGGGTCATTCTTGAAATGCGTGACTGCACCACACAAGGATTTTGGCCTTCTGTTTATTTCCCAAAATAATATATATGCATAACCCCAGCACCTCCCATCCCTGCTTTGTATTAAAATGAGGTTATTAGTCCTTCACGTGTGCGCAGTTCTTCTCTTGAATTGGGTCAGTGGTCCCAAATTGGGTCAGTGGTCCCAGAGATGAAGTCAGGAAGGTCTTGCTCAGGTCTCTGTGACCCTCTGGCACAATCCAAGGCCCCCTGCTTTGTGATGGATTGACACAGAGTCCAGGTGCTGGGCATTGTTCTGCTGGTTTCAATATGTTCCTGTAATCGTTCACTTGCTCCTCTGCCTTCTACAAATGAGCTCATAATGTAACAATTAGCTTTAACTTAAGCATCTAATAATCATTAACCAGTTGTTGGTGTATCTGACTTCAATATGAATTGGTTCTAACCCTCAGTTAAAATCTTAAATTTTTTAAATCATAATTCAATCCCTACTCCTTCTTCAAGGTTGGTAAATTCTTTTACTAACATATAGGTTCTTCTTTATTGAGCCAACTTATGTGGTAAGTGTTTCTTAAAACCATACCATATGTTCTCAATATTGAAGTTAAAGCTGCTACTTGCTGCAACAGTCTCTAATTCTAAATAAGTACTGTAATTGACATAATCAAACTTATACTAGCCAAGAGAAGTAAAACAATAATTGGATGAACAAAGGTACTGAGCAAGTCAGCTGCCATTGGAGACTGCTCACAAAGCACATCCCACTAATGATGGGATGGGCCTTTTTCCAATCTTTTAAATACTTTCCGTATAGTCTCTGTGTCATGGTGTATTGTAATCAAAGTTCTTTTCCTTTTATCTTTAATTTTTTTTAGGATTTTCTTTAATTCATAATGTTTTAACAATTGGGTAACCAAATTTAAGTTCATCCCTATGGGCACAGGCAATATTTCTTGGACAGTGATCAAATTCACCTTCCTATGTTGGTATGATACGACAGGTGCCTGATAGGAAAAAGGGCATCCTTTGATTTTGACAAAGTTACAAATGCACAAGTTAAATTGAGTTTCCTTCACTGTGATCTCATCTACTATTATAGTGGGGCATGCTGCTCTGAGGCAGATACAACCTTGTCTTGTATACACAGGCAAGGTTGTCTGGTTAATGGGATGCATTTCAAAGTGAGAAATACTTTGCTCTGTATCTAAGTCTAAACCCAGTGAACTTAATTAAGCATTTGTCACGGTATTTAGGATTCTTGATGAGATTCATGGAATCTGTCTTGGACAAACAGATATTTACATCCCCAACCATTTCTTCTTTCTTACACAGTTGCATTTGTAATTTTTAGCATTTGACCCAGAGACTTTTGGGAGTTAAAATCATAGGCTTTCCCTTGGCACTTATATACTGGTCACATGATATGGAAGTGATGCTGCATTAGCTGTGGTTACAGCAATAATCATAAATTACACAACTCTCTAAGCTACACCTACTTGATTATCTATTTCAACAACAAGTCGTTCTGCTCTTTGGGGGATTATTACACTGTGCTTATCATTTTACTCACACTCTATTTATTTTCTCGAGAAAGTTTTAATTTCAGTTTGTTGTTACCCATTGTAACTTTCTAAAGTCCCTCAGGAGCCTTCTTCACTCGGGAATGATGGATCTAGGTGCTTTGTTCCTTAATCTTGGTCGCAGTAAAGGTGGTGAGGAGCACTTGGGCGGTCACCAGATGTCTCTGTAGGACTCGAAAGAACACAAACACACCACCGTTCTCAAGGTGAAGGAAAAAAGGGAAGTTTATTTTCTGACTCCAATATTTATCGTTTTATGTGGGGGCCTGAATATATGTTGTATTGTAAGATCTGTGTGTGTCTGAGTTACTCCAAACGAGCTGCAGCTGCAGGGTCCTTAGTTGGGCAGCAGCTGTAGCTCGTGAAGGTAACTGAGATAAATAGGGGTGGGTCAAGAGCCCAAGAGGAGCCCCTGAGAAGATAGAAGAAGAGCCCCGGCAGAGAGGGAAGAACAAAGCTGCAGCAAAGATTGCGACAATTGGTGACCCCGTGTGATGAGGTATGGAATCCCCCGGACAGTCTGAGAGCTGGGACTTTGGAATATCAGCCTGAGAGCTGGGACTTTACGTGTATGGCAGCCAGAGAGCTGGGACTAGAGAAGGTATGGAATCCCCCGGACAGCCGAGAGCTGTGGCAGCCAGAGAGCTGGGACTTTGGAATATCAGCCAGAGAGCTGGGACTTTACGTGTATGGCAGCCAGAGAGCTGGGACTATAGAAGATAAGACAGCTGAGAGCTGTGGCAGCCTGAGAGCTGGAACTTTATGTATATTGTCATTGTATAATTGTTAAAAGAAAAGGGGGAAAATGTGGGGGCCTGAATATATGTTGTATTGTAAGATCTGTGTGTGTCTGAGTTACTCCAAACGAGCTGCAGCTGCAGGGTCCTTAGTTGGGCAGCAGCTGTAGCTCGTGAAGGTAACTGAGATAAATAGGGGTGGGTCAAGAGCCCAAGAGGAGCCCCTGAGAAGAAAGGAGAAGAGCCCCAGAAGAGAGGCCAGAACAACGCTGCGGCAAAGATTACAACAACTGGTGACCCCGACGTGATGAAGAACACACAACCAAACATTGAAAGAAGGTATGGAATCCCCCGGACAGCCGAGAGCTGTGGCAGCCTGAGAGCTGGGACTGTATAGGTGTGGGGGCCTGAATATATGTTGTATTGTGGGATCTGTGTGGGTCTAAGTTGCTCCAAATAAGCTGCAGCTGCAGGGTCCTTAGTTGGGCAGCAGCTGTAGCTCGTGAGGATAACTGAAATAAATAGGGGTGGGTCAAGAGCCCAGGAGGAGCCCCTGAGAAGACAGGAAGGACTGTGCTGCAGAGTATGGAGCAGAACAACACTGCAGTGAAGATTACAACAGCTGGTGACCCCGACGTGATGAAGAACACACAACCAAACATTGAAAGAAGGTATGGAATCCCCCGGACAGCCGAGAGCTGTGGCCGCCTGAGAGCTGGGACTTTGGAATATCAGCCAGAGAGCTGGGACTATAGAAGATAGGACAGCTGAGAGCTGTGGCAGCCTGAGAGCTGGGACTGTATAGGTGTGGGGGCCTGAATATATGTTGTATTGTGGGATCTGTGTGGGTCTAAGTTGCTCCAAATAAGCTGCAGCTGCAGGGTCCTTAGTTGGGCAGCAGCTGTAGCTCGTTTAGAGTAACTTAGAACCACATAGGTCTTACAATACAACATATATTCAGGCCCCCACAGTTTTACAAAAGTGAAAGTGGATTGGAGGGTGACAGTGACACCTCTCCAATGACACTCGTTAAACCAACAGTCCATCAACTCTCTCCTCCTCCATCAAGGAATGCAAAACAATGAGTTATTTACAGAAAGTGTGTGAGAAAGTTCACTACAAGAATGTCAACATCAGAAGGCATAGAAAATCCTAAAAAAACAGGGTGACCCACTCCTTGTAGTTGTATGTCTGTTTTGATTAGTATTATTGTATTATGGCTTACCTTCGAGGAAAATCTGTCCATAATTACCTCACCCTTTGCTGCTTTCTTTGCCTCTCCATCCGCCAGCTCATTTCTTTCCTCCAATTTTAAGCTCACTCTCTGGTGTGCCTTAATATGCTTTTTCAGGTAGCTGAACTGCTTCCAGCAGCCGGTTTGTCTCTTCTTCCCTTGTGAGGTCAGCAGTCCCCTCTCCCTCCAGATGGCTCCATGCACATGCACGACTCTGAATGCCTTTTGCTGTTTCTAAGGCATGGGTCCATGCATTTATCTCAGCCTTCTGTGCAGAGGTACCTGTTGGTAAGGGTCCAGACTCTATTACCTCTCTGCAGGTAGTCACTGTGTACTTTGCATGTCGCTATCCACTAGCAATGTAGCTGCACCTGTCAGTGAACCAGGTCTCTGCATCGTCCAGAGGAGTGTCCTTTAAGTCTGGGCAGCAGGAGTAGGTAGCTTCAATGGTCTCTAGGCAATCGTGGTGTACTGCTTCTCCTTGATTCCCCTGAGAAAAGAAGCTGGGTTGACAATATTAGTCACCACTATCTCTACATCATCTTGCTCTACCATGATGGCCTGGTATTTCAGAAACCTCTGTGGTGAAAGCCAGTGGCCACCCTTTATTTCCAGTACTGTGGACACTGTGTGGGACACTAGCACAGTCATTTTTGTCCTAGGGTAGACTTGGGTGCTTCTTGAATATTCAGCACAACTGCTGCTACAGCTCTGAGGCAACCTGGCCATCCTTTGGCTGTTGCATCTAGTTGCTTAGAGAAGTAAGCAACTGCCCTTCGGTATGGACCCAAGTCCTGAGCCAGTATTCCCAGGGCAATTCCTTGCATGGAAAAATAGAAAGAATGGTTTACTTACATCTGGAAGTCTCAAGGCTGGAGCCAACATGAGGGCACTCTCTAGCTGGTGAAAGGCCCGTGTGGCTCCTTTTGTCCACTGGAGATCTCTGTTTCCGTTGGCAATAAGAGCATAGAGGGGTCTGACGAGCAGTGCATAATTATAAACCCACAGCCGGCACCCCCCTGCCATGCCTAAGAAGGTTCAGAGTTGCTTCGTTGTCTGTGGTTTCGGGGTTTGGCATAGGGCTTCACTGCCTTAAAGTCTGCTGCTCAGCACTCACTTCTTACCCCAGGTAGATTACCTTCTGTTTCACTACCTGTGCCTTTTCCTTTGAGACTCTGTGTCCTTGGAGTCCTAGGAAATTCAAAAGGCTTACCGTCCAGGCTTCCCTTGTCCGAGTGGCTACTAGAAGATCATCCATGTACTGCAACAGCCTCCTTTCCTCTTGTGGAGCTTCCCGGGACTCTGGGTCTTTGCAAGCTGTTCTCCAGTCGGGGTGGGGAATTTTGAAGCCTTCAGGCACATGGACCATGTGAGCTTGCGTTTGAATGCAAAAGTTTTCTGGCTGGCTTCGTGGATAGGGAGGCAAAAGAAGGCATCTCTTCGGCCTAAAACAGTGAACCAGGTTAGCTCAGGTGTTAAACAAGTTAGTAAAGTATATGGATTTGCTACCTCAGGGTATAAATTCCGTGTTATCTTATTCACAGCCCTCAATCCAGTACTATCAATTATTGGGCTGATTCCTTCCCTATCTTCCTTTTGAAGGTACTGCTCAGTTCTCACTGGTTGTGTTCTTTCCTTAAGCTTGATTGCTATGTGGGGGCATTTTTCACCCTCCCTGGTACAGCAGAGGCCCATACCCTCGAAAACACTTATTTACTTATTCTAGTATATTTACTACCTCTTTACTGATGTCTTTCTTAATTTCAATGGCTGTTAATGTTAAGCCTAACATCTTTATATCATTTGCCTCCAGAGTAACCTTTCTCATTTGAGAATGTTTAGTGAATTGAGCGAATTGTACAAAAGCTTCTAAGTACACATAGTACACATGTTACTTAAAAGGTATGGAAAAGTATGCCTTCTCAGACTGGCCAGTTGTTCCCCACACTACAACTTAAACATTCTCCACAAATACTAAAGCTTTATTTAAAACTGAATATATGGCCCTTGTGTTGACTAAAATTCTACCCTTTTCTTTCTTCTGATCTCACTGCCTCTTGCAGAGGGGTCTGTTACATCCTAGTTCTGGATGAAATTGAACTGCCAGGAGGGGGATGGGTTCGAGTGGGTATATTTTGGAGCCTAAGCCTTCTTCCCTTTTGGGGAGGTCATCTTTATCCTTCCTCCCTTACCTTAGGAGGAGCCTTTACAAATCATGTGTACTCATTTTGCGAACTGTAATCGCTTTGCATTTCAGCATGATAATCTGTGTTTGACTTCATACATTGCTATCTTATGCTGCATGCTGAACAACACTTTTGATTTGCTTTCTCTTTGCCTTGTTTTCCTTTTCAAGGGCCAAGACCAGAGGGCGGTCTGATCTCACAGTCTCTTTGCCATTCTGGGTGATTTTTTAAAACAAAAAGACATATCAGCATACAAAACCCCATCCCATTTACCTTTGTATTTTAAAACAGTGTTAAGTGCAATGAAGTATTATAAATCTTCTTATTTTCTGAGCTGCTTCTACTGGCAGCCTTCTCCCAGTGAGCCCCTCCTAAAAGGGGCTAATTTAGCAACCTCTTTGCTCTGGTCAGTTCTCATTATCTCTTTCTCCTTGCCCTATCTCGCTTCTGCCCCATCTTCTCTTTACAAAGCTTCACAGTAGTTTCTCAGTCTTCCTCCTACACACACACACACACACACACAGCTCCAGGTGGCAGGTATCAGATGTGATTTCCCACACACGAGCTTTAAGATCTTAGGTTCTGAATCAGCTTGATCAGAAACCTTTAATTTACACTGGGGGCATGTGCCCTGACACTTATTAGAACAGCAATACCAGCGTTTCTCACAAACACCGCATTAACGCAGCGTGCCAGCCTCTTGATGCACCGAAGGAATTGCCCGCAGAGGCAGGCTATTCTGTTTATTACAGAGAACTCTAAATCCCTACAGCAGGCTGTTCCCAGTCCAGACTTACTATAGTACCAGCTCAAGTCTCATAAACTCATTCATCTCTTCTATCTAAACTCTGTTTTACAAAATATCAGTCTTTTCTAGTTCTCTTCTTGCATAATCTAATTAAGCACTGTGTCTACATACACTCGTTTTACTGCCTTGCAGAAAGGCTGTGCTTGTCACAGCAGAAACTCTCATACGCCCACAGACACAGACACACGCACCCCCCCCCTTTATCTCAAATTCACTAGAGCCAGGGCTTGAATTGCTGTGAGGGGAGAATTCTTGGAATTCCTTTAATTTGCTTTACTATAGTTAAACATAAATCACCATACCGTAGTTCTTCCGTGTAAAATGCTACTCTTGTTGCAAACAAAATCTTAAAATCTCCACAAACAGGTGGGAGGTGATTTAGAGTCGTGGGATCTCAATTAGAGTGGTGGGATGGAGATTGTGTGGGGCTGGGTGTGTGGGATGTATTTGACAGCAAATAAAACTCTGAGACTTTACTGATTTCTCTCCCGTTCATGTTCAGTCTGTTGCAGTTCTGTTTGCAGAGTGCCGCCCTCTCAGCTCATTGTCTTGGTGTCCCCTTTTCTCTCCTGCCTCTCTTTGCCTGCTCTGTTTCTCTCTCAGTGTCTCCCTGGACCCACGGACCACCAGAGACCCTCTCCTGATTTAATTGACCCAGGCATCACCAGAGACCCTCCCTATATTTAATTGCCTCAGGGACCACCCAATACCCTCCCCTAATTTATTGCCCCAGTGACCACCAAAGACCCTCCCCTGATTTAATTGACCCCTCCCCTGATTTAATTGACCCCTTTCCCTGTTTTAATTCCCCTTCCCCTGATTTAATTGACCCCTGCCCTGATTTAGCTGTCTGCTGCCCTGATTTAGATGACCCCTCTGTCCCCACAGACCCTCCTCTGATTATTTATTATTTTAGTTCCCAATTATTATTTCAATTCCCAGTCCCAGGAGCGGAAGTCCTGAAGGCTGGCAGGGAAATGTCTCTGTAGGATTTTGCTCCATATCCCTTCAAGGGCAGGAACATCTTTTCCTGGCTGGGAGGTGGAATTGCAGACTTTTGGAATATGTGCAGGGCAACACGGACTGGCACCAAACATGGACAGGGATCAAATAGGGGTTGGGATCAAATATGGACTAGGATCAAACAGGGACTGGGATCAAATATGGACTGGGATCAATTATTGATTGGAATCCTACAGTGTAGGATAAACTGGACTGAGCTTATATAGACTGAGATCAAATACGGGCTGGGATCAAATATGAATTGAGATAAAAAATGGACTGGGATCAAATTTGGACTAAAATCAACTGGATTGGGATAAACTGGACTGGGATCAAATCAGGATTGGGATCAACTTTGGACTGGGATTAAATATGGCCTGGATCAAATATGACAGATTTTATGGACTGGGATCAAATATGGACTAGGATAAGCTGTGGACAGGGATTAAATATGGACTGGGATCAAATATGGATTGGGATCAAATGGACTGAGTTCCTACAGACTGGGATAAACTGGACTGAGATTATATAGATGTCGTGGTTTGAGAGGAAGTTAGTTTTCTGGGATATGAAGTGGTCAGGCCAGTAGGTGCTCACATTTGAATACTGGCACCTGGTTTGGCCGCTGGGGACATTGGATACGCCTCTGAGAACACAGGGGTTAAAAAGCAGAGCACTCCCGGGGGAAGCTCTCTTGGGTTCCAGCGAGGGAAGCAGGTCGGGCCTCCCCTGCCCAGCTCCTGGCTGGTTTGGGGCTGGGTGAGGTAGGCCTGGCCCGAGGATGGAAGGGTGGAAGAGCCCCGAGAGGCATCGGGCAGCCACACCTCCCCCCCAGGAGACAGAGAGAGACAGAGCGCCTGTGCCACCGTGAAATTTGATATCCTGTGCTGGCAGCACAGCCCGGCTGGCGGAGAAGGGCGGGGGGATGCAGCCAGAAGGGGTCCGGCAGCTGTGGGAGCTTTGGGCGGGCAGAGCCCGAGCTTTTAACCCTTTATCGGACAAGGAAAACTTTGCAGAACATTAACCTTTCCTAGAAGAGATAAGAGATGAAATGGAGGAAGAAAACATGCAAGTGTGAAGGTCTGGGCAAGTGAAAGATGTCGGGAGAGTAGAGAAGAATCTTAGGTGGGAAGAGATGATGGAGTGGCCTTAGCTGGACTTTTCCTGTATGGCCATGGACAGAACCATGTTTCCTGTGACACAGAGACTGCATCCAGGGGGAGACAATGGCTCAGAGCCAAGAGGGTTCAGTGTTGGTACCCCTCGGCCCCAGGGGGTGAAATTTGGGGGGCACAGGTGTCCCAAAGGTGAGACTGTGCCCTTTTTGGAACGGATCAAAGCATCCTTGAAAGGACAACCCTAGAAGCAGCTCTGGTCCATGTGCAGTGGTGAGAGCACTGGACAGGGAAGGAAGAGGTCACGATGGCAGATGTTCTCCAGGCGGTGCCACGAGTGACATGGAAACACACAAGGTTTCAGCGGTGTTTCCTGGGGAAGCCTATGGCACAAGAAGGATTCCTCCCCTCTTTATGAACTGAGAATTGATTACCTAAAGGGTGGTGATGGACTGAGAGTTGGTGATTTGGGGGATAGATGTATTGGAAATTTGGTGGTGGGGGGGAGGAAATGTTTTTGGAAAGTTTTCATTTTCCCTGTGTGTTTCTTTTTACTTAGAGTTGGAGTTTAGTTAATAAAGGTTTCTTTTCTTTATTTCTAAGTGGGGGCCTGCTTTGATTGTTCCTGGTCACATCTCACAGCAAACACCAGGGAGCATATATTTTCATGGGGACACTGGCATTGTGCCAGTGTCAAACCATGACACCTACGCTGCCAGTTGGCCTTTTTCCACCTCTCCAGCCATCCCCACAGAGCATTGGCTACCATCCATGAATCAGTGCAGAGGTAGAGCTTTGGCCATTTCTCTCCCTTAGCAATGTCCAGGGCCAGCTGAACAGCTTTGAGTTCTGTAAGTTGACTTGATCCACCTTCTCCTTCAGCAGCCTCTGCAACCTGTCGTGTGGGGCTCCATACAGCTGCTTTCCACTTCTGGTTCATCCCTACCATGTGACAGGAACCGTCAGTGAAAAGAGCGTAGCGCGTTTCCTCTGGGGGCAGTTGGTTATAGGGAGGAGCCTCTTCAGCCCATGTCACTGGTTCTTGTTCCTCCTCATCAGTAAGACCAAAGTTCTCTCCTTCCAGCCAGTTTGTAATTATCTCCAAAATCCCAGGGCAATTCAGGTTTCCAATACGGGCACACTGTGTGATAAGAGCAATCCGTTACTCCATGTAGCGTCAGTGGTGTGGTGGGGGGTGGGAACCTTTCCTTTGAACATCCACCCCAGCACCGGTAGTCGGGGTGCCAGGAGGAGTTGTGCTTCCGTGCCAATCACCTCTGAGGCAGCCTGGACTCCTTCATAGGCAGCCAAGATTTCCTTCTCTGTGGGAGTGTAGTTGGCTTCTCACCCTCTGTAGCTTCGACTCCAAAATCCCAGTGGTCGGCCTCCAGTCTCCCCAGGCGCCTTCTGCCAAAGGCTCCAGGACAAGCCATGGTTCCCAGCTGCAGAGTAGAGCACGTTCTTCACCTCTAGTCCTGTCCTGACTGGGCCAAGGGCTACTGCATGAGCAATCTCCTGCTTGATCTTGGCAAAGGCTTGTTGCTGCTCAGGGCCCCAGTGGAACTCGTTCTTCTTGCAGGTGACCAGGTAAAGAGGGCTCACGATCTGACTGTACTCAGGAATGTGCATCCTCCAAAAGCCTATGGCCCCTAGGAAAGCTTGTGTTTCTTTCTTTTTGGTGGGTGGAGACGTTGCTGTGATCTTGTTGATTACGTCTGTAGGAATCTGATACCGTCCCTTAATAAGGCCTCCGATCAGCCTTATCATGAAGCAGAGCCTTGGTGCTCAGGATCTCAGTCCCTGAGGAGGGACTGGGTGCCCGAAGCCAGCTCAGACCAATGCCGGGGGCTGCCTTTCTAGAAGCCTGGTGATATTCAGCTCTATAGTGATTAGCAGCTCTTAGGACCTCAGCTCTTTGCTTGCTGGGTAGTGGAGCCCCAGGCTTGAGGCAGCAGCAGACGGAGAGAGGAGAAGGAGAAGGCAGAAGCTGTTCCACAGAGAAGGCTTTATTTGGGGGTCCGCGAAGGGTCTCAGCTCTTCTTCTTAGCTAGTCGGGTACAGCATGCTACTTTTATAGGCTTGGCAAGTATCCAAACTTGACCAATGGCAAGGGATTAGGGGGACCATAAAATGACCAATAGGTAAAGGCTACCATGGCATTGCCTTACATGGTTATAGAGACAGTTTATAGGGCAGATGTCCATGGAGTCAGGAAGCTTCCTTGCTGCTGTGTCAGCATTCCTTTTGTTAGATTCTCCATGGTGCTTTTGCTAAATGTATAGGGTTTACTACAGTCCATCTTGCCACTTCCCTCCCAGAAACTGAATCTCACGAGCTGGTCCCTTTACCTTGACTTTTTAATGGCAAAACCAGCTCCCAGGAGGATTTGGATGATTTCCTTCCCTTTCTCAAACACTTCCGCAGCTGTGTTCCCCTCACACAATGGTGTCATCAATATACTGCAGATGTTCTGGAGCCTCACCCCTTTCCAGTGCAGCCTGGATCAGTCCCTGGCAGATGGTGGGGCTGTGCTTCCACCCTGAGTCAGTCGGTTCCAGGTGTACTGCACTCCCCTCCATGTGAAAGCAAACTGAGGCCTGCATTCTGCTGCCAGAGGAATGGAGAAAAATGCATTGGCAATGTCTGTAGTGGCCAAGCACTTTGCTGCCTTGGACTCCAGCTCGTACTGGAGCTCTAATATGTCAGGCACGGCAGCGCTCAGTGGTGGAGTCACTTCATTCAATGCACAATAGTCCACAGTCAATCTCCATTCTCCTTCAGATTTTCACACAGGCCAAATGGGACTGTTGAAAGCTGAGTGGGTCTTGCTGACCACCCCTTGGGTCTCCAGCTCTTGGATCATCTTTTGGATGGGGATTGCAGCATCTCGAGAGGTTCTATACTGCCGTCAATGCACTATGGAAGTGGCAATTGGCACCTGTTGTTCTTCTCCCTTCAGAAGTCCTACTGCCCATGGGTTTTCTGACAGTCCAGGCAAGCTGTTCAACTGCTTGACACCCTCTGTCTCTACAGCAGCTATTCCAAATGCCCATCTGAGTCCCTTTGGGTCTTTGAAATAGCCAGATCGGAGGAAGTCTATACCTAAAATGCATGGGGCCTCTGGGCCAGTCACAATAGGGTGTTTCTTCCACTCATTTCCAGTCAGGCTCACCTCAGCTTCCACCAAAGTAAAATCCTGTAATCCCCCTGTCACACCAGCAATAGAAACAGACCCCGTCCCCACATGTAATCCTTCCGTAAGCCACGAAGATCCTACAGGGAAAAGGACTCAATATTTGCATCTGATCTTGCACCTGCTGCTTTGACTCCTGATTTTTTGTCAGGAGGCATTGAGGTTCCTTCTCCTTCATCATCATCATCCTCATCATCCACTGGTCAATTGGTCTTGTCCGTGCATTTCCCACTTCTAGTACTGGCAGCAACAGCCATTGGTTGAGGCTTATTTTCTGGTTTAGCTGCTGGCTTAGGCTCACTATCTGGTTTGGCTGCTGGCTTCGAGCCTGGGCTGTTGGCTGCAGCCTGAGTCACCGGGACAGTTGCTGATTTATCTCCCTGCCCCCTGCCTCTGTCTGCTGCCTGACACGATCTAGCAGTGAGTGATGAGCACAAGCCAGGGCCCAGATCACTGCAATGACCTTCCTCTCCTTAGGCTCATCCTGGAACTTCTCTTTCAGATATTTCCTCACCTCAGCTGGGTTCTGAATTTGCTCATGGGGAAAATCCCAGACTATAGGGTCAGAAAATTCCTTCAGGATTTGGCCCATATCCTCCCATTTCCCACACCACTTAGGATTTTCCACACCAGGGTCAACTCCTGAGTCAGGGGTCTCATCAGCTCGTCTAGAAATCTCAGCCCTCATCCTAGAGAAGCAGCAGGCTGTATAGAGGAAGGTTACCAGATTGAATACCAGAAAGACGGTTTCTTTAACGTTCAGGGGAAACTGGACATCCTTCAATAGTGATGCAACAGATTCATAGGAGAAGAAGGAAAGCAAAGGCTGAAATGCCTGATCCCCTGCCGCTCCTCCTCTAACAAACTGGATGCATAACCATAGCCATGAACCATTCATAGCTGGAGCAGACCCCAGCATGTTTATAAACTTTTTACACATCATTACCACCAAGCCCAGCAGGATAGCTATTCTGGTCACTGCCCCTCTGCTATAAAAACTACATATTAGGGACAATACTAAAGCTATTTCTGCATAAGAAAATAAACCTAGGGACCACGGAGGTATTAAGATCTCAAAAAACCCTAGAGACCAGAAATGCATGCAAGCCTTCATCCCAACAGACATTATGAATTCAAAAAGCATGGCTATTAACTGCTTTATACAAACACAGAGTAATGGCAACCAAAATGCACTCAAAACAGGGTTTTTCCACTCTCTCGAGCCCCACATGTTGGGCACCAGATTTTTTCCCAGTTTAGGGTAAATTTGGTAGAGAATCTCCAAAGGGGGCCCCTCCAGAAAGCAAACCCACACGGCCCCTCCCCCCAACCGGTTTGGGAAGGATTCCTCAGAGAGAAGAGGAAAGAACCTGTTTATTTAACAGGCACAGCACCCCCAGCACACAGAATGAACAATGCCGGATGACACCGATCTGAAAAAGGTGACAAATTCAGAAAGTCTCTCTCGGGGGTGGTCGCTCTGTTCTCAGTCCCTCCGGCGCTGGGGCAGCTGCTGCAGCCACAAGGTGCAAACTCTCGGTGTTCCCAGGTCCCAGTCCGGAGCAGGTTCGAGATGGTCAAAAAAGAGGAGAGGACAAACAGTCCAGGAAGGAATTTGGACTCTTTAGCTAAACTAGTTAATGAGCAGGAGCAAAAGGAAGCAGAAGCGAGAGCAGAGAGTGTGAGAGCGAAGCAAAAAGCAAAAGCAGCAAAATCAAGACCCGCAGTCTCTCTGTGTCCCGCCAGGCTGATAAGAATACCCAAACAAAACTTTCACTCTTCAGAGCCAGTCTTAAAGGCACAGAACATGATATCCAGCATTAACAGAGCACATGAATGGGGACACAAGCATCATAACATCACCCTAGGACACCTTTGAAATCTGGTGCAGGAGCAGTTGGACCAGGGTCATCTGGAGACTTCTACCAGTCCCTGGAACCCTCCTGTCTTCTGCATCAAGATAAAATACAGGAAATGGAAGTTGTTACAAGGCCTCCGAAAGGTCAATGCCATGATGGAAAGCATGGGAACATTGCAGGCGGGCATGCCATCGCCTACCATGCTTCCCACAAACTGGCCGGTCCTCATCGTGGATCTGAAGGATTGTTTTTTGCAATTCCTTTGCATCCTGATGACAGACCAAAATTTGCCTTCTCGGTGCCAGCAATTAACAATGCTGAGCCCACACAGTGATATCAATGGAAAGTTTTGCGCCAAGGAATGCAAAATTCTCCGGCCATATGCCAATGGTATGTGGCCTGTGTCTTGTCTGGAGTTCACAAGCAGTTTTCTGATGCACGTCTGTATCATTATATGGACAACATTTTAGTGGCTGGATCCAGGACGAGCTGCTGAGGATTAAGCCTCAGTTGCTCAATGCTTTGTATTCTCATGGGCTGCAGGTGGCTCCAGAAAAGGTTCAACAACAACCTCCTTGGAAGTATTTGGGGGTCAAAATTCTGGAATAGACAATCCGACACCAGGAGGTGCAATTTGTACATTTGGTGAAGACACTGAATGATGCCCAGAAATTGGTAGGTGTCATCACTTGGTTACGTCCGTACTTGGGACTGACCAAAACACAACTGTCTCCTCTGTATGATTTGTGGAAGGAGACAATGGTCCTGCTTATGCATCACAGAAGATGTGGCAGTTCCTGCAGTTGTGGAGTGTGTCACACAGGTTTGGTATCCCTCATGCTCCGACTGGTCAGGCTACTGTAGAAGATGCTTGTGGTACTCTGAAGCGGGTTCTTCAGAAACAAAAATGGGGAATGTAGGGTAAAACCCCACACAGTCAGTTGGCAAAAGCTTTGTACACCATCAATCATCTTACTGTGCCACAGAACTCAAAAAATCCTGTCATTTTGAATCATCACCTTTCGTTGCAGGCTCTGGACGAGACACGTCAGCCTCAAGCGAAGGTTCAGATGTGGAATTTAGTCACCAAACAGTGGCAAGGTCTCTATGACCTTATCCCTTCGGGGCGTGGGTATGCTTGTGTATCCACAGATACTGGGGTACGCTGGGTACCTTTGAGGTGTGTTCATCCTGACCTGCAACTGCAGAGACAGAATCCAGCACACGGGCAAAATGGAAACCATGACCAAACTGAAAGTCATCAAGTGGATGAATCGTTGAGTGATGACTCAGATACAGATGGTGTGAGTGATCACTCTGATAATTCCTCCATGAGTGGACACTGAATGTTGTTCATTTTTCATTTTAACATTGTTCATTTTTCTTTCTCTTTTTTTTTTTTTAACAGAAAAAGGATGAGATGTCGCCCTGTTCTTTGAAGGTTCTTCTAAGCCTTCTGATGTTTACATTTTTGTAATGGAGTTTCTTACACACTTTTCATGTAAATAATGATTGTTTAGCAGTCCTTTCTGGAGGAGGAGAGAATTGATGGACTGTTGGTTTGACCAGTGTGGTTGGAGAGGTGGCACTTTCATCCTCCAATCCATGGATGCTTTTGGAATTTTATAAATATCAAGGTCCAGAAAAAAATGTGCCTTTTTTGCCTTGAACATCTCAGTGTGTGAGTGTCATTCATTTCATGTAGTATTGTGACACCCTACCTCTCTAAGGAGCTGGATGCAGCAGCTAAGGGGTGGCCAGGACGCCCCAGAGCTGTTGTGGCAGTGAACATCCAGGAAGCACACAAGTTCACCCTGGGCCAGAAGATGACTGTGCTGGTGTCCCACACAGTGTCTGCAGTGCTGGAAGTAAAGGAGGGACATTGGCTCTCCCCACAGAGATTCCTGAAATACCAATCCATAATGGGGAAACAGGATGATGTAGTGGTGTAGTGTGTTGTAATGTCCTGTTTTAGACTTCCGGGTCCCGGGTCCCTTCCCAGGCGTGCCTATACGCCTCTCCCTTCCCCCTTGCCCCCATGCTGAGTGAGTCCTCTCAATCAGGCTTAACATTCCAGCAAAGGCGTCGTGTGGTTGGTCAAATTCAAAGGATGCCTCTCAGGCCCAGAGGTCATTGGTCTGTCTAGGTGTCCCTCGTCCCTTGAGACCCCGCCCCTCCCACCTGGTTGGTGGCTCACCTGTCCCCTCCCCTCCCCTCCCCCTGAGCTTAAAAGGTGAGTCCAGCCATGTGCTCTGAATTCTCTTGGAGTTCTTCCCAAGATTCAGACATCTGTAACCATGGAATAAAGCTCTGGATATTAAACCTTCCAGCAGAATCCCTCCTTTGTCTTCAACTTCGCCTGAAGCCTTCTTCCTAAGGTAAACAGAGTCCCTAACAAGCCTGGACTTGTTTAGTGCCCAGCTGAAACCATCAGCAAGCTAAAGGTGTCTCTGGGGTGATATACCACAGAAGCCGCCTTTGGCTCAAGCAGCGAGGGTCAGACTGGCTCAGGCACAATATAACTGGTAATATTGGGATTCATATTCCAATAATGTAGAAATTGCGGTAACTGACATTGGGAACCCAGCTTCTTTCCTCAGTGCTTGTATGGGAGAAATGGTGTGTGACAGTGGTCACAAGGGTTGCAGGATGAAGAGAGAGGTGAGAATGGTGACCTCATGTTCACAAGGCTTGATTTATTATTTTATGATATATATTACATTATGACTATACTAAAAAGAATAGAAAGAGTTCTCAGAAGGCTAGCTAAGCTAGGAATAGAAAAGGAATGAATAACAAAGGAGCTGTGTCCCGGCAGAAAGCAAGAACAGCTCTGCCGTGAGTGGTCAGTAAATCCAAATTTCCACCAGAGACCAATTACAAATCCACCTGTTGCATTCCACAGCAGCAGATAACCATTGTTTACATTTGTTGCTGAAATGTAATGAAACATTTCATTACAATGAAATGTTTACATTTTCCTTCTCAGCTTCAGCAGGAAAAATCCTAAAGAAAAGATTTTAATGAAAAGATGTCTGTGACATGTCAGCTTTTTAATTTAGTTTAATTAAAAAGAAAAAGTGTTTGTAATTTTCTCATCTGTGCAGAGAAAATTATTGTGGTTATCTGTTGCCAATCAAAACTTCACTCAAGTGCTGGTGTGGAATGAACAGGGAATTTCTTTACCTGTAGAACATACAATTCTGTCACAGCCATTTTTTCATAGAAATCCTTTCTTTCACATTTGTCCATCTTCTGGGAAGCAGAGCCCCAGAAGAAGAATGTAAACAATTGTTATCAGCTGCTGTGAAATGTAGCAGGTGCCCCTGTGATTGGCTCATCTTCCTTGTGTACCATTAAAGGCCAATCACAGGAGCAGCTCAGGGACAGATTCCCTGGACACAGAACTTTGTTATTCTTTTCTTTCTATTCTATTCTTAGCTGAGCAGCTCTCTGCAACCTCTCTTCTTATTCTTTTTAGTATAGTTATAATGTATTATATATCTTATATGAATAAATCAAGCCTTCTGATCAAGAAACAAGATTCTCGTCCTTCTCACCACAGTGACCATCTAAGGCCACTGTAATACAATTCTATCAAATCACCAAAACAATTTTACAATATAAGAAAATGCAAAAACAATGCAAAGAAAGTTCAAGCCCAAACCACTAAGTTTCAGCAATAAGTCCATGGACTGAAGATGTTCTTCTTTGCCATCTCTGAAAGTCCCTTTTGGTCCTGAAACAGGCTTGCTGCAGAAAAGTCCAGCAATTGTTATCAAAAGCCATTGACAGTCATCAAACAATTTCAAACAATTTGAGACAACTTCTGGAATGTCCTGCCACAGCCCTTTATTGAATGACTTTGGGCTGAAGCTAATTTTTGGCCCTTCAATTCTTCAGAGCTGCTGCCAGCTATTTCAACTGTTTTTTGTTTTTTTTTTTTTCTGGTGATCAAAAAGAGCAGCAGCAGCAGAGCAGCCAAAGAAAGTCCCTGGGGGGCCCCTGGCCCATGTGGAGGGATCAGGAACCCCAGATCTGGCCCACAGAAAGGCGGGCCAGGACCGACAGGGAGAAGCAAAACCATCAAACCCATCAGGAGGCCGGGCAGTGGCCCTGGCCCAGGGACCCGAGCCCAACAGCCCAGGCCCAGCATGGCAGGTGGGCTCTGCCTTCCCACAGCCTGGCCCCACACTGCCAATGGAATGGTGACCAAATGCTTCTTTTCCCAAAATCACCAAGGCACACCAGCCGCAGGGAAATAGAAAAAGCCCCAAGAACCCTCATCTCGTGTCTAGGAATGTTTTTTCTCCACAGCAAACAAGCCATGATCACTTCCCGCTGTGTCCTCTGCAATGCAAATATAACAGGTGTGTCTCCCATCTGCCTCACGGCACCACCCCCTCTGGGCTGGGGACCAAAGGCAGAACTCTCAGCACCCACCTGCCCCTCGCCGCTGGGGCGCGAGAGGGGCAGCAGAGAGATTCGCACCCCCCAAGGGAAAGCAACTGACCAAACACCCCCAAACTCGCCAAGAATGCTGATTTTGAACGCAGGCAGACGGGCTGCACCCACAGCCAGCTGTCGGGCCATGCCTCCTCCACGGAAAGGGAGGCCGGCGCCCTCTTCCCCCGTCCCAGCTTCCCCCGCAGGGGCAGCCCCAGGACAGCCCGAAAAACTCGGGGGGGAAGCCAGGCTGGGTGCAGGAGCAGCTGCGGGCTGCTCCGAGGGTCCCGTGGGTTCGGCGCGCTCTTCAGCATCATCCTGAACAGGCACTGGCTCGGTTTGAGGCGGCGGGGTCGGAGAGGGGGCTGGTGGACGCAGCAGGACAGCTGGGGGGGCGGTGCCGAGTCGCTGTTGTCGCCGAGGGCGTCTCCTACCAACAGCGGCGCAGCCGCAGGGAGCGGTGTTTCTGAGCTCTCAGGCGCAGGCGGGGAAGCCGGTGAAGCCACGGGCAGGACCGCCCGGGGAGGCGGCGGCGGGGCGGGTCCAGGAGGAGGCCCTGCAGGCCTGGCAGGCGGGCCCTCGGAGACCGGTGCTGCCCCATCTCTGAGCGGGGCCGGGCCCAGGAGGCCGGCCAGGGCGGGGCCTGCAGGGCTGTAAGGGGCGGTGCAGCCCACTCCCATCCCCCCGGAGAGAGAGAAGGGGGGGAAGGGATGGCTGCATCTGAGCATGCTCCGAAGATGCAGTAAAAAAACTTCAGCTCCTGGCGAAACTTCCCCCCCACTGCCGGGATGCAGCGGGGCTGGGAAGCAACAGATCATCCGCCTCCAAAGGATCTTCTCCCGCTGGAGTCAGAGGAAATGGGACGAGCCCGTTGTAGTTGGCAATCCAGGGAAAAACAGCTGCTCTCCGGTTCAAAACTGGAAAGAACATCCTAAATGCTGGATAAATCTGGGGGTATCCAAACCCACGGTCCAAAACGAATTGGAAAATGGAGTCCATGCACTCCCATACGAAAGCATCAAGGGCACAGAGCACATTCGTAAAGAACCCAAAAAGCTTTGTCCATCGAAAAAACTCACAGAAATCTGTCTCCAACAGGCAAAGTCCGTCCTCTTCACCCCATTTTTGACAGAGGGCAATAAGTTTCTCCTCTGAAGGGGAGAACCGAACCTCCTCCTCTATGGGGGAAGCCCTCCACATCAGCAGCCACAAACTACGAACGGCCGCATCTTCAGGAAGGGAAAAGCCAACAGTACCTTTTGAAAGAGTTCAGCATGCTCTGGCCAGCTCCATTGCGCTGCTGTGCTTTCCGAACATCTTCCTGGAGGCTTTTCGGAAGGTTTTCTTTGTGGTCAGCCTTGCTGTGAACTCCAAATCAGGATCTTCAGTTCTTCAGCTCTTGGCTAGAATCCACTTCTGTGGTCACTTGTGAAGCAACCATCAATGCCACACATTTGGGGTTTACCCAGTGCAGCAATTGTTCCTCTGGGGGTCTCTCCAAGTAATTTGCTCTTCAGACGAGGGGTCACCAATTGATGGTTTTGTCCTCCTCACTCATTCGGGGTTCAACAATTGTCACAGTTGTCACAAGGGTCTTCAGGGTCTAAAGAGAGACGAGAATGTTGACCTCATGTTCAGAAGGCTTGATTTATTATTTTATGATGTATATTACATTAGTACTATACTACAAAGAATAGAAGGAAAAGTTCTCAGAAGGCTAGCTAAGCTAAGAATAGAAAAGAATGACTAACAAAGGTCTGTGTCCCGGCAGAAAGCAAGAGCAGCTCTGCCGTGAGTGGTCAGTAAATCCAAACATCCACAGGAGACCAATCACGGATGCACCTGTTGCATTCCACAGCAGCAGATAACCATTGTTTACACTTTGTTGCTGAGGCCACAGCTTCTCAGAAGGGAGAAAAATCCTAAAGAAAGGATTTTTATGAAAAGATGTCTGTGACACCCCACCTATCTCTCTAACCCTCAGATGCCTTCCCCGCCTTTTTGCCGTGGATCTTGTCCTCTGAGAGTTCTGTCCTGTCCCACCGGGTGGGTTCCGCTCTGGTCTCGCTGTCAGGGTTGCTGTGTTGTGCTGCTGTTGGGGGAAAAGGCTGTGCTGTTGTTAGGGGGGCTGCTTAGGCTGAAGTGAGGGCTGGGCTGAGGGCTGGTGCACCTGTACCCTAACTTGTCTCCTAAGCTGTTCCCTGTAGCCCTGATCTCCAGTGCACTGTGCAGCCCTCAAGCCTTCTCCCTTGACCCCTCAAGCCCTCCGGCTCTGTCTGTCACCCTTGAGCCCCCCAATGCCCCTCAAGTCCCCTCTCAGCTGCCCCTCAGCTCCTGTGTGTCACCCTTAATCCTCTCTTTGCCCCTCAGCCCCCAGCTTCTTGGTGTCACCCTCCAGCTGCCCCTGTCACCCTCAGCATCTCTGTGTGTCACCCACTGTCCCTTCTCCCTGCTCCTCCCTCAGCTCCCAGCCTCTGCCACCCTCCAGCCCCCACAGTACCCCTCAAGCTGCCCCTCAGCCTCTGTCATGCCCTGAAAGGACCCTAAAAAAACCCTCTAAATTCCCTAAAAAAGGCCTAGTTTTCAAAGTGTCCCAAACACCTCACAAAAACACAAAAAGAGTGTCAGAATACACTAAAACCACCCTACTTTTAAAAAGCCCCTAAAACACCCCTAAAAATCCCCAAAGAACCTTTTGGGACTACTTAGAGATTTTTTAAAGAGCTCTGAGAATACCTCTAAAATCTTGAAAATGCCCTGTAAGACCCTAAAAAAGTCTATAAAATTCCCCCAAAAACCCTAGAAATAACCTAGTCGTAAAAAAAGTTCTCCATATACCCTCAATACTCTCCAAAAAGCCCTAAAACTTTTTAAGTAGTCCTTAAAAAGCCCTCAAAATATTTGAAAACACCCCTAACAATTCCAAATAGTGGTAAGACATCCCTTAAAACACCCTAAAATGTTCTTTTAAAAGCCCTGAAAAAGCCCTAAAGGTTCCTAAACATTCCCAGAGAATTCCTAAAAAACTCCTGCAAAAAAACCCCCTAAAATATCCTTAAAAATCCCTGAAAAAAAAACCTAATAAAACACCTAAACGTCTGTTCAACTCCTACCTGTAACTGACTGGCCTCCAAACCTTATCTCTACCTTCCAATCGGGGTAACTCCCTGCAGCTGCTGGGACGGCTCTGGGGCTGTCCCACCATGAGGGTGGCACCTGTGCCCTAACCCTGCCTGGCACCCCATGTCCTTTGCACCCCAACCCTCAGGGTCAGCTCTTCACCTGTCCAGCCCCCCCATCTTTGCCCCTCAGCAATGTCTGTGTGTGTCCCAGAGCCGTGTCCAGGATCCCACGAGCTGCCGCAGGGAGTCACTGGTGGGCAGTGGGGGAAGTGAGGGACGGGGCAGGGCGACCTGGATTTCAGAACCCCAGCAGACGGCCGGGCACTCAGCACCACAGGCACCCGAACACCAACGCCATCATTGCTCCTTGCACACAAAACTCACCTGGCCAGGTTCCTGATGGCAGACTGCAGGAGGCACTTGGCACTGTCAAACCAACCCGAGTGGACACTGGTGCCAGCTTCAGTCTGGGAGGCATCCTGTGCAATGCGGAATTTCAGCAGCCAGCTGGCCACTCCGGGACACAGGCCCCTGAACAGCAATGCCGGCCATTTTCCCTGGAAACAAAACTCACCTGGCCAGGTCCCTGATGGCAGATTGCAGGAGACAATTGGCACTGCTAAACCACCCTTCCATCCTGCAGGGGCCTTCACCTCCCTTCTCTGTCCAAGGCCCGGCTCCCCTCACCCGGCCGCATGGCTTCCCCTCCTGCACCCAGTCCGCAGCCAGGCAGGGCAGCTCTGAACCTTTCACCCACCGGAACCAAGAGAGCTTCCCCTGGGACTTCTCTGCTTTTAACCCCCTGTGTGCTCAGAGGTGAATCCATGTCCGCAGTGGCCACACCAGGTGCCAATATTCAAATCTGAGGACTTATTGGTTTGACCTATTCGTTTGATAAAACCACACATTGGTTTGATCCCAAAAAACTCACTTCCTTTTCAAACCAGGACAGCGGGACAAAGGGATCGGAACAGAAAATCCTGAACGAGCTCAGTAACAAAAAAATAGGGGTTAAATGTGAAATGAGCGGCTCTGATTGACTGGTCCAGCACAGCCCGCGTCTCTCCATCCCCGCCCCCACCTGCCCAGAGCCCCAAGGTTCTCCCTCCCCAAAAACCCCCCAGCCCGGGGCTGCAGCGTCCCGGAAAGGCCTCAGCCAATGGCAGCGCGGGCTGAAGGCAGCTTAGCCAATGAGAGCTCGGAGCGTTGGATTTCCTCATCGGTTGCCGGGCAGAGCCCGTGGCCGATCGCTCCCCAGAAGCGGCGGCAGCCAATGAGAGCGCGCGGCCCTGCCGAGCCCGCCCTGCTCCGGACTGGCGCTCCCAGCGCAGCGCGGCTGCTTTGGGGCTGCTGCTCCCTGCCCGGCCCCGGCCATGGGGCGAGGGGCGGCAGCTGGGGCCCTGCTGGTGGCACTGGTGGTGCTGGGAGCCCCCCCGGCTGCGGGCGCGGAGCTCTCGGGTGAGCGGGGGGGCGGGAGACGCTGGGACAGGGGGGGAGAAGGGGGAAAAGGGGGCAAAGGGGGGAGCCCGGAATCGAGGGGGAGCAGGAGGGGACACCCCAAAGGGAGAGCGGGAGGGGCTGAGGGGTGGGGGAGGGGTGGGAGAGGGTGGGGGAGGGGGTAAAAGGGGAGGTGGCACACCATATCTGAGCGGGAGGGGTCTGGGGTTTGGGGAATTTGTGGGAAAATGGGGATTAGGGACCTAAAATTGATTTTGGTGCGGCCGGAGTGGGAGGGGAGAGGATGTGGAAGGGGAAATGGGGGAAGGGTGGCAAAGAGGAAGCGGCAGCGCGGGCAGGAGGGTCCCATGGAGGCCGTGGCGCACAGGGGGTGCGGAGCGGGGAATCCAGGGTGGCCCCCGGAGCTCTGGGGGTGCTGGGCCCCACCCGAGCTGTGTGCTGCACTTACAGCGGTGTTCCTGCACATGGGAAAGCGGGAATGTTACTTCATTAACGGCACGCAGAAGATAAGGTCCGTGGAGAGGCTCATCTACAATCGGGAGCAGCACCTGGTGTACGACAGCGACGTGGGGCTGTACGTGGCGTTCAACCCGTATGGGGCGATGAATGCCAGGCGTTTAAACAACGACCCGATGTGGCTGGAGTACCAACGGACTTCGGGGGAGTGGTTCTGCAGAGTCTGGTACGAGGGGTCCACCCCGTTCATCACGGAGCGCCGAGGTGAGCGCGGGGCCGAGCGTGTCCCCTCGGGCCCTGCTCTGCCAATGACCCTGAAGCCCCTCAAAATCTCCCTGGGAATCGCCCTAGAGCCCTCAGCCCTCCTTGTGCCCATCCCCGGGGCCCCTTGTCGCCCTCAGTGACCCGCTTATCCCTCCCAGTGCCCCCCTGCACGTCCATTTCAGCGACGCGTAAAGCTGACGCTTTTTAGCTAATCAGATGGCGTCTCTCTGATGACTCATCTGTTGCCAGGCAGACCTTCAGCGCCGAGTGCCCCGAGCTGGACTCGGCCTCCCAGTGCGGCGCACTCCATCCCAGTTCCATGAAAGTTCCTCCAAGGCCGTCCCACTCCCTCCCAGTCCATCCCAAGATCCCTCCCAGTGCCTTCTCAGTCCCTCCCACTTCTACTCAGGTCATTCCTTGTCCATTCCCAGTTCATTCCCAGATCACAATCCTCAATCCCTTCGCCCCTCACCCCTTCCCATTTCTCTCAATGCCGCCCCAGTCCCTCCCAGTCCTTCCGAGTTCCACCCAGCCCCTCCAAGTTAATTTCCAGTCAATCCCAGTTAATTGCCAGTTCATTCCCAGACCTCCACCCTCTCTCCAACTACTCCCCATCCCCTCCCACCTCTCTCAGTGCCACTAATCTCCCTCCCAGTCTATTTCTAGTGCCTCCCAGTATATTCCCAGTCCATTCCAGTCCCTTCCAGTCCATCCCCAGTCTCTCCCACTCCATCCCAGTCCATCCCCAGTCCCTCCAACTCCATCCCCAGTCCCTTGCCAGTCCCTCCCAGTCCACTCCCATTCCCTCTCCAGCCCACCCCAGTCCTCCCTTCTCTTTCCCAGTGTCCCCCAGCTGATCCCAGTGTGTCCTCGCTCTCTCTCTCGCTCTCTCCCAGTGCCCGCCAGGGTGTCCATCTCGCTGGTGCCCCCCTCGAGCTCCCAGCCCGGCCCCGGCCGCCTGCTCTGCTCCGTGATGGATTTCTACCCTGCTGCCATCCAGGTGAGGTGGTTCCAGGGCCAGCAGGAGCTCTCGGAGCACGTGGTGGCCACCGACGTGGTCCCCAACGGGGACTGGACCTACCAGCTGCTGGTGCTGCTGGAAACCCCCCCCCGGTGCGGGCTCAACTACAGCTGCCAGGTGGAGCACGTCAGCCTGGAGCAGCCCCTGAGGCGGCACTGGGGTACGGGGGAGCCCCTGGGGGCGCTGGCAGAGCCACTGGGCTGTGCTGGGAGGCACTGGGAGGGAGCTGGAGAGAGCCGGGCTGGAAGTGGGAGAGAGGCTGGGGGCAGGGCAAGGGCTGGGAAGGGGTTTGGGGGGGTCCTGGTGGGCACTGGGAGGGAGTTTGGGGGTGCTGGGTGTGACTGGGAGGGAGTTTGGGGGCGCTGAGTGCAAAGGGCAGGGGGTTTGGAGGATGCTGGATGCGACTGGGAGGAACTGGAATGAGACTGGAGGGGGCCCTGGGAGGGCCTCGGGGTGTCGGTGAGAGGTTTTGGGGGTGCTGAGCCCTGCGGATCCCCCAGAGATGCCGCCGGACGCCGCCCGCAGCAAGATGCTGACGGGCATCTTGGGCTTCGTCTTCCTGGCGCTGGGGCTCGGCTTCTCCCTGCGCAAGAAGGTCAGGGCCGGTGCCGGGGGTGGCGTCCCCGCCGTGGCGGAGCGGGTGCGCTCCTGCTGGGCCCGCAGCCCGGTGTCACCCCCTTTTCTCTGCCCACAGAGCTCCTGAGCCGGCGGCGGCCGCAGCCCCTCCCCGTGGGCTCAGGCCCGGCCGGGACCCCCCGCTCCGTCCCCGCTCCGCTGATTTTGGGGGGGGGTCCCGTGTCCCCCCCAGCCCCGCCGGCGCTCTGCCCCCGCCCAGTGCCTGCTCCCAGTGCTCCCAATAAAGCTTCCCAGTTGGGCCCGGGACCGTTTATTGGGGGGCGATGGGGAGGGGTTTGGGGTGGGGCGATGGGCCGGATTTGGGTAAAGGGAGGGGGACAAAGGGTGGGGGCTGGGCCCGGGGTAGCGGGAGGAGGAAGAGGACGAAAAAGAAGGAAGAAGGAGGGAGTGGACGTGAAAGAGAGATGAGGGGAAGGAGGGGGGAGGAGGAGCGGGAGGAGCGATTGAACCGGGAGAGGAGAGGCGGGAGGAAGAGAAGGGGGAGATGAGGAGAGGAGCAGAAACAGGAAAGTAGCGGGGATCCCCCGGCCTTCATCGAGGTGTCCACGGGGGGGCCAGGAACATGTGGAACCCCCAGCCAGGTGTGTTCCCAACACGGGGGGCTCTGACCCTGGGGGTCACCCGGTATTATCCAGCGCGGATCCTCCCACGGGAGGGGGAGCTGGAGCGGGGCACGGAGCTCGTCCCGACCCGGGGCACTGCGGGATTCGGGGGCAGCAACACATGCTCCTCCTGCTCCATCCCTCCTCCTGCTATCCGGCTGTGCCCTCACGCAGCCCGGGGGGCCCCGAGAGCGCGGGGCGGGGCTGTGCCGTGTGCAGAGCACGCCCCTGGCTGCAATTGGGCGATGGTGCCGTCACTCGTGGTTGTGGCGCGCTGATTGGTGGGAGCGGGGCGGAGGAGGGCTCCGGTGGCGGGCTGGGGGCGGCCGTGGCTCGAAAGCGGCGCCGTTGTCGGGGCTTTGTTGCGGACCGTGGAGTGGTGGCGGCGGAGGCGGCGGCGGAGCTCGGAGGCGGCCGCAGCGCAGGTGGGAGCCGCGCTGGGTTGTGCGGGGGCTCGGGGCTGGCTGCGGGCCTCGGGGGCGGCAGGGGGCTCGGGCGGGTTCGTTGTGCCGTGTCCGGCCCGTGTTGCCGCTGGCGTGAGGGCGCTGCGGGAGCGGCTGCCCGCGGTCTCCTTGCGGCCGCTGCCTCGGCAGGAGCCGCTGCCGGAGCAGCGCTGGCTCGGCCCGGTTGCTGTGGCTGGGACAGAGGGGGCTGCCCCGTGCCCGGGGCTGTGCGGGGAAATTGCCGTGGCCGGAGATGTCTGTGCGCAGAGGAGACAGAGGAGTCCTGTAAAAGTGACTTTATTGCTGGGCAGAGAGAGAGGCCGTGGGGCATTTGCCGTGTGCTCTCTGCCATTGTTGTAGTTCGCAGCCTCCTTTTTATTCTCATTTTCCCGGCCTCATCTCCCTCTCCCTTTGCCCACTGGCTGAGGTGCTTGGAAGGTTCAGACTTCCCGATCCGCCAACTGCATGTCCTCGTTAATGTGCACCCCCACTTTTGTATAACAGCCGGTATTCACAGCTCTGTTAAGTCCTTGTTCTTCTGGAATTTCAGGAATTCAGCGGGACTTTCTGTGAGCAGCAGTCCATTTTAATTAGTAACATTTTTTGCAGCTGGTGGTTTCGCCCAGTTACTTCCTTATCTACAAATCCCTGGTGCCTTGCTCCCCTGCTGAATGAGCTGCACTCTCAAGGTGTGGAGCATGGTAAAAAGCTGAGAGTTGCTGTAGCACATCAGAAGAGAAACAGCATTCGTTTAACCCATGGTCTGCCAGGAAGCTACAAATCCGTGTCCCCTTCCCATCCTTTCCACGTTTGGACCAATACATGAGCTGCTTAATTTTTCCGTTGTTTTTGGATTGGGTTTTTTTTTTCACCACTTTTCCTTTGTCGTCTATTTGCCAACAGCACTTTGAATCATTTAATTTTCCACAAACTCCTCCTTTTTCTGCTAACAGATGATCTGATCCCATCCCATGGTGAACTGTTGTGTTCCTCATTTCAGTGGATTGGTCAGCAGGAAGGTCAGGAGCTGGAGCTGTCTGGTTGGTTATTGCGAGGGCAGCTTGTAATCTAATGATGCCATTGAAATGAGAAATGGGTTCTGTGGCTCCTGATATGAATTGGTTCGGGTTCCCAGGGGCTGGTCCATGGTGTTGTAGGATTTGTTCTGCTGGCCGTTCATCTTTTCCCCGATTTTGGCCACTCTCTCCAGCCAGGGCTGCATCAGTTGACTGCTTTTGTCTAACTAAATCATCAAATCCTTGGATTCCCAACTGATTTCCCTGAATTTTTGGTAGCAAAAAACCCGCACTGCTCTTTTATACCCTATATAACATAGACAGTGACAGCACATGTTGGAGTGGGCAGAGGGATGATTCCCCTCCATTTATTTATAGTGAAGTTTTCCCAACATTCTCCATGTGCTGTTTCCCTTTGCAGCTTCACCCGTTTGTGTTGCAGGGTCAGATATCCTCCCCCTGGGCTCTGCCTTGAGCTGTGCAAATTCCATCAGTGCCAGCAGGCAGAGCTTGGGGTGAGGGGCAGAGGGAATCAGCCCAATTCCTTCCCCAGGCAAGAGACCCAGGTGCATTGTCCACACTTTGCCCAGCAGTGTTCGTTTGCATTTCTAAAGCTTCTCTGCAGGCTGCCTGGAATGGAGCTTCTCTTCCAGGGCAGCCATCTCGTGAGTCACATGTGGCCCCCCAGAATCTGCTTTTTTTAAAAAAAGTATTAACTATTTATGTTCAAAGTATTACAGTTAAATCTCTTCGATTTTGCAAAATGCAACATAAAGGAGAACGTGGAAAAACCCAGACCAAAAGTTGATTCTTACACTTCTGTCCCAAACCTACCTGACAATATAAAGTGGGAATATTATGAAAAATTTTTCTCATGTTGTAATTTTTTCACCAAAACTGCAGGAAAAACAAAAACTCTCCAAGAATCTCTATAGTGTTAGAGCGTCAAGGCATTCCTTGGTTCTGGCCAGGATGTGCAACAGAAATAATTTCTTTCACAACTAGCCCGACTGTGCAGAGAAAATCATTCCATGCCATGTGAGTTTTACTCGATTTTTCTTAAACTTTATGTAGTCTGAACCAATCTAAATCCATTGCTTTAATGTTCATTGCTTCCAAGTTGTGTGAGTTTTTAGTATTTGGTTTCTTGTTGGACCCGGATTCCTTCCCCTCTGATGTGAATTCGGTCTCCTCACTCCTGGATTTCCTTCTCAGCCTTTTCCAGCCCAGGTGTCTCCAGCTGTGCCCAGGCAGTGTCTGGGGTAGCTGTTGGTTGCTGTTTGCTGCTGGGCAATGTTGATGTTTTGTTGCTGGTCGTTATCTCTGTGGGTGTCTTTTGTGCTGTTCCCAGTCTGTTGGGATGTTAAACTCATCTCCATTGAGTGGTGTAACACCCCTTAAATAAAACCTTTAAAATTCCTTTCCCCAAGGCAGAGAAAACCAAGCCTGAGCAGAGAAATAGGGTTTAAAAGAACCAAAATCGGTACATTTTGCAGCAGTGCAATGGCAGGCAGCCCAGAGTGTGGGTGTGAGTGAGCCCCAGAGTGGAATTGTGCCCTGGTGTTCCCCAGCAGCTGTGGCAGTGCAGGCCCAGGCAGCGCTGAAGCTGCAGCAGTGGCAGCAAGGCTTGGCCCCAGTGGCTGGAGATGACAGAGGAGGGTGGCCAGGATTGCAGAGGATTCCAGGCGAGGATCTGTGGGCAGGCGCAGGGGCTTGGCCCGCTGTGGAGCCCTGGCTGCTGCTGTGTTGCCTTCAGGGCAGGCTCAGGGGCGGCCTCCCATCCTCCTGCTGCAGGCGGGAAGTGCAAATCTCCGGGGCTTCAGAGCCCTTGAGGCCAGGCTGAGGGGTCCCCCCGTGTTGAGCTGTGCTGGCGGCTGTTTCTGGCCTCAGGGACACTTGGCATGGGCCCCTTGGCCACCAGTGGTGCTGCTTTGCACTCCTTGGGCAGGAGCCGATGTCCTGGCTGGGTGTTGGCAGCAGCAAAGTGCCAGGGCAGGCTGTGTGCCAGCCCAGCTTGCTGTGGGAGAATATGCCTTGATATCTGCCCCAGTGGTTGCTGAAGCAGTGAGAATTGCTTTTGCCCCCCTGTTAGGTGCCATGGTGTCAGCAGAAGATATTGAAGCCTTCCTGCTCAGGGCATTTCAGTGCCAGGCTCTCACAGGAACCCACAGCTGCACGGGTTGAGCTGAGCATGGGGCGGTGACCTGCGCTGTGTCTGATTCCCCTTCCTTAATAACAGCCTGTCTTGTAGCTCTTTTCCCTTCTGCTGCCCTTGCAGAGCCATCCACAAACACAGTTTCTCCCTCAGGCCAGGGAATGTCCCATAATCAATCTGTCCCAGCCTGGGTCTGGAGCTGTGTCCCTTGAGTGCAGTCCTGGGTTCCTTGCCAGCCCCTCTCCAGGCTGTTCAAACAGGAGGCTGGGTTAAACCCTTGCCCTGTCCTCAATTCTGAATCCTCCTGTGCCATTGAACAAGATTCATGCTGTAATAACTGAGCCCTGCTCATCCATTTAGAGGCTCTTTTGTTGTCAGAGCTTTAACTTGATGCCAAAATTGAACTGTAGGATATCCTATGTAGGGTTAGACATTTTAGCACAAGAATTCCTTTGGCAAGACCCTGTTTAACATCCACCTGTAATTCAAAGTCTTTTTCCCTGTCTGGAAGGCCCAGGCCAGCCACCTCAGGTAACCTTCATTTTAATACTGAAAAATTCTGTGTTTCTTCCTTCTGTCCATCCATCCAGTTTGTTGACTGGTAGGATAGGAGTGTTGTAGGGAGACATCCTTTGCTCCAGAAGCCCTGCCTTAAACAGGGACTCAGTACTAGGCTGTGAGCCCTTCCTTCCCTCTCTTGGAACAGGGTATTGGTTTTAGAAACCACTTGTCCTGGTTGCTCTAAAGGAATTTGTAGAGGCTCCAAATCTAATTTTCCCTATATCCCTGGGACTGCCCACACTTCTGGGTTCATTCAGCATCGGCCTTGTCATCTTTTCACACACAGGTAGAGCAGAACTAGCCTCTGTTTCCCTTTTACAGTATTAAAATCCAGCTCTCAAAGGCCTTCCTAGTTAATTAAAATCACAGGAGGAAGAAAAAGAAATTAATGTTATTCAAACCTATCCCCCACAGCTTCTAATAATGGTTGAACAAATCATATCTGCTCATCTTTCCCATTCATTCCCTTAAAAATTTAAATATTCTTTTACTATTTTCCCCTTTAGGTCTAAGATTCAGAGTGGATTGAGAGGCCCCTGTGTCCATCAGGAAATGCCTCCTCTCAATGCAGACCCACCCTGAATGTTCTCAAGGGCTGCAGTGTGGAGGGTCCCTGGTGTGATGGGGGCTGTGACAGCCCTGGCAATCCATGTGCATCAAGGGGTGGACTTGCTGGTGCTGAGGGTGCTGCTGTCTGTGCTTGCAGTGTCCTTGTGCCCTGCAGCTGGAGCCCTGGTTCCTTGCCAGGGGCTGTTTGGGTGGGCTCTCCCCTGCCGAGGAGGGCAATGCCTGTGCCAGGTGCTTGTGGCCGAGCCGTGCCCTGGGTGCTGGGGCCCCCTTGGGCCCTGGGGTTGATCCCTCAGGGGCTGTAGGAACTGTGCCCTGGCCTTTGCCTTCAGCTTGGCCTTTTGCTGCTCCCTTCTTACACTCGCCTGCTGTGCCTTTGTGCCCAAGTGCTGCAGGGCCTTCTTGTGCCCCTCCTGCAGCCCCCTCAGTGCCTGTGGGTGCTTGTCTTGCTTTACAAGAGAGGTGTCTGCTCGGGAAGGCAGAAAAAGCCTCTCTTGGAATGGAGAATGCAAACCCCCTCCCTCTTAATTTTTAGACTAGTGAAATGAAGGGGCTCTCAGGCAAAGATATGGGAGTAGGAATACCAGTTCTTTACTAGTGTGTATAATAAAGCAAACAAACAGCAACAGCTGCGGCACTGACAGCAAACAGAGCCCGGACCCAGTCCCGGCCTTTGGGCTGCGGCGCTTTCCCCTTGGGTGCAGTTCCGGGCACGGCCGGCAGGGGCGCTGGTGGCTCCCGCGGGGCGGAGCAGCGCATCCCTCCCATGGGAACCTCTGTGAACGGAAATAGAGCAATCCCTTCATCTAACTCTTTCACTTTTTTACCTTCTATGGCCTTTCTCCCGTGTTTTGGGAAAGAATTTGGAGAGGCCTGCCTTTTAACTGAGCTCCTAGGTTTTCGATAAGGTGCTTCCTGTGGAGAGAGAGTTTCCCTGAACAGCCGGAGGTGTGGTTCCCAAGGGGACGTAACTCAGAACAGGACGGGGTCAGGGGAGGATATCCCGCCGAGGCTCGGTGGGAGTGTGGGCAGGGTCTGCTGCCGGAATCGGCAGAGGGGGATGTTCCCGTGGAGCCCGAGGCGGAGCGTGGGCAGCCCCCAGATGGCTGATGGCGGCTGATCCGGCAGCTCCCGGCAGAGCAAAGGCAGGTGGGAGAGCCCGGCAGCAGAGGCGGTGCCCAGCGCAGGTGGCACGGGCAGGGCAGGCGGGGATGGGATGGCTGGGACCCCCCCTGGGTGCGGTGGGCGCGGTGAGCTCGGAGCAGGCGGCAGGACAGAGCAACCCCCATCTTGCCCAGCATGGGCGGCAGAGCGGCCGCGGGCCAGGCAGTGGGAGCAGGGCACACAAATTGAGCGAGAGCGCCGGGGCAGGTGGAGCTGCCCTGGGCAGTGAGGCCGCACCTGGGATGGAAAGCGGGGCAGGCGGAGCTGAGGCGGGCAGCGAGCCGGGACCCGGGACAGGCGCCTGGGCCGCGAACGGAGGGGGCAAGAGCTGCAGAGGATCCCACTCTTTTTCTTATTTTTCCTCTTCTTCCCCTTCATTTTATTTCCCCTTTTTCTTTTCTTGTTTTGTCTCGGTTGTTTCTCATACTTTTAAGACTTTTATTCTCCTAAAATCCTCTGTCTAACATATGGCATATTCTCTGTTCTACACGATTGAACGGGATTACTTTACAAATAAATCCACAGCCTAAGAAATCTAAACTTCTTCTTGGATACTTTGAAATGGTGGACGAGCTAACTCACGACCTCCTAATGTTGTTTTTCTCATCACCTTTTATTTATCCTTTGGCAAATTAAGCCTCTTTCAGTTACTTGCTTTGCTACTCCAAAAATCCCAGTGCATGCATAGCTCCTCAAAAAATGATCACAGAAAGCTTGAGTACCCCAGTGGGTTTTCTGATGCATGTCTTCTAATATTTTCCTAGTAAGCACATTTTATTAGGTAATTGTCTTCCATCAAGAAGTTTCCATTTCCCTGATTTATCTTGTTCACTTCCTGTCTTTTTTAAGTCTTTTTTTCTCGGCTTCCCTAAACTTTGGAATTTCCGGTTTTTCCTTGTTTGGATTTCATACTAACATAACTCTTTCAGCTCCATTTTCTGCTGCATCCTTAGCTTTGTGATCTGCCAAATTATTTCCTCTTGTTTCTGGGGTCTTTCCCTTTTGGGGTTCCTTAATTTTTTTCTATAGCTATCTCTTTTAGGTATTTTAATGCCTCCAAAACCTCTAAAATAAGTTACTCATGTACTAATCCTTTTCTTCTTGTATTAAGTAATATTTTCCTTTCCAGATTTTTTAAAGGTATGTACTACTCTAAAGGCATACCTTAAATCAGTATATATATTTCCTTTATATGGTGTTAAATATTCTAGTGCTCTTTTAAAAGTATATAATTCACAAGTTTGAGCTTACTAGTTTAAGGTTAATTTCCCTTTTTCCATAGTTTGCATGTTTTTCCCATCAACCACTACATACCCTGTATTTTCTCCTTTTGCAAGGAGTTGTATCTCTGTTAGCAAACATAACTCCCAAAGGACCAGTTTTTTTTCTTTTTTTTCCCCCTCTATCCAACTTACTGGTTTTCTGTCTCATTTTCAAGATCTTATCTATTCATCTTCTTCCTCTGTTTTTCAATTTCACTAACAACCTAAATACCACTTTTCTTTCAACTACTCAAACAAAAATAAAAAACTTTTTTCTCACACTACTTTCAGTACAATACACCTCCCTCCAAGGAGATACAGTGAACGTTAAAATACAGAATATACATTACCTGTACTTTCAGTCATCTACATTCACTCACTTTTATTTCCCATTCTCTTCCACACATTCTTTCCCGCCCTCAGGACACAGAGTGGATCCCTGTTGACAGAGAATCGCGGGTCCCTGTGGCCCCCCCTGGCCTTGGGGTGGCCTCTGGGTCTCAGTATCTCCGGGCCTCCTGGGAGGGCCCTGACTCTGCTGCCTCCGGTGCCGTTCCCCTGTGGGGCTGATTTGTGTGTCACTCACACTCTTTAGCCACGGCCCCCTCACACGCCCTGGGGACAATGGCCCGTTTGCAGGTCACCTGTACCTTATGCCACAGCCCCCACACGCCAGGAGAACAATGGCTTATTTGTGGGTCACACACTCCTCTTTCCACAGCCCCCCTTCCCACCTGCCCGGGAAGGGCTGATTTAGTGTGTGACTCACTCTCACACACAACAAGACAACAATAAGGTAGCTTTTGTTATGAATGATCAAATCGAGAGCCAAACTTATAAGAAAATTTAGCAAAGATTTATTAATTTGTCTTTGAGACTGAAGTTCGGTTGTCAAAACCACCACAGCCAAGGGTCAGCGTCGAGCCCGGGTTCGGTGCTGGGTGAACACGGATCTGACCTGCGAATGTCAGAGTCTCCCCCTGTTCACAAATGCTGCCTGACGCAGCGAGTTCTTTTACAGTTTATTCTGCTCGAGGCAGAGATGACCGAATGTTCTTTGTGTCTCTTCCCATGCATAACCTTGGCTTTACCTGTGCAGAGGTGAACAAAGACTCAGTCCCGGTGTCTGATGTTGTCAGTAGACTCCGGGGAAGTCAGCATTCACATGCATCAGGGTGGGGCTGTGGATCATCTTGGTAGCTGTAATGTCGAGGCGTTAATCACTCTTGGGTGGACCTGGTGACCCGGGGAAGCCAGCGATTATCGCCCTGGAAGCTTCTATTCTTTCATTAAAAACCCCGATGTTTATCTCAACCAAGTCCAGGAACTAGATGTATATGAATAAGACACTGCTCCTGGCCGGGATGGTCAAGAGACATAATGTGGATTTTACAATATTTTATACACTAGTAGCATGAATTATCTCTACCATATACTACACTTTCACATCACCTATTACAAGTTTTGGTGTTTCTGGCCAGTCCTCGTGCTCTTGGATATCCCTCAACCCAGCTGTGCTGCCCAATCCCAGATGCTCTTGAGCATATCCTCAATCCGGCAGAATTTTGCACAACCGTGGATGCTCTTGGAATGTTAATTCCTCAACGCAGCAGGTTTTAATTCTGGATGCTCTTGGGCTCTCTTATCCCTCAAACCAACAGAACTTTTAGGAGCCCCTTTTGTCCCGTTTCCTAGTGGATTGGGCTCAGAAACTCCTCTGCTCCCTTGCTCTGAGGGGTCCAGCCCCTCTCTGAGACCCAGTCCCAGTTACCCTGGGGGATTCTCTCACTTCTCTTCTCACTCGCTGTGTCTCTTTACTGGCTGCTTCCCTCGAGGAAAGTCGTAAACGCAGCGTGGGAGACTCCAGCACTCACTTGGCAGGTCTGGGACAACCAGCCCTCGTCTCATTCACAGCCCCAAGCAGAGAATGAGGGGAGAAGGGAGCCCGGGAGCCCAAACAGCCCCGGCATCCCGAAATGGGGAGAGCGAAGCGGGGGGAGCTTTTGGCATTGCTGGGACTGCCAGCAGCCTGGGCAGGGCGGGCACCGAGGAGAAGGGGGACCCCCAATCCAAGCGTGACCCCAACAGCTGGGACAGGGGGGAACCTCCACACACCAGAGGGGAGGGAACAGGGACGGGGAACTCCTGGGAGGCTTTTTCTGGGCTGAATCTTGGTGTTTGGGAGGTTTTTGTGGAGCCCTGATGGCCAGTGACTATTGAAGATGGAGGGGGAGACCCAACTTTCATTGTTCAGCATCGACTCCACTTTATTCATCAATCAGGCACTTTTTATAACAGTGTTAATTCACTTCATGCATATTGCAAAATCTGAGCTCCTGATAGGCTGTAGAGAAAACTTCAGCTCCTCCTTTTGTTTACAACACCTGAAGTTAATTTACTGAAACCAAGATCAGTGTTCCCACCATGATATGAAAGGTTCTCAAAACCTTCATATATGTTCCCAGACTGGCTGTCTGTCCCCAGTAGCAGCCAAGGACAGAACGGTCTGAGAATCTTGTTGTTTATATAAAAGGTGGCTGAGAACCTTAATTATTTACAGAATCAAGCCTGAGAACTGCTGCTTTACAGCAGGCTTCTATTTTTCCCTCAGCTGAGTACCTTCATGGCCTCTTTCTTTAAGCCATGCTTGAACCAGGCTCTCCACAAGTGACTTGTAGAGATGGACTTGGGCAGAGGGACCTTCAAACTCAGTGTGTTTTGGGGACGATGAAACAGGAAAGCCTTCTAAATAGGATTGTCTGGCAAAAGATTTTGTGAAAATAAAAACTATAAGGAAGATTGAAATGAAAGCAAGATCTGAGATACCTTACTTAGTGAACAACTGGAAAACAATGGTGTGGCCCAACTGAAGGTAATCCCCTTTTGATGAAACAATTCCCTCTGCTTGCAGGCAGATCCAAGGGTCAGAGCAGACCATACTGGCTCAGCAGAAGGGGTCCAAAGAGGAGTTTTTAGGGTTTAAAGTGTAACACAGTATAGTGATGTAATGATTTTTACAGGCTGTATGTAAATGCTATAGGATTTGTATCTTGTACTAGATTGGTTAGTGAGAAATAGAATATTTAACACAGAAGATCTGTTGTATTGTAACGGGACCCTTACTCTCTTACACTCTTCTCCTCTTACTCTGTTACCCTCTCATCCTCTCTACCCCTCTCTTCTCTCGGGCCTGCTCCGAGCTGTGCCTGGCAGCTCCAGGCAGGGCCCTGCACCCAGGCCCTTTGCAATAAACCGCCGGTTCCACGCCCTGGCTGCAGAGCTCTCTCGTCTCCGTCCGTCCCGACCGTCCTACCCCCCGACACTCCTACAAACGCTCTCATCCCTTGTTTTCCCCAAACCAGGATTTCCCATTGCCCAGGCCTAGGAGGCTGCGAGGAAGAGGAAGATGCCCCGGGACACTGAGGCAGGTGAGGAGGAAGTCAGTGCCCCTTTCCCCTCTGTGCTGCTCCATCTCCCAGCCCAGCACGGCCCCGGCTGCAGCTCAGCCCTGGGGGATCTCCTTGCCCTTGCCTGTGGCACAGAGGCAAATCCCATCCTGTCCTTGTCCTTCCTTCCCCAGAGCAGGAGCTGAGGATGGAGAGCAGGGAGGACAAATGCCCGCGGCAGAACCTGGTGGAAGAGGCCGTTTTGAGCGGCTCCACGGCACAGGAAGCCAACGGGGAGGAAAAGCCCCAGAGATGCCGCACGAGGAGGGGCTGCAAACGCAGCCAGCGGGGATCTGAGGGGGAAAGAGCCAGCCTGGGCCGGGAAGGCGGCCGGAGACGGAGCCAGAGCTCGGAGCTGGTGCTCCATGAGCAGCTCCATGATGGGGAGAAACCCCACATGTGCGTGGAGTGTGGGAAGAGCTTCAGGTGGAAGTGCCGCCTGAATGTGCACCAGAGGATCCACACTGGGGAGAAGCCCTATGAGTGTGGGGAGTGTGGGAAGAGCTTCAGCGTGAGCTCCAGCCTGATCAGGCACCAGAGGACCCACACTGGGGAGAGGCCCTACGAGTGTTCCAAGTGTGGGAAGAGGTTTCCAACCAGCTCCCTTCTCCTCCAGCACTATCAAAGTCACAGAGAGGAGAGGCCCTTCCAATGCCCCGACTGTGGGAAGGGATTCAAGTACAACTCCGCCCTCATCGCCCACCGGCGCATCCACACAGGGGAGAGGCTCTATGAGTGTGATAAATGCAGGAAGAGGTTTCAGAACAGCTCCAGTGTCCTCCAGCACTATCGGATTCACACAGAGGAGAGGCCCTTCCGCTGCCCCGACTGCGGGAAGGGATTCAACCGCAACTCCACCCTCGTCATCCACCGGCGCATCCACACTGGGGAGAGGCCCTACGAGTGTCCCCAGTGTGGGAAGAGCTTCTACTGCAGCTCTAACTTGACCCAACACCAACGGAGGCACCACTAAGGGAAGCCCTGCGAGTGCCCTGAGTGCGGGCAGAGCTTCGTGCGCTGCTCCAGCTCCATCCCCCACTGGAGGAGGCACTTTGGGCGCAGCCCTGGTCACTCACATTCCCTGTGATCCATGGTGGGAACTCACCTGGCTGCTTCTCCTCTTTGTTTGGCCTTAATTTCCCTCTACTTCACCTTCATCCTTTAAAAACACCCAAAACTGGGTTAAATTAAGGAAATTGATTGAATATATCTGAAGTTCCATAATTTCTCAGTTGTTTTAGAGGGAATTTAGGATTTGGGGATGTTTTCTGTGTGGAGTGCTGCTGTTGCTAAGAGGCAGGTATTTGATCTCACCCTTGTTGTGTTGATAAGAACTCCTCCCCTGACCCAAACCCCAACTCCACCCTTGGGATACCCTATAAAAACTCCACGGGCCTTCTTGTGCCCTCTCTTTGGGGGATAAGAAATGGATTCCCAAAGGATCAGCCCTATTCCTACCGGATTCCAAAGGATCAACCTCATTTTTCACTGAATTCCTCAAGGATCAGGCTTTTCCCACTGGATTTGCAGAGGATCAGCTCTTTTCGACTGGATTCCCAAGGCATCAGCCCTTTTCCCACTGGATTCCCCGAGGATCAAACTTTTTCACTGGATTCCCGGAGGATTCTGACTCTGTAACTGTTGTTTTTTTGTTTGTACTACTGTATTTGTATTTTTAGTTTTTCCTAATAAAGAACTGTTATTTCTACTCCCATATCTTTTCCTGAGAGCCCCTTAATTTCAAATTATTATTGTTATTGTTATTGTTATTGTTAGTAGTAGTAGTAATCAAAGGATGGGCCATATAAAAAGTTCATTAAATATGTAAATGAGTTTATGGTTATGCATGAGGGTCTATGAATATGTAACAGGCTGATGTAATTAAAACCAGATTAATTAAGGGGTGTCCCCGAAAATATCTGGGGCGTCTTGGTGGCCATAACAACCTTTGGTTCTTGTTTCCCATGACATCAGCCTGTTGCATATTCATAGACTTCTTGCATATCCATAAACTCATTTACATATTCTAGGAACAAAATTTGCTTCATCCTGTTTGGGGTCTCACCCCCATCCCAGCTCAATTTAGGATGTCCCATCCCTCTCCCAGCTCATTTCTGGGATGCCATACCGCTCCCAGCTTAATTTGGTGGTCCCATTCCCCTCCCACCTCAATTTGGGAGTCCCATCCCCTTCCCAGCTCAATTTTGGGGTCCCGACCCTCTTTTCCCCGCTCTCCCTCCCCTTTCCAATCATTCCCCTAATACCCTCCCCGTGTTTGGTTTTGGGGGCTTCAGGCCCCTCCTGCTCTGTTTTGGGCTCCCGACCCCGTTTTGGAATTATTTGGGGTCCCCAGCCCATCCCCCGGGTCACCTCTCCCCCCCTCCCCAAATTCCGCTGCCGGCAAGTGATGAGTCATCAGCGAGACGCGCTCTGATTGGCTGGAAATTACCCCGCCTGGTCTCTGAGTATTTACCGCAAAGAGAGGCCTTGGTCTGTGGCTGGCAAGTGATGAGTCAGAGTTGGGCCGGGCGCTGATTGGCTGAAAATCACTGAGCAGGGCCAGTGCTCTGAGTTTGTGCCCAGCAAGTGGATGGATCGTCGTCAGTGTCGCGCGTTCCGATTGGTCGGGATCTGTTTTGGGGTGGGGACAGGAGGAACTGGGGTTACTTGGGGTTTATTTGGGTTTATTTAGGGTTTGTTTGGGGTTTATTTGGGGTTATTAATGGACAATTTGGCGTTTATCTTGGTTTTTACTTGGTTTATTTATGTTTATTTGGGGTTATTTGGAATTATTTGAGTTTATTTGGAAGTATTAGTGTTTGGGCTTATTTGAGTTTATGTGGGTTTATTTGGAATTATTTGGGGTTCTTGGGGTTAATTTTGGTGTATATTCGGGGTTTTTTTCGGTGTGCTCGATATAATTTGGGGTTTTTTGGCTTTTACTTGGGGGAGGTTTTTTTCGTTTTTTGGGGTTATTTGGATTTGTTTGGGGTTATTTGGGGGATTTTTAGGTATTGTTTGGGGTTATTTAGGGTTTTTTTGAAGTGTTTTGGCGTTATTTGAGTTATTTGGGGCCACGTGCGGTCAAAAGCTCCGCGAATGTTTCTCCTGCAAAAATCGGGAATTTTTCCTTAAAACTCCGAGAGTTTTCCCCCCAAAAAAACAGGAACGTTCCCTTAAAAAACCGGACTTTTCCCAACCAATAGCAGCGCGCCCTGCTCCAAACCATCCAATCACCGCGGGTCTGCCCTCAGGAACACCAGCCTCTCTGTGAACCGATCCAACCAATCACTGCATGCCTCCCCTCAGACACGCCCGCCTCTCACCCCGAACAAACCAATCACAGCGTTCCTCTTCTCAGCTACTCTTGCCTCTCTCGACCTGAACTGACCAATCACCGGGCGTCCCTCGGCAAAGCCCGCCTCCCCCACCTTCTCCTGTCAATCAGCATACCCTATACGAAACCAACCAATCACCGGGCGTCTCCCCACAACAACTCCCGCCCTCCCCGCCCTGCTCCGACGAATCAGAGCCGATTCCAAAGCAGCGCCCCCGACCCCGGGGCGGGGCATGGAGCGGGCGCCCCCTCTCCCCCCCCGCCCCCCCAGGACCCCCTCAGGGACCCCCGGGAGCCGCCCCGGGCTCGGGCGGCTCCTGCGGGAGGCGCTGGAGAGAGCGGGGGAGGCGCTGGGAGAGGACGGGGAGGCTCCGAGAGCTGCTGAGGAGGCGCAGGGACAGGTGAGGGGTCCTGGAGGGGTCGTGAGGGGAATTTGGGAAGGGGTCTTGAGGAGGTTTGGGGGTGATTTGGGGAGGGTCTGGGGGGAACTTGAGGGGGTTTTAGCGGGGTCTAGGGGTGCTGGGGGGGCTTTGGGGGGAATTTGGGGAGGGGTCCTCGGGGGGTGTCACGATCCATCCTCACAGACGTGTTTCGTGATGGTTCATGGATTTGATCTTAGGGTGCAAAAAGAACCAACACGGTACAAGGGGGTTTGCAATGATAATCGAAACAAATGCACCTTTATTGAATGACCACAGCAAAATGCGATAGAGGGATTAAGGGAGAGAAAAAGATGGGGGAAGAGAGAGACAAAAGAGAGCGAGAGAGAAAGAGAGAGGGGATAGAGCTACAAAAGGTAGAGACGAAGTCCTTTGGTCCAGTCCAGTCGAGGATCCGCTGTTACGTCGGGGAGGTCTCAGAGGCCCAGTTCATCTGGACCCCAATTATACTCTTTTTCATTGGGGCGAGGGGGATGGATTTGCAGCCGAAACAAAGGTAGTTTATTGTATCTTCAGGGGGGTGGGAAATAAGGATACACACAGTCCAAGTTTGTCAGCAGGCGAGAGTCATTGTTTTTGTTGTCCACTGCCTACACCTGCAACATCCATCTTGCTTTGGGCAGCTTTCCTTCCTCGCCCTGTACGCCTCCCCCGAGTTGGGGCTTTCAGTCCCAGTCTCTGGAAGAAGGTGAGAGGGGCCTTCTCACATAGGGATTTCATGTCTCAGTCCCTTGATGAAGAGGTTTCTTACATCTCTACTTGTCTGTCACGGTGGTTATGAATGGTCTTCTCTTGGAGGAGGGGACCACCCTAAAGCTCAAACCAGCCAGGCTGAGAGGTAGGGAGGATTCCAGAGCTATTGTGCAAAAGGGCAGGATGCCCTGTGAGCTCAGTGTAGCGTATAACAAACAACATCTGTGAAAACAGCAACTTAGCAACACTTTCAGGCCTCAGGCACATGACTTTCCGGCCACCGGATCAGCAAACGGGGGTTTTAATTTTTTGGTGGATTCTCTCCATGACAATCGTAAGGCAGATGAGGGATATTTCAGACAGACTCTCACAACACAGAACACACTTGTTCTCCCAGCTCCAGAAAACTTGATGCAGCAACAAAAACATTCCTGCAGGAACCACCAAAGGCCAAGGGGCGTTTGACCACTTTCCACACCGCACGCTCGGGCAAATTGCGCAGACCAAGCAGCCTTTCTCCTCTTCCCCATTGGCCTGAAGACACTGTGCACCAAGAGAAAGCTCCTGGACACCCGGCTATCCAACAACAGCAATTTAATGTTCCTCTAGTGGGTGAAGGGAAAGGAAGTGCTGGCAGAGGAGAGGTGTTCCCCGCAGGCTCAGGCGGGCCCCAGCAGACGCAGCCTCCCGGATCAGTTCTCCACAGCGCCGCGGCAGGACACTCAGCCACGGGCACACAGGAAAGGCCGCGACTCCCAGAGGCGGCGGAGTTGGTCTCGCATCCTCTGGAGCCGGGAGCAGGGAACGCTCTGTACAGCTAAAAGGATGTGCAGAGCTTGAAGCGCCAGGCATGAGATGGCAGGGCTGCTGTCATCCGTCATGTCCTGAAGGGCTGCAGAGAGAGAAACAGAGGCACAGTCAGTGGCTGGATCTGCGGGGAGCTGGGCAGAGCCTCCAGCCTCGTCCGTGCCACGCAGCTGCTGGCACGGCCTGGAGGAAGCAGGAGCCAAGAAGGACGAGCTGGCAGCTGCTGGCCAGGAATGTCCCGCAGGCCCCTGCAAGGTGTCTGCGCTGTGGCCCCGCTGCCCTTGGGGCGCGCAGGGAGCGGAGCCGTCGGCGGGTGGGCCAGGGAACGCAGCTGCCAGCGGCAGCCCCCGCCGAGAGCCCGCGGGCCTCACTCACCGCTGCAGATGATGCGGAAGTGCGGCTGCTGCCCTGTCAGGTAGCGCCCGGCCATCCCTGGGGAGCACAGAGCGTGTCCTGCCTTCAGAGGCACAGCTGCCGCCCACGGGCGCTGCCAGCCCTGAGGCCTCACGCCCTGCTGGCCCGGCAGGGCTCAGCCCGGGCCCCTGGCGCACGCTGCCGCCCCAGGGCACGGCTGCCAGAGGGCGGCAGCAGCAATGCCCAGGCCAGCGGGGGCTGCCCATGCCCGCGCCCGGATCCTGCTGCCGGCACAGCAGGCGGGGCCGGGGCCGAGCTGCGGCAATGGGGCGGGCCGGGGAGGGAGCCGGGCTTGGCGCTCACCCATGAACCTGACGGCCGCCTCTCGCAGGGGCTCCTGTGCGCTCCGCAGGTACGGCAGGGCCAGGCGCAGGTGCTCGGCCGCTCGGCTCCTGTCCTCTGCCAGCTGCAGAGAGCGGCAGGGCACGGAGGGAAAGGATTGATGCGGGCCCTGCCCCTGGGCCGGGCGCTCCCCACGGCCGGCGCTGCTCCCCCTGCCCACAGAGCCCCGAGGCCCGGGCAGCAGCCGCAGGCGCCGGGCTCGGCACGGGGCACAGGGCCCGGCGAGCCGCGGTGCTGCCCCGCAGCAGAGCCCGGCTGGCTCGGGGCTCCGTCGGCACCGGCCTTGGGGCCAGAGGAGCCTGGAGCAGAGCCCGCACGGCCCAGGGAAGGGAGCGGCGTGTGGGGCGCAGGCCGGTGCCCCTGCGTGCGGCACTGGGCAGGGGCCACAGCTGCCAGCCCCACAGACTGGGCGCCGTGGGCAGGCGGCTGCTGCAGCGATTGGGCTGGGCATTCCCGGCTGTCCTTACCAAGCACTCAGCAAATCTCCACATTTGATCTGTCTGCAGCAGCTGCTTGAGATCCTTCCTCTTCAGGAAGCTCACTGCAGAAAGCAGCGTTTCCCGAGAGGCCTGCAGAGCAGCAGAGAGCCAGAGATGGCACCGCAGCCCAGGGCACAGGAGCCGCATCTCTGTGCCAGGGCCGGGAGGAGGCTGGAGCCCGTCAGGTGCCAGGGGCTGGGGAGACAGCTGAGCCCCCTTCCATGGGGACACCCAGGAGTCCTCACCTGTGCCACACACGGGTTCTCATCGTGGCAGTGGAAGAAGAGTGGGAGCAGGCTCTGGTTCACAGGCTTCTTCAGGGGCTTTTCTCCCTTTGCCACTACAAAGGCAATCACGTCTTTGAAGAGGTGAATGGAGAGCAGCTGCACAAGGCTGTTGTCCTGTTGGAAAGGAAGCCAAATCCCTTCACATCAGCTGCTCCAGGCCCCCCTGTGCCCAGGCCCAAGGCAGCACCCAAGTGCCCGTGGCTGGGGGCACAGAGCCTCACATTGTCAAAGAGGTGCCAGAGCACCTCAGCCAGCTGCAGGGCGATGGGGCTGGCTATTGCCAGGTCTTCCTGCAGCATCAGGAGGCTGAGCACAATGAGGGTCTTCTCCACGATGTCTTCATCCCTATCCCAGAGTAGCTTCACAAGGCTTTCGGTCAGGCTGTACATGCTTGGATCCTGTGTGCAAAACAAGGCTGGGCAACCCCACGCTGCTGCTGCTGCTGCTGCTGCAGGGCTCAGAGGCCGAAGGCCTGTACCAAAGCACTCAGGCAGCTGAACAGTGAGCCTGGAGAGCTGGGAGCAGCTGCCACAACAGCCAAAGCCCAGCTAAGCCCAAGGGGCTGCTTGCCCCAGCCCCGCGCTGCCAGCACAGCTTCAGCTGCTGCCTCCTTCTCACCATCGAGGTGAGCCCCACGAGGCCTCGGAGCGCCACGCGACGCATCTGCCTGGACTGGCTCTGCAGGTGCCTTGTCAGGATCTCCAGGACTTGTTCAGCGCATTCGCTCAAGTCCAGACAATCCAAGAGCTGCAAGGCACAGAGCAGGCACAGAGGTGCCCAGCTGGCAGGAGCTCAGAAGTGCACAGGGCCGAGCCAAGGCAGCAGCACAGGGCACGGGCAGCATCCCAGGCAGCTGCGGCTACGAGAGGGCAGAGGGGTGGGAGGCAGCTGAGCCAGGCAGCGCTGGCCATGGGGCTCACCTCCACCAGGAAGGCCAGGGCGGGCATTTCCCAGTCTGAAACGCCTTTGCTGAGCAGCTCAAAGAGGCCGGATGCCATGCTGCAGCACCAGATGATGGAGACACGGCGCATCTCCCTGGCAGGGAGAAAAAGGCACCATTGCTCCTGGGCCGGGCGGGCAAAGCTCTCCCAGGGCTGACTGGCAGAGCTCTGGTCTGCTCCCGAGCTCCCCGGGGGCGCTTTGGGAGGCGGCTGTTCCCGGGCACCCTCCTCTGCCGGCCTTTCCCAGTCTGCTCATCCCTCCCTTGGTGACAAGGCCCTGCCGCCCATGAGCACGGGGACTGCGTGGGGCGTTGCGGGCACAAAGGAGAGGGGCGGTGGGGAGAACGAGGTCTCACCTGGCCAGCAGACCCACTGCACAGTGGTGGGTGTTGGCACGGAGCAGCGTGTCCCAGGCACGCTTGCGCTCCATGGACAGCACCACGTGCTCATAGCGCATTTGGCAGAGCAGGGCCTTCAGGGTCTGCAGCGCAAAGCTGTGTGCAGAGCAAAGGCCAGGTCACGCTGGGAGCCCCGGCTCCTGCCCTGGGGCATGGGAGGGATGGGGAGACTGGGAGGACTGGCACGGAGCACCTGTTGGGGTTGGCGGAGAGGCCGTGTTGCTCCTGGCATCCCTGCCAGAAGGTCTCCACCTCTTCTGGCATCTCCTGCGTGCTGATGTAAGCTTGGAAGAGCAGATGCAGAAAGAGACTGGGGAAATACTCCAGCACGACAGGCGAGCGCCAGGCCAGATTGATGATTTTCCACACTGCCACAGTTGCCTGCATGGAATAAAACAGCCAGAGACAACGCTCAGTGGCCAACACATCCACGTGGCAGGGCCTGAGCGTGCAAGGGAGAGGCCGGGGGAGACACGGGGGGAGCAGGCGGCCTGGTGCCCCTGAGCCCTGCCCCTAAGGCAGGATTCAGCCCAGTGCCTGAGGCAGGGATATGCAGCTGGGGGGAGCACAGAGAGCTGGCTGCTCCAGAGGCAGCCTGGGGGCTGGCAAAGGCCGGCACCAAAAACTCAAAGCCAGGGCAAAGACTCCTGGTGCCTCTCTCCTGCCACAGAGACCTGTGGCCCCGGGGGACATCTCTGCCAGAGGACAGCCAAAGCCAGCGTGCCTTGGTGTCTATGTGATCTTTTCTGCAGGTGGCTGTTGGCAGGAGCACCTGGAGCAATTGGTGGCCACACTTGGTATCTGTCAGAAGGCAGAGGCTGTTGTCCTTTCCTGGAATGATTTTTGCTCGGAAGTGATTATCTGCAGCACAAAACCACCATCCCCTATTGACTTTCACAGGACAATGCCATTCTTGCAGAGATACTGTCAAGTTGCCTTGTGTGCTTCTGGCTGTTTTTCTTTCTCTCTGGATGAAAACCTCAGCCCAGCGTCTGATGGCCAATGCTGCGGGTGCTGCCCGTCTGGCTGTGGCCAGCAGCTCCTGCCAAAACACAAGCGGGTGCCTTCTAGGCAAGGGGATGGACTGGCATTAGCAGTCATTTTCCCTGGTGTCACGGTTTGATGCTGGCACAATGCCAGTGCCCCCATGGAAATACATTCTCCCTGGTGTCTGCTGTGAGATGTGACCAGGAACAGAGTGAAGCAGGCTCCAGCTGTGGAATACAAAGAAAAAAAAATCTTTCTTAACTTACAATATATAAAAGAAACACACAGAAATAATGAAAACATTCCAAACATTTCTCCTCCCCCCAACCAAATTCCCAATACATCCCAGTAAGGCAAAACCTTGGACTCGCAATTCAGTTGCCACCCCTCAGGTCACCAACTCTCAGTCCATCACCACCCCTCAGATAATCAACTCTCAGTTCATCAAGGAGAGAGGAGTTCCTCTTGTGCCACAGGCTCCCCCAGGAAACACAGTTGAAACCTCTTGTATTTCCATGTCACACATGGCACCGCCCGGAGATCATTTCCCATGGTGACATCTTCCTTCCATGCCCAGTGCTCTCACCACTGCACACGCACCAGAGCTGCTTCTGGAGTTCCTCTTTTAAGGATGCTTTGCCCAGTTCCAAAAAGAGCAACAGTCTCTCACTTTTGGGACACCTGTCCCTCCCAAATTCACCGCCTGGGGCCGAGGGGTCTCAAGAACAAAGATCTTCTTCCTCACTGAAGGCAGAGGGCACCACCACCCTCCTCATCCATCTCTGTTCATGCCACTCCTTCACATCACATCACTGCACTCTCTTGGCTCCGAGTCATTGTGTCCCCCTAATGCACTCTCTAAATGTTCTCTCTAAATGCACCTCTCTAAATGTACCCCCTAAATGCACTCTCTGTGTCACAGGAAAAATGGTTCTGTCCATGGCTATACAAGAAAAGTTCAGAGAAAGGCCACTCCATCATTTCCTCCAGCCTAAGATTCTTCTCAACTTCTCTTGTGGCCCATCTCCTCTTATCTCATCTCTATCTCTCTTCTCATTCAGCTCCAGGAGGATCAGCATTTGTAAGGTTTCCATCATCCAAGAAAAGCGTTAAAATCTCGGGCTCTGCCTGCCCAGAACTCCCACGCTGGCCCTGCCGGGCACCTTCTCTCTGCACCCCTTCTCCTTCTCGGCTGTGCTGCCAGCACAAGATATCAAATTTCAAGGTGGCACAGGCACAGACACCAGCTCTCTCTCTCTCTGTGGCCGCTGCCCGATGCCTCTCAGTGCTCCTCCACCCTTCCATCCTGCAGGGGCCTTCACCTCCCTTCTCTGTCCAAGGCCCGGCTCCCCTCACCCGGCCGCATGGCTTCCCATCCCGCACCCAGCCCGCAGCCGGGCAGGGCAGCTCTGAACCTTTCAACCACCGAACCAAGAGAGCTTCCCCTGGGAGTTCTCTGCTTTTAACCCCCTGTGTGCTCAGAGGTGAATCCATGTCCTCAGGGGCCACACATATCCAAGGTGCCATTATTCAAATCTGAGCACTGATTGGTTTGACCACAGCATCCCAAAAATCTCACTTCCTTTTCAAACTAGGACAGGGAGGAGGAATGTTTTTAGGAGGTTTTTATTCTGAGTTCTGTGTGTTCCTTTTATATATCATAAGTTTATAAAGTTTTTTTTTTCTTTTATTCCTGAACTGGAGCATGATTTGCTGTATTTCTTATCACATCTCACAGTGGACACTGGGGACAATGGATTTTCATGGGGGCACTGGCATTACACCAGCGTCAAACCAGGATGCCCACTCCGCTTTAGAAACACAATTTTATTAATGAGGGGTCAAGAAAATTACTAACAACTATTAAAATTATTATAAAACATGCATTTAAATTTTAAAAATATTCCATTATATTTTAAAGAGTTAGAAAAAATTGAAAATCATACTAAATTATTTTAAAATATTATTTAGAGATTCTTAACAAGGGCTGAGCTCCCACTCCCTGCTCACTGTGGGATGTGGGGAGGGGGCGATGCTGACGGGGCTGGGGGGGAGCTGCAGCTCTGGGGGGGCGGGGAAATTGCGCGGTTCTGGTGCTGCTGCTGCTGCTGCTACTGGTCTTCCTCCTGCTCCTCCTCCTCCCGCTCCCCCCGGGGCTAGCCCCCACCCTTTGTCCCCCTCCCTTTGCCCAAATCCGTCCCATCGCCCCCCAATAAACGGCCCCGGGCCCAACTGGGAAGCTTTACTGGGAGCACTGGGAACAGGCACTGGGCGGGGGCAGAGCACCAGCGGGACTGGGGGGACACAGGACCCCCCCAAAATCAGCGGAGCGGGGACGGAGTGGGGGGTCCCGGCCGGGCCCGAGCCCACGGGGAGGGGCTGCGGCCGCCGCCGGCTCAGGAGCTCTGTGGGCAGAGAAAAGGGGGTGACACCGGGCTGGGGGCCCCGGCGGGAGCGCACACGCTCCGCCACGGCGGGGACGCCACCCCCGGCACCCGCCCTGACCTTCTTGCGCAGGGAGAAGCCGAGCCCCAGCGCCAGGAAGACCAAGCCCAGGACGAAGCCCGGAATCCCCATCAATATCTTGATGCGGGCGGCGTCCGGCGGCATCTCTGGGGGCTCCGCAGGGCTCAGCAGCCCCAAAACCTCTCACCGACACCCCGAGCCCCTCCCAGCGCCCCCTCCAGGCTCATTCCAGTCCCTCCCACTCGCATCCAGCATCCTCCAAACCCCCTGCCCTTTGCACCCAGCGCCCACAAACTCCCTCACAGTGCCCACCAGGACCCCCCCAACCCCATCCCACCCTCCCCAGCATCCCCCAAACCCCTGCCTAGCCCTTGCCCAGCCCCCAGCCCCTCTCCCAGTCCCAGCCCGGCTCTCTCCAGCTCCCTCCCAGTGGCTCTGCCAGCGCCCCCAGGGGCTCCCCCGTACCCCAGTGCCGCCTCAGGGGCTGCTCCAGGCTGACGTGCTCCACCTGGCAGCTGTAGTTGAGCCCGCACCGGGGGGGGGTTTCCAGCAGCACCAGCAGCTGGTAGGTCCAGTCCCCGTTGGGGACCACGTCGGTGGCCACCACGTGCTCCGAGAGCTCCTGCTGGCCCTGGAACCACCTCACCTGGATGGCAGCAGGGTAGAAATCCATCACGGAGCAGAGCAGGCGGCCGGGGCCGGGCTGGGAGCTCGAGGGGGGCACCAGCGAGATGGACACGCTGGGGGACACTGGGAGAGACAGAGAGAGCGGGGACACACTGGGATCAGCTGGGGGGCACTGGGAAAGAGAAGGGAGGGCTGGGGTGGGCTGGAGAGGGACTGGGAATGGACTGAAATGGACACGGAATGACAGGGAATGGATTGGGGAATGTGGTGGGAGGGATTGGGGATGGGCTCGGATGGATTGGGAATGTGCTCGGAGGGAGTGGGAGAGACTGGGAGGGAGTTGGGTGACACAAAGAGATGGGAAGGAATGGGGGAACTGATAGAGAGGGTGGAGGTCTAAGAGTGAACTGTGAATGAACTGGGAAGAGACTGGGAATGGACTGGGAGAGACTGGGGAGGAACTGGGCATGGTCTTGGAGGGACTGGGATGGCACTGGGAGGGATCTTGGTGGCACTGGGAGGAACTGGGAATGAAGAGCGCGGCGCTGGCAGGCCGACTCCGGCGCGAGGCACTCCGTGCTGCGGGTCTGTCTGGCAACAGATGAGTCATAAACACGATGCGATCTCATTGGTTGCCAAGCGTCAACTTTCTGGGTCGCTGAAATGGAAGCGCGGGGGGGCACTGGAAGGGACTGGGAGGATCTGGAGACCCCGGGAGTCGGCACAAGGAGGGCTGAGGGCTCTGGGCCGATGCCCAGGCAGATTTTGAGGGGCTCCAGGGTTACTGGCAGAGCAGGCCCCGAGGGGACACGCTCTCCCTCGTGCTCACGTCGGCGCTCCGTGATGAACGGGCTAAAATTCTTGTACCAGCATCGGCAGAACCAGTCCACCGCAGTCCGTCTGTCCTCCATGAATACCGCGTTGCTGTTCCAGCGCTTGGTCAACTTCTCCCCATAGCGGGTGAACCCCACAAAGTGCCCCGCCTCGCTGTCGAACATTATGAACTGATCCCGATTGTAGACGAATCCCTGGACGTACCTCACCTTCTCCGTGCCGTTAATGAAGTAACACTCGGACTTTGTCATCCTCTGGAACACCCCTGAGTGTGCAGGACACAGGTCAGGGAGTGCCAACCCACCACCCTCTCCCAGCATCCCCAGAGCTCCGGGGGCCACCCCGGATCCCCACTCCGCACCCCCTGTGCCCCACGGCCGGCATGGGACCCTCCTGCCCGCGCTGCCGCTTCCCCTTTGCCGCCCTTCCCCCATTTCCCCTTCCACATCGTCTCCCCTCTCACCTCCGGCCGCTCCCCAAATCAATTTTGGGGTCCCATTTCCCCATTTTCCCACAAATTCCCCAGTCCCCAGCCCCCTCCCGCTCAGATATGGTGTCCCACCTCCGCTTTTGCCCCTTCCCCACCCTCTCCCAGCGCTCCCTCTCCTCCCCCCACCCCTCAGCCCCTTCCCGCTCTCCTTTGGGGGGTCCCTTCCTCCTCCCCCTCCATTCCAGGCTCCCCCCTTCGCCCCCTTTTCCCCCTTCTCCCCCCCTGTCCCAGCGCCTCCCGCCCCCCCGCTCACCCGAGAGCTCCGCGCCCGCAGCCGGGGGGGCTCCCAGCACCACCAGTGCCACCAGCAGGGCCCCAGCTGCCGCCCCTCGCCCCATGGCCGGGGCCGGGCAGGGAGCAGCAGCCCCAAAGCAGCCGCGCTGCGCTGGGAGCGCCAGTCCGGAGCAGGGCGGGCTCGGCAGCGCCGCGCGCACTCATTGGCTGCCGCCGCTTCTGGGCAGAGACCGGCCACGGGCTCTGCCCGGCAACCGATGAGGCAAACCAACGTTCAGATCTCTCATTGGCTAAGAAGCCTCCTGCCTGCGCTCCCATTGGCTGAGGCCTTTCCGGGACGCTGCAGCCCCGGGCTGGGGGCGATTTTTGGGCAGGGGGAACCTTGGGGCGCTGGGCAGGTGGGAGCTCAGGTGAGCCCAGCAATGCGTGCCCAGGTGCGCGGCATCTCAGGGCTGCCCGTGGCGAGCGGTGACGCGGGCCTGATGCCAGGCACCCCCAGAGCCGCTCTGTCCCTGGCCCCGCAGCCGCACAGGGACAGAAAATGGAGCCGAGGGTTCCTGCGTGGGGACAAGGACCGGGAGAGATCCCGCAGCAAATCCAGCACGGACACAACGAACCCGGCCTGTGAACACGGAGGGAATTTATTACCAACCAAATCACAGCAGCACAAGGAGAAGGGAAAGAAATTTCCCCAACACTTTGCCCACAACCAACACGGATCAGCCAGAACAGGGGTCACCAGGGCTCTGCCCAACGGGGGTCACCGGGGATCATCCAGCGTGGATCCTCCCAAGGGGGATGGAGCTGGAGCAGCGCACGAAGCTCTTCCCACACTCAGGACACTCGCAGGGCCTCTCCCTAGTGTGGAAGTGCTGGTGAGTGACAATCTCTGAATCCCACCTGAAGCTCTTCTGACATTCCAAGCACTCCTAGGGCACTTTCCCAGTGTGGATCTTGTGGCGCTGGCTGAGGTCGGAGGTCCCACTGAAGCTCTTCCCACGTTCCCCACACTCCCAGGGCCTCTCCCCAGTGTGGATGTTCTTTAGCCCATTGTTAGTTGGAATAGCTTCAAACCCAATTTCTGCTTAGTGCAGCTGGATGTGCAGCTGAGGATAAATAAGGTGATAACTGAGATAGAACTTCCCATCCCTCACGCTGCCGTCTGTCCTCTGGGCACAAAAGCAGCACCAGCACCTCCTGGGGCTCCCTCTGCTTCCAAAGAGGAGGCCAAAGAGGAGGAAGACAGCAGTGAGCTTCCCGCTGCTCTGGGGGCCGATGGTGAACTTCCCTCAGTGCCGGGAGATGACAGTGAACTTCCTGCTGCTCTGGGAGACGAGGGCAAACATCCCGCGGTGTGGGAATGCAACGGCGAGGCTCCCGCGGGGTGGGACAAGGACAGGGGACATCTCCCGGCATGGGACAAGGACGGTGGATGTGCCCTGGTGTGGGACCAGAATGGCCAAGCTCCCATGGAGTGGGATGAGGATGGAGGACATCTCCCAGTGTGGGATGAGGATGGAGGACATCCTGTGTCTTGGGAAGAGGACAGTGAACATCTCCCAGCATGGGAAGTGGACAGCGAACATCCCCTGCCTTGGAAAGATGATGGAGAAGCTGCAGCATTTTGGGAAGAGGGTGGAGAACCTCCCTCTGCTTGGGAAGAGGACAATGAAGCTCCCTCCGCTGTGGGATCCTGGGCTGAACATTCTGACAGCAGCACAGCCCTGCAGCCAGAGGGGAGAGGGGAGTGGTGCCTGATGCAGCTGAGTACGTCTGCTCTGCCCCTGGGTGCCCGAGCAGGTGCTGTGTGTGTGTCTGGGCATTGGCTGCACCCAGGGTTGCTCTGCAGCTGAATGTCACAGAGCCATTTATTGTCCTTCCCCAGCTGACACCAAGGGGCTCACGGCCCCAGGGAGCGGGGCTGGTTCTGGCTCTGCTGCAAGGCGGTCTCTCACTCTGGGAGGGAGCGTCTTCCACGTTTTTTCTTTCAGGGAACACCGTGAGCGAGGCGGAGCCTGCCCAGAAATACCTGGAAGTGGAGCAGATTGGCCAAGGGTAAGTGCACGGCAGCTGCTTCTGCACAAGCAGGGCTAGGGGTTGTGCTGGTGCAGGATCAAGTGAGGGGTCAGGAGAGCCCAAAGCACCTTCAGGCACTGGGCTACCATCCTGCTGTCTCTCGGCCCTGATCAGAATTGATAACTGTGGTCAGAAGGCACCGTCAAAGGCCCCTGAGGCTGGCAGTGTCCTGCCTGCAGCAAGGAGCAGGACCTGGAAGATCTTCTGTCCCTGGAACTGGATTGCCTAAAAGAGCAACTCACCATCTGGTGACTGTCAGAAAACAGTTCTCAAGAAGATTTCTTTCAAATATTTTCCTTCAAAAAATATCCACTGGTCAGGATTACCAACCTAATGGTTTAGAAACAGAAACCACAGATGAACTAATAAGTGCTCTACTCTAGCACAGGTAGCAGACCCCATACATTCAGTAACAGACACAGAGCTGATGCACTCTGGGGGAAAATGCATCACCTGCCTGATGGCAGGGCCCTTGTGGATCCTGCAGGTCTTAGGCAGGAAATGGAAAAGGATGAAATGCATTCTTTTCCAGTTCTTTAGACACCCATTTCTCACCTCAGGTTTTGAACTAAAGTAATTCAGTGTGGACATTTGGGATTTGCTCCAGCCCAATTCCTTCGTGTTGGGTCTCAGTTTTCTCTTGCACACCTTGCATGGCAGAGGGCTGGTGGCTGCTGTGCTGCTGTTGGAAGGGTCAATGCACCCAGGTGTTTGTGAACGCTGCAGGCAGCAGAGATCTCCTGTCTGGGCTGGCTTTCACTGCCAGGGCCTAAAGCGCTGCTTCTTTCTTCTCTGCTCTTTTCTCTCCAGGGCTTTCGGAGCCGTTTACAAAGGACTCGACAGGGCCCCTGGAGGAGAGGTCAGTGCCAACACGCCCAGCACGGCCGGCAGCTCTGCAGGGCTTTCCCCTCTGCTGGGAGCTGTGGCTGCAGCTCTGGGGGCCAGCAGAGCTTTCCTGCCCAGGCTGCTCCTCTGAAGGCAGAGCAGTGTCAGCCTGCAGAGCACAGCTGGGACAGACTTGGTCCTTCTCAAGTGCCCAAGGAATGCAAGGAGGGCAGCGGTGTCTGTCAGAGCAGGACAGCCTGGCTTGGTCTTCATATCTAAAAGTGTGAATGCATCAGCTGCTGGAGACTGAGGCCCCAATTATCTTCATCCTAGCCTCAGACAGGAACATTATTTAGCAGTTTTTCCATCCTGCCTTTCATCTTCAGAGGGAACCTCAAGCCCTAATTAGGGAGAGATCCTGCTTGGGCCCAGTTTGGGGTTTTAGTCCAACTTGAGCTGTTCAAAGAGAGAGGGAGAGAAATGAGAAGATGGATGTCCAGAGCAAAGCTCTCTCCTAAATCCTGCAGTTGTGTTTGGGTCTGGTGTCAGTGACAGCCTGTGACAGGGATCACCTGAGCAATGGGTGTGTGTGTTTGCTTTGTTGTGCAATCCCAAACAGAGCAGTTGGATCTGAAATCATGACCAAATCCCATAGAATTGCTAAAGGATTCCTGGCTGTTTTACTCTGTTTTCACAGAACCAGAATTACCTCCTGCTGGCAAAATGTGTTACAGTAATAGTAATAGTAATAATAATAATAATAATAATAATAATAATGAAAGTGTTGAGGCCATTAGAGAAGACTGTAGGTGCAGAGAATGTTGTTAGAGCTTTGAGGCTGACAGCTGAGGGACCATTTCTGCAGAGCTTGCAAGGCCCAATGTCTCTGGCCATGTGTCCTGTAAGCAGCCCCCAGCTGGCAGAGCAATGGGCTGTGGCAATGGCCCTTGCTGAGCTCTGGTGTCCCATCCCAAGGCAGCTGGGCACAGCCCGGCTCCGTCGCTCCACAAAGACTCGCTCCGTGTGTGCTGTGGCCTCCTGGCACAGACTCCTGCAATTAAAGGCTGCAATGTCCCTTCAGGTGGCCATAAAGAAAATGAGTCTCAGAGGGCAGAACAGGGAACGAGCTGTGAATGAGATCCTGCTCCTGAAGGACAAGAAGAACCCCAACATTGTCAACTCTTTGGACAGGTGAGTGCTTCAGCTCTGATCCCGTGCCCGGGCCCTGCGTTAACCTTTCCTGGCATCCGGAGTCTGTAGCCTGTTTGGAAAATGCCTGACCCAGCCACATCTTCCCAAAATAACAGCCTGGCAGTTCACTCCCTCCAAGTGCTTTTGTTGCTTTGCTTTGATTTTTCCTTCAAACTGATCCTGTTTGCTGTGTCTCCCAAGAAGTGCTGATGAACCACAGCAGAAATTATTTCCCTTGGCTTCTTCTTCCCTGCCCTTTTCCATTGCTACAGATGCCAGGAAGATCAGGTTCTTGTGTCCAGAAATGCCTCATTTGCCCATTTTTCACTGGCCTTGCCTGTTTCTGAAGGGACTTTCTGAAAGGTTTTCTGACTGCTTTTGTCCCAAGTGCTGCACAGCCTCCTCCCCTGGATAACCCTGGCAGTTGTGTTGCCTTGTTCTGCAGGGAATGGTGGAACTGATGAGTTCAGAACCAGCTGGGGCCAAGGGTTGTGTTCCACATTGATCTGGGCTGTTGCTAAACTGCATTTTTCACCTGCTTGCCATCTAAGACCTCTCCTTTCTCACGGGTGTCTCCTTCTCCTTTAGACTGTGCAGATTCCAAGGGCTGTGCAGCCTGGCAGGAATGTCTCTCCATCTGATTCTGTCCTCACTGACAAGTGACCTGGAAACAAAACTCCACTCCAGGCTTTTCCATGGGGCAATTGAGCTCTGCACATTCATCTCCATGCCATTGCTTTCCTCTTCCAGCTTCCTTGTTGATGGAGATCTCTGGCTGGTGATGGAATATATGGATGGAGGAACTTTGCAGGACGTTGTCAGACAGACACGCATGGCTGAAGGAGAGATGGCAGCTGTCAGTTGGGAGGTGAGGGATCCTGCTTGTCACTCCATGGCTGGGACACGATGGTCCTTCCAAACAGGGCGTGAGAACAGCAGTGGCTCCATGCTCAGGGCTTTGTTTCTGTGTTGTTTTTATGAGTTGGGGAAGAAAGAGCCTCTGCAGTGAATGGCCTGCCAGCATCACTGCACTTCTGCTCTGTTCTTGTTCTCTCTCCTGCTGTTGTGGTACTCTCTGTCTGGTTTGGATTTGATTTGCTGTTCTCAGCTTTGCCTTGAACTGTTTGCCTGGAGCTTGTGTGCACTGCACTCCTGGCCTGTCACAGCAAAGCTGCTGCTGGCACAATTCTGAACTGTCCTTTCTTGTGTGATGTATTCTGGCCATTGGTTTTTGCCCTCATGTTTCTTGTTCTCTCTCAGTGTCTGCAGGGCCTGGATTTCCTCCATTCCAAGCGGGTGATCCACAGGGATCTGAAGAGCTCCAACATCCTCCTGGGCATGGATGGCTCTCTCAGGGAATCAGTAAAAGCCACTGCATGAAAGCTGAGAGTTTCTTGAAGGGTCCAGTTCCATCTTTCCTTGGGTACAGCCCTGAGGACTTTTCCAGCTGACTTCACTGCTCCACTCTCAGACTGAGAGTGGGGAATCTTGGTGCTTGGTTTCCTCATTGCAGCTGCCTTTGACAGGGTTTGTTTCTGTCCTCAGCTGATTTTGGCCTCTGCGCTCAGCTCAGCCCTGAGCAGGACCAGCGCAGCTCCATGGTGGGCACTGCTCACTGGATGGCCCCAGAAGTTGTGACCAGATCTCCTTATGGCCCCAAGGTGGACATCTGGGCCTTTGGCATTGTGACCATCGAGATGGTGGAAGTAGAACCTCCTTACTTCAGGGAAACGGCGGCCATGGGAAGAGGCAAATTCTGCAGTGGCTGCAGAGGCCTGTGAGCACTGGGGGACCCTGCACTGGGAGCAGCAGCTGGAGGTTTCTGCACATGGGAAGGGAATGCCCAGAGGACTCCAGCCCCAACACAGACGAATATTCTTCAGTCTCCAGCAACAATTTTCTTTGGGATTTATGTTGTTGCAGCTCATCTGGCTGTGAGGATTACCTGGAAATGTGAAGCAAGCGCATCAGGTCTAATGTTGCCTTGCAAGAAAACCCCAAACCAACCCCAAATCCCAGCCCCAAGCACAACAAGATTTCTGCAGGAGCTTCTAAGAGATATTTTGCAAGTTGATCTTCCCCCTGATTCTTCTCACTGGGAAACTTGTCTAAAACCTGAAGATGATTGTTTAACATTCTCATAGTCGAACGTATTTCTTTCCTAGTCCAAGCTACTTTCTCTGTGTCACCAAGCCTGAGCTTTCAGCATCACAAACCTCCTGTGTCTTGCCTGGCAGTTTGTGGGATGGGGCATCAGGAATGCATTTACTTGAGTGTCAGTGGCACTGCAGAGATGCACTTGATGTAAGAATCCTCTGAAATAACACAGGCAGACCACACTGACTCTGGAAAATGGCCTGTAAAGCTGGTGTCCACATTTGGAGAAGCAAAATGTGTTATTTCTGATGGAGGTTCCTACTAACAGAGTCAGCCAATGGAACTGGCTCTCAAGGCGAGATCATTTGGATGTTGCAGTGGCTGTGGCAGCCCCAGGGTTTGGGTTTTTTGGCTGGCATAGCAAAATGAGCTGTGAGCAGCATCTGTGGCAGGGAGGAAAGTGCCCCTGGAGCTGGGGCTGAGGCCCCGGGGTGGATGTGAGCCCGTGTGGGTGTGAAGGGAGCTGGCAGAGCGCTGAGTTTGCTTTCCCTGCAGGCTCGCGCTCTGATCCGGCAGAACGGGAGCCCGCAGCTGCAGCAGCCCCGGCGCCTGTCGGCTCTGCTGCGGGACTGCCTCGAGTGCAGCCTGGAGGCGGACGAGGAGCGGCGCTGGGCTGCCCAGGAGCTGCTGCAGGTGAGGGCCAGGGGCTGCAGGGGAAGCAGCAGCGCCAGGGAGGGGTTTTCTTGTGGGGCCCCCTGCGACAGTCTCCAGTCTGGCTGCGTTCCACACGCAGAGCAAGCAGAATCCTCGCCTGCTGTGGCTTGGCAGGCTCCTTTGGAGCTCATCTGGGCCTGGTGCCCCACAGCGAGCAGGGACATCTTCAAGCAGCTCAGGGGGCCCAGAGCCCTGCCTGACCTGAGCTTGGATGTTTCCAGGGAGGAGGCACCTCCCACATCTCTGGGCACCTTCTGTCAGTGTTTCCCCACTCTGCTGGTTAAAAAGTTCTTCCTTAGATCTAATCTGAGCCTGCTTCCCTCTCCTGAGTTTCAAAGCATTTCCCTTTGTCCTTTTGCAATAGAGCCTGTGAGGAACTTGACTCTGGAAAGTAACAGTTCATTTCTTTCCTTTTTATCTGTTGGACAGCCCCCATTTTTATCATCAGCCAAGCCTCTCTCCAGCCTGACCCCTCTGATCACTGCAGCAAAGCAACTGAGGGAGCAGCAGAGGAGATGAAGCCCTTGAGGACAGCTTTCAGTTATAGTAGACAGGACAAGTAGTTAGTTATGGTAGTTAGTACTGGTAGTCAGTTTATGGTAGTTAGGACAGCCTGTTTGTTATGGCAGTTGTTTGAATAAAAACTCTCTTAACCCTCAACTGCCTTGCCGTGTCCCTTCCTCCTCCCGCTGTGCCTCAGCTGCCCGGAGCAATGTGAGGGGAGAGCGGGCCCAGCCTGGCCCAGAGCTGAGCCCCAGCAGAGCCCTGGCAGAGCCCAGAGCAGCCTCGGCACCTGCAGAGTCAGCCTGGAAGGAGGCGCTTGGAGCCTTCTCGGCTGCACCCGGCTCTTGGTTACAAACTGGGTGTGCTGGAAAATGCCACCGGCTCTGCACGAGGGCAGAAGGGGCCCGGGGAAGGCCCAAGTGCTCCATGCAAGAGAAAAACCTGCCCTGGGTTTGTTATAAATAACTGGGTAGTGTTGGCTTTTGGTATTATGTATTGACTTCTGCAAAATATTCTTAATCACACCGATTTTGAGAGAGTACAGTTTGTAAACACTTTTAACTTCTTTTGCTCTAGTAAAATTTGTCAGTTTTTTGTGGCCAATGCCCTGGCCCCTGTGTAGCTCATATCCTCAGAACATCATTTATGGATAATATTTTAGTTTGTCTTGCAAAATATTAAAGTGGATGCCATGTGTTTTGCATTATAATGTTAACTTTTGCAGAAGTAGCTGTAGTTGTGAAATAATAACTAATGCTTTTGTTTTTGTAAATAACTGACAATAATAACTTAGATATGGTTGTGAAATAGCTGATGTTCATTTCAAGTACTTGTGGAAATAGCTAAAACCCTCTGCATGGTCAGATAACATTTCAGGAAGGGATGTGATGAGGACCCCTGCCCCTGCCCCTTCCACTGTCAATAACTGTCACCTGCTGAAATCACAGAACAGGGGCCCTTGTGAGGGAGTGACACACAACCCTCAAAACAGCAATCCACGATTCCTGCACGAGCTCTAAAAAGGCGAGTTGGGGGTCAAACCAACCTAAAAAATTCCTGGAACATGTAAACGAGTTCAGAGAAATGTTTGAATACGGGTAATCATTATGAAGATGTATTTGAACAATACATTGGAAAAACTGGACAAGAAGAGTTGCTGTGGTTAACCGGTGTGCCTCTGGCCATCGCCAAGCACCCAGCGCTGTTACTGGTCTGTCCCTTATTATTCCTTATTAAACTTTCAAAAATTCTAAAGAGTGAGGCTCCTTTCTCACAAAACCCAAGGTGCTCACCCCTTGTTCTTCCCCCAAAGCCAGTATTTGTCAATCCTAAACTTTGTCTGGATGGAGGAGAAGGATGCTGTGAGGAAAAGGAAGATGCATTGGTGTGGAGGCCCATGGCAGTCTCAATCTCCCACCCGTGGAGGACTGGTCCTCAAGAAGAAGACTAGATTTCAAGGTTATGGTGAGAAGCTTGCTTCTCCCACAGCTCTTTGCAGGCACATGCTGATTTATGGAAAGTTATGTTACCCCAATTGCCCTTTGGCCTAATTACCCAAGTTCACCCCCTATTAGCCATCTCTGGTTAGTCCCTAGACTGTTCTCCCTCTCTGTCCCTCCATTGGCCCTAATTTACTGCATTCCTCTGCCCCTGTTTCCCCATTAGCCGACCCGACCCTTAACCCCTCCTTTGCACCATTTTCCCCCATATCCATTGGACCCTGACCCTCAGCTCCACCCTCACTACCCCATATAAAAACCCCCTGTGCCCTCAGCTTGCACCCTGTCTTTGTCCCTGGGCCCTGCTCAGCTGTGTCCCCTGTTCCTGTACCAATAAACCCAGTTTGCTGCAGATCATACCCAGACCCATCCTGCCGACTTTGTCAGCTTTATAAAGCAGCCGTGAGCTTCGGGCTCCGGAGTGCCGGACGCTCCAAGGGCCTCGGCAGCGCCAGGACGCTCCAGGCTGGGACAGCCAGGCAGAGCAGGAGGAATCACTGCCCCTTTCCCCTCTCTGCTGCTCCATCTCCCAGCCCAGCATCGCTGCAGGACAGCCTCACTGCCAACGCCATCCTGCCAGGGATGGACTGGGGGGATCTCCTTCCCCTTCCCTCTGGCATGAAGGCAAATCCCATCTTCTCCTTGTCCGCCCTCCTTCTTCTCCTCATTCTGTCACACATCCATCCATGTTCCTTTCCCATCTCCTTCCTCCCTTGTTCCTTCTTGTTCCTTCCTCTCCTCCTGCCTTTTCCGTTCTTCCTGTCTCTTCCTCTCCTTGTCCTTCCTCCCCCAGGCACTGAGCTGCGGACAGAGACCAGGGAGAACAAATCCCTGTGACAGAACCTCGTGGAAGAGGCCATTTGGAACGGCTCCATGGCTCAGGAATCCAATGGGGAGCAGAAGCCCGAGAGATCCCACACAAGGAGGGGCTGCAAACCCAGCCCGGGGAGCTGTGAGGAGGTAAAACCCTCCCTGTGCTGGGAAGGGTGTGGGGAATGTGAGAAGAACATCAGGCAGAGCTCAGCCTGTTCCTCGTGCCTGCAAAAACGGCCGTGCCGGATGCAGAGATCCGTGGGGATGCAGAGATCCCCCTACAGCCCCCGGAGCAGCCACGCTGAGCACGGCGATGCCTGAGAGGAGGCTGTGACCCCGTGGCCAGAGGGCCCCGCTGGAGCAGCCTGTCCTGGCAGGACTGAGCCCGGGGGAGATCCCACGCTGCAGCACTTGGAGGGGGCTGTGACCCCGTGGGATGGAATCAGCTTGGAGAAGTCTCCGGTGGGAGAGAGCCCAGGGTGCAGCAGGGGAGCGACTCCTGTCCCTGAGCAGAGGGAGAAGCCCCGGGGCATGAACTGAGCCCGGCCCCATTCCCTGTCTGCGGCACTGCCGGGGTAGGAGGTGCAGCTGGGAGGAGGGAGGCGTGGGGGAAAGCTGCATTTAAGGGTCTTCAATTACTTCTCATTATCCTGCTCTGAGTTTTTGGGGTTTTCTGTCATAAAACTCTCCCATCCCCCACTCATTCACAGGGGTTTAGTGCGGTTTTCCCTTTTTGGGGGCAATCAAAGCGATGTTGCGGAGAAGTTTGTTTGTGTTTTCAGCTCAATCCCCCTCGGGCCCGGGCCCGTTCCAGCGCTGTTACTCAGCTTCGGCTCTGCCCTCACGCAGCCCAGGGGGCCCTGAGAGCGAGGGGCGGGGCTGTGCCGTGTGCAGAGCACGCCCCTGGCTGGGATTGGGCGTCAGTCGTGGTTGTGGCGCGCTGATTGGTGGGAGCGGGGCGGAGCAGGGCCCCGGGGGCGGGCTGGGGGCGGCCGTGGCTGGGCAGCGGCGCCATTGTCGTGTTTGCGGTCCCGGGAGCGGCGGCGGCGGCCGGAGCGTGGTGAGGCAGCGGCGGAGCTCGGAGGCGGCCGCAGCGCAGGTGGGAGCCGCGCTGGGTTGTGCGGGGGCTCGGGGCTGGCTGTGGGCCTCGAGGGCGCCAGGGGGCTCGGGGAGGTTGGTTGTGCCGTGTCCGGCCCGTGTTGCCGCTGGCGTGAGGGCGCTGCGGGAGCGGCTGCCCGCGGTCTCCTTGCGGCCGCTGCCTCGGCAGGAGCCGCTGCCGGAGCAGCGCTGGCTCGGCCCGGTTGCTGTGGCTGGGACAGAGGGGGCTGCCCCGTGCCCGGGGCTGTGCGGGGAAATTCCCGTGGCCGGAGGTTTCTGTGCCCAGAGGAGACAGAGGAGTCCTGTAAAAGTGACTTTATTGCTGGGCAGAGGGAGAGGCCGTGGGGCATTTGCCGTGCGCTCTCTGCCATTGTTGTAGTTCGCAGCCTCCTTTTTATTCTCATTTTCCCGGCCTCATCTCCCTCTCCCTTTGCCCACTGGCTGAGGTGCTTGGAAGGTTCAGACTTCCCGATCCGCCAACTGCATGTCCTCGTTAATGTGCACCCCCACTTTTGTATAACAGCCGATATTCATGGCTCTGTTAAATCCTTATTCTTCTGAAAGTTCAGGAATTTAGCGGGACTTTCTGTGAGCAGCAGTCCATGTTAATTAGGAACATTTATTGAAGCTGGTGGTTTCGCCCGTTATTTCCTCATCTACGAGTCCCTGGCCCCTCGCTCAGCTGCTGAATGAGCTGCACTCTCAAGGTGTGGAGCATGGTAAAAAGCTGAGAGTTGCTCTAGCACATCAGAGGAGAAAGAGCATTCATTTAACCCATGGTCTGCCAGGGAGCCACAAAACTGTGTCCCATTCCCATTCTTTCCACGTTTGGACCAATACATGAGCTGCTTTTTTGTTTCCCGTGTTCATTTTTTTTCACCACTTTTCCTTTGTCATCTATTTGCCAACAGCAGTTTGAGTAATTTAATTTTCCACAAACTCCTCTTTTTTCTGCTAACAGATGATCTGATCCCATCCCATGGTTAAGTGTTGGGTTCCTCATTTCAGTGGGTTGGTCAGCAGGAAGGTCAGGAGCTGGAGCTGTCTGGTTGGTTATTATTGCAAGGGCAGCTTGTAATCTAATGATGCCATTGAAATGAGAAATGGGTTCTGTGGCTCCTGGTATGAATTGGTTCGGGTTCCCAGGGGCTGGTCCATGGTGTTGTAGGATTGGTTCTGGTGGCCGTTCATCTTTTCCCCAATTTGGCCGCTCTCTCCAGCCAGGGCTGCATCAATTGACTGCTTTTGTCTAATTAAATCATTAAATCCTTGGATTCCGAGCTGATTTCCCTGAATTTTTGGTAGCAAAAACCCCCAGGGCTCTAATATACCCTATATAACACAAGCAGTGCCAGCACATGTTGGAGTGGGCAGAGGATGATTCCCCCCAATGTATTTATAGTGAAGTTTTCCCAACATTGTCCATGTGCTGTTTCCCTTTGCAGCTTCACCCGTTTGTGTTGCAGGGTCAGATATCCTCCCCCTGGGCTCTGCCTTGAGCTGTGCAAATTCCATCAGTGCCAGCAGGCAGAGCTTGGGGTGAGGGGCAGAGGGAATCAGCCCAATTCCTGCCCCAGGCAAGAGACCCAGGTGAATTGTCCACACTTTGCCTGCAGTGTTCATTTGCATTTCTAAAGCTCCTGTGGAGGCTGCCTGGAATGGAGCTTCTCTTCCTGCTGCTGGGCAATGTTGATGTTTTGTTGCTGGTCGTTAACTCTGTGGGTGTCTTTTGTGCTGTTCCCAGTCTGTTTATGTATTAAACTCATCTCCATTGAGCAGTGTAACACCCCTTAAGAAAAACCTTTAAAATTCATTTCCCCAAGGCAAAGACAAACCAAGCCTGAGCAGAGAAATAAGGTTTAAAAGAACCAAAATCGGTACATTTTGCAGCAGTGCAATGGCAGGCAGGCCAGAGTGTGGGTGTGAGTGAGCCCCAGAGTGGAATTGTGCCCTGGTGTTCCCCAGCAGCTGTGGCAGTGCAGGCCCAGGCAGCGCTGAAGCTGCAGCAGTGGCAGCAAGGCTTGGCCCCAGTGGCTGGAGATGGCAGAGGAGGGTGGCCAGGATTGCAGAGGATTCCAGGGGAGGATCTGTGGGCAGGCGCAGGGGCTTGGCCCGCTGTGGAGCCCTGGCTGCTGCTGCGTTGCCTTCAGGGCAGGCTCAGGGGCGGCCTCCCATCCTCCTGCTGCAGGCGGGAAGTGCAAATCTCCGGGGCTTCAGAGCCCTTGAGGCCAGGCTGAGGGGTCCCCCCGTGTTGAGCTGTGCTGGCGGCTGTTTCTGGCCTCAGGGACACTTGGCATGGGCCCCTTGGCCACCAGTGGTGCTGCTTTGCACTCCTTAGGCAGGAGCCGATGTCCTGGCTGGGTGTTGGCAGCAGCAAAGTGCCAGGGCAGGCTCTGTGCCAGCCCAGCTTGCTGTGGGAGAATATCCCTTGATATCTGCTCCAGTGGTTGCTGAAACAGTGAGAATTGCTTTTGCCCCCCTGTTGGGTGCCATGGTGTCAGCAGAAGATATTGAAGCCTTCCTGCTCAGGGCATTTCAGTGCCAGGCTCTCACAAGCACCCAGAGCTGCGTGGGTTGAGCTGAGCATGGGGCGGTGACCTGCGCTGTGTCTGATTGCCCTTCCTTCGCTCCCCTGGAACAGGGTGTTGCTTTTAGATGCCACTTGTCCTGGTTGCTTCTGAGTGCTTTGGAGAGACTCCATATCTAATTTGCCCTCTTTCCCTGGGGCTTCCCACACTTCTGGGTTCACCTCAGCATAGGCCTGTCCAGACATTTGACACAGAGGTAGAACAGAACTGGCCTCTGTATCACCTTTTATAATAATAATTTTTGTTCCGAGTTTAGTGATTCAATCCTTTTCCAGTAAATCATTATAGCAATTAGGAATAAATAAAAATTCATGCATTTCAAATCCGTCTCCCAGATCTACTATTAGTGGTTGAGTAAAACCATACATCTTTCCCACTTTTCCCACTTATCCCCTCTGTAATCACACGTATTTTTAGCATATTTCCCCCTGCGGTCTAAGATTCAGAGTGGATTGAGAGGCCCCTGTGTCCATCAGGAAATGCCTCCTCTCAATGCAGACCCACCCTGAATGTTCTCAAGGGCTGCAGTGTGGAGGGTCCCTGGTGTGATGGGAGCTGTGACCGCCCTGGCAATCCATGTCCATCAAGGGGTGGACTTGCTGGTGCTGAGGGTGCTGCTGTCTGTGCTTGCAGTGTCCTTGTGCCCTGCAGCTGGAGCCCTGGTTCCTTGCCAGGGGCTGTTTGGGTGGGCTCTCCCCTGCCGAGGAGGGCAATGCCTGTGCCAGGTGCTTGTGGCCGAGCCGTGCCCTGGGTGCTGGGGCCCCCTTGGGCCCTGGGGTTGATCCCTCAGGGGCTGTAGGAACTGTGCCCTGGCCTTTGCCTTCAGCTTGGCCTTTTGCTGCTCCCTTCTTGCACTCACCTGCTGTGCCTTTGTGCCCAAGTGCTGCAGGGCCTTCTTGTGCCCCTCCTGCAGCCCCCTCAGTGCCTGTGGGTGCTTGTCTTGCTTTACAAGAGAGGTGTCTGCTCGGGAAGGCAGAAAAAGCCTCTCTTGGAATGGAGAATGCAAACCTCCTCCCTCTTATTTTTAAGACTAGTGAAATGAAGGGGCTCTCAGGCAAAGATATGGGAATAGGAATACCAGTTCCTTACTAGTGTGTATAATAAAGGAAACAAACAGCAACAGCTGCGGCACTGACAGCAAACAGAGCCCGGAGCCAGTCCCGGCCTTTGGGCTGCGGCGCTTTCCCCTTGGGTGCAGTTCCGGGCACGGCCGGCAGGGGCGCTGGTGGCTCCCGCGGGGCGGGGCAGCGCATCCCTCCCATGGGAACCTCTGTGAACGGAAATAGAGCAATCCCTTCATCTAACTCTTTCACTTTTTTACCTTCTATGGCCTTTCTCCCGTGTTTTGGGAAAGAATTTGGAGAGGCCTGCCTTTTAACTGAGCTCCTAGGTTTTCGATAAGGTGCTTCCTGTGGAGAGAGAGTTTCCCTGAACAGCCGGAGGTGTGGTTCCCAAGGGGACGTAACTCAGAACAGGACGGGGTCAGGGGAGGATATCCCGCCGAGGCTCGGTGGGAGTGTGGGCAGGGTCTGCTGCCGGAATCGGCAGAGGGGGATGTTCCCGTGGAGCCCGAGGCGGAGCGTGGGCAGCCCCCAGATGGCTGATGGCGGCTGATCCGGCAGCTCCCGGCAGAGCAAAGGCAGGTGGGAGAGCCCGGCAGCAGCGGCGGTGCCCAGCGCAGGTGGCACGGGCAGGGCAGGCGGGGATGGGATGGCTGGGACCCCCCCTGGGTGCGGTGGGCGCGGTGAGCTCGGAGCAGGCGGCAGGACAGAGCAAGCCCCATCTTGCCCAGCATGGGCGGCAGAGCGGCCGCGGGCCAGGCAGTGGGAGCAGGGCACACAAATTGAGCGAGAGCGCCGGGGCAGGTGGAGCTGCCCTGGGCAGTGAGGCCGCACCTGGGATGGAAAGCGGGGCAGGCGGAGCTGAGGCGGGCAGCGAGCCGGGACCCGGGACAGGCGCCTGGGCCGCGAACGGAGGGGGCAAGACCTGCAGAGGATCTCGCTGTCTTTTTTTTTTTTTTTTTCCCTCTGGTGTTTCTGGTACTTTAAAGATTTTTTTCTCCTAAAATCTCCTTTCTAACATGTGGCATATTCTCTTTCTTCTACATTAAACGATTTTTTTTACAAATAAATCTAGAGCCTAACAAACCTAAACTTCTGCTTGGATACTTTGAAATAGTCAACCAGCTTACTCATGACCTGCAAATGTTGTTTTTCTCATCACCTTTTTATTTCTCCTTTGGCAAATTAATCATCTCTCAGTTACTTCCTTTGCTACTCCAAAAATCCCGGTGCACCCATACTTCCTTAAAAAATGATCACACAAAGCTTGAGTACCCCAGTGGGTTTTCTGATGCAAGTCTTCTAATATTTTCCTAGTAAGCACATTTTATTAAGTAATTGTCTTCCATCAAAAAGTTTCCATTTCCCTGATTTTTCTTGTTCACTTCCTGTCTTGTTTAATTCTTTTCTCTCGGCTTTCCTAAACTTTGGAATTTCCAGCTTTTCCTCCTTTAGTGTTTTTATTAACATAACTCTTTTATCTCCAGTTTCTGCTGCATCCTTAGCTTTGTGATGTGCCCCCACTTTGCCCAGTTTGCCTCTCCTTTGGCCCGGGCCGGGTTCCCCCCGCCCGCAGCGGCTGGAGCAGTCGAGAGCCCCGCGCTGCCCATCCCGACCTGTCCCGGCTCCATCCCCGCTCCTGCCGCGGCTGCGAGGGCTGCGGGAACGGGGCAGCGAGGGTGTGGCTGCTGCTGGGGGAGGAGGAGGAGGCAGGGAAGGGCAGGGATGAAGGGAGAGGAGGAGGTGGGGTTAGGGTGGAGGAGCAGGGGGAGGGATGGAAGAGGAGGGATGAAGGCAGAGAGAGAGCAGTGGTGGAAGGAGGAGAAGGAGGTGGTGTTATCGAGGAGGAGGAGGAGAAGGGATGGAAGGGGAGGGATGTAAGACGAGAAGGAGGTGGGGATAAGACAGAGGGGGAAGAGGATGGGGGATGGAAGGGGAGGAGTGGGGAGGAAGAGGAGGGACAAAGGCCGATCGAGGCTGAGCTGAGGGAACCACGCTGTCGATCCCTGCCTGAATTTGCAGCCCCCACCTGTGGGATCATCGCCCCCCCCAATCGCGCTGGTGAGCGGGGAGGGGGAGCTGGGCCCGGATATCCCTGGGGGTCCCTGGGTTGGGCTTTTTGGGGTTGTTTGGAGAATGAAGAAGTCCAAGGCTGAGCGGAAAAGGCCCCTTGGGGGGACATCGGGGGTGGCGGTGGCGGCTGCCGGCAGAGGCAGCCTGGAGGAGCAGAGCCCTGTGTCCCCCAGGAGCCCAAAGGGGGGAGCGACACCATTGGTGGGAGCCTGAAGAGCCTGGAGAGGGGCAGGGGGGACTCCTTGGAGCCGCTGCAGCCCAAAGCAGAGAATGAGGGGAGAAGGGAGCCCGGGAGCCCAAACAGCCCCAGCATCCCGAAATGGGGAGAGCGAAGTGGGGGGAGCTTTTGGCATTGCTGGGACTGCCAGCAGCCTGGGCAGGGCGGGCACCGAGGAGAAGGGGGACCCCCAATCCAAGCATGACTCCCAGCAGGTGGGACAGGGGGGAACCCCCGAACACCAGAGGGGAGGGACCAGGGATGGGGAAGTCCTGGGAGGCTTTTTCAGGGCTGAATCTGGGTGTTTGGGAGGTTTTTCTGTAGCTGAGGTGGCCGGTGACTTGTAGAGATGAACTTGGGCAGAGGGACCTTCAAACTCAATGTGTGTTGGGGAAGGTGAAAGAGGAAAGACTTATAAATACGATTGTCTTGCAAAAGATTTTGAGAATATAGAAAGTATAAGGCAGACTGAAATGAAAGCAAGCTCTGAGATACCTCACTTAGTGAACAACTGGAAAACAATGTTGTGGCCCACTGAAGGTAATCCCCTTTTGATGAAACAATTCCCTCTGCTTGCAGACAGATCCAAGGGTCAAAGCAGACCCTACTGGCTCAGCAGAAGGGGTCCAAAGAGGGGTTTTTAGGGCGTAGAATGTAACACAGCATGGTGATGTAATGATTCTTACACGCTCTATGTAAATTCTGTAGGATTTGTATGTTGTACTAGAGTGGTTGATGAGAAGTAGAATATTCAACACAGAAGAAAATTTATTGTGTTGTAATGGGAACGTTATTCTCTTATGCTCTTGCCTGTCTTCGTCTTTAACCCTGTCCCCCTCTCTACCCCTCTCTTCTCTTGGGCCTGTTCCGAGCTGTGCCTGGCAGCTCCAGGCAGGGCCCTGCACCCAGGCCCTTTGCAATAAACTGCAAGTTCCACGCCCTGGCTGCAGAGCTCTCTTGTCTCCGTCCGTCCCGACCGTCCTACCCCCCGACACTCCTACAAACGCTCTCATCCCTTGTTTTCCCCAAACCAGGATTTCTCATTGCCAGCCCCAGGGAGGCTGCGAGGAAGAGGAAGATGCCCCGGGACACTGAGGCAGGTGAGGAGGAAGTCAGTGCCCCTTTCCCCTCTGTGCTGCTCCATCTCCCAGCCCAGCACGGCCCCGGCTGCAGCTCAGCCCTGGGGGATCTCCTTGCCCTTGCCTGTGGCACGGAGGCAAATCCCATCCTGTCCTTGTCCTTCCTCCCCCAGAGCAGGAGCTGAGGATGGAGAGCAGGGAGGACAAATGCCCGCGGCAGAACCTGGTGGAAGAGGCCGTTTTGAGCGGCTCCACAGCGCAGGAAGCCAACGGGGAGGAAAAGCCCCGGAGATGCCGCACGAGGAGGGGCTGCAAACGCAGCCGGCGGGGATCTGAGGGGGAAAGAGCCAGCCTGGGCCGGGAAGGCGGCCGGAGATGGAGCCAGAGCTCGGAGCTGGTGCTCCATGAGCAGCTCCATGGTGGGGAGAAGCCCCACACGTGTGAGGAGTGTGGGAAGAGCTTCAGGTGGAACTCTGAACTGATCAAGCACCAGAGGATCCACACTGGGGAACGGCCCTACGAATGTGGGGAGTGTGGGAAGAGCTTCAGCCGGAGCTCCATCCTGATTGTGCACCAGAGGATCCACACTGGGGAGAAGCCCTACGAGTGTGGGGAGTGTGGGAAGAGCTTCACAGAGAGCTCCAGCCTGATTGTGCATCAGAGGATCCACACTGGGGAGAGGCCGTACAAGTGTTCCGAGTGTGGGATGTGCTTCAGCCAGAGCTCCAACCTGATCATGCACCAGAGGACCCACACTACTGAGAGGCCCCATGAGTGTTCCAAGTGTGGGAAGAGGTTTAAGACCAGCTTCATTCTTCTCCGGCACTATCGGATTCACAGAGAGGAGAGGCCCTTCCAGTGCCCCGACTGCGGGAAGGGGTTCAAGCAGAATTCCACCCTCGTCAAGCACCGGCGCATCCACTCTGGAGAGAGGCCCTACGAGTGTCCCCAGTGTGGGAAGAGCTTCTCACAGAGCTCTAACTTGATCCGACACCAACGGAGGCACCGGTAAGGGAAGCCCTGCGAGTGCCCCGAGTGTGGGCAGAGCTTCGTGCGCTGCTCCAGCTCCATCCCCCACTGGAGGAGGCACTTTGGGCACAGCCCTGGTCACTCACATTCCCTGTGATCCATGTTGGGAACACACCTGGCTGCTTAGACTTTTGGTTTGACCTTAATTTTCCTCTGCTTCACCTTCATCCTTTAAAACACCCAAAACTGGGTGAAATGAATGAAATTCATCGAATATATCTGACGTTGCATAATTTCTCAGTTGTTTTAGAGGGAATTTAGTATTTGTGGACACATTCTGTGTGGAGTGCTGCTGTTACTAAGAGGCAGGAATTTGATCTCACCCTTCTTGTGTTGCTGAGAACTCCTCCCCTGTCCCAAACCCCAATTCCACCCTTTGGATACCCTATAAAAACTCCATGGCACTGCCTTTGCCCTGTCTTTGGGGGTTAAGAAATGGATTCCCAAAGGATCAGCCATTTTCCAACTGGATTCCCAGAGGATCCGCCCTTTCCCACTGGATTCCATGAGGATCAGCCTTTTTCACTGAATTCCCAGAGGATTCTGACTCTGTCACTGTTTCTTTCTGTTAGTATTACTGCATTTGTGTTATCAATTTTTGCTAATAAAGTAGTTTTTTCTGCTCCTTAATCTTTGCCTGAGATCCCCTTAATTTCAAAATAAATTACTATTATTATCATTATCATTAATAATAATAATAATAATAATAATAGTTGTAGTAGTAGTAATAGTAATAATAATAACAGTAATCAAAGGGAGGGGGTTTACATTTTCCATTTCTGTGGAGGCTCCTGAAATGGGGAGACACCCCCAAGGCTGGGCCATGTCAAATAGTTCCAGAAAGATGTAAATTAGTTGATGTATATGCATGAGGGTCTATGAATATGCAACAGGCTGATGTAATTAAAACCAGATTAATTAGGGTGTGTCCCCGAACATAACTGGGGGGTCTTGGTGGCCATAACAACCTTTGCTCGATGCTCCTTGTCTCCCATTACATCAATCCGTTCCATATTCATGACCTTGTTGCATATCCATGAAGTACTTTACATATTCCCGGAACAAAATTGGCTTAATCCTGTTTGGGGGTCCAACCCCCCTCCCAGCTCAATTTGGGGTGTCCCATCCTCCTCCTAGCTCAGTTTTGGGATCCCATACCCATCCCAGCCTAATTTGGGGATTCCATTCCCCTCCCACCTCAATTCGGGGGTCCCATTTCCCTCCCAGCTCAATTTTGGGGTCCCGACCCTCTTTTCTGCGCTCTCTTCTTTCCGATCGTTCCCCCAGTCCCCTCCCCTGTGTTTGGTTTTGGGGGCTCCAGGCCCTCCTGCTCCGTTTTGGGGTCCTGACCCCGTTTTGGTTTAATTTGGGGTCCCCATCCCCAGGGTCACCTTTCCCCCCTCCCCAAATTCCGCTCCTCGCAACTGAAGAGTCATCAGCGAGACGCGCTCTGATTGGCTGGAAATTACCCCACGCCGTCTCTGAGTATTTACCGCAGTGAGAGGCCTTGGTCTGTGCCCGGCAAGTGATGAGTCAGAGTCGGGCCGGGCGCTGATTGGCTGAAAATCGCTGATAGGGGTCAGTGCTCTTAGTTTGTGCCCAGGAAGTGGATCGTCATCAGTACCGCACGTTCTGATTGGTCGGGATCTGTTTTGTGGTGGGGACGGGAGGAACTGGGGTTTCTTGGGGTTTATTTAGGGTTTGTTTGGTGTTTATTTGGGGTCATTTATCGACTATTTTGTGTTTATCTTTGGTTATACTTGGTTTATTTCTGTTTATTTGGGGTTATTTGGAAGTATTGGGTTTGTTTGGGTTTATTTGGGCTTATTTGGAATTATTTGGGGTTCTTGGGAGTTATGTTGTTGTATATGGGGTTTTTTAGGAGTACTTGAGATCATTTGGGTGTTTTTGGTTTTAATTTGACTTTTTTGTTTGCTTTTTTGGGTTTATTTGGGATTTCTTTGGGTTTATTTGGGGCATTTTAAGGTATTTAGAGTTGATAAGGGGTTTTTTAGGGTTTATTTCCAGTGTTTGGGGGTTATTTGGGTTACTTGGAGTCATGTGGGGTCAAAATATCCGGGAATGTTTCTCCTGCAAAAACGGGAATTTTCCCTTAAAAATCTGGGACTTTTCCCAGCCAATAGCAGCGTGCCCCACCCCAAACCATCTAATCACCACGGGTCTCCCCTCAGGAACACCGGACCCCCTGTGCACCGATCTAACCAATCACCGCGCGTCTCCCCTCGGCAACTCCCGCCTTCTTTGCCTCTATGCAGCCAATCACCGTGCACTGCCCCCGCCCCTTCTCTGTCAATCACCATGCCCTATACGAAACCAACCAATTACCGGGCTTCTCCCCTAAGCAACTCCCGCCCTCCCCGCGCGTACCAGCCAATCATAGCCGAGCACGAAGCAGCGCCCCTTGACCCCGGGGCCGGGCATGGAGCGGGCGCCCCCTCCCCCCCCCCGCCCCCCCGGGACCCCCTCAGGGACCCCCGGGAGCCGCCCCGGGCTCGGGCGGGTCCTGCGGGAGGCGCTGGAGAGAGCGGGGGAGGCGCTGGGAGAGGACGGGGGGCTCCGGGAGCTGCTGAGGAGGCGCAGGGACAGGTGAGGGGTCCTGGAGGGGTCGTGAGGGGAATTTGGGGAGGGGTCTTGAGGAGGTTTGCGGGGATTTGGGGAGGGTCTGGGGGGAACTTGAGGGGGTTTTAGCGAGGTCTGGGGGTGCTGGGGGGGCTATGGGGGGAATTTGGGGAGGGGTCCTCGGGGGGTGTCACGATCCGTCACAACCTGCAGGCAAACATCTCGCTTTGGTCAGCTTGCCTCCCCCACACACCTGCCCCGGGCTGGGGGTTTCAGTCCCAGTCCTTGGAAGGAGCAGAGGGGCCTTTTCACATGGGGGTTCCATGTCTCAGTCCTTGATGGAGAGGCTCCTTCCATCTCAGTCTCTGTCGCAGTGGTTGTAAAACAGGTGAGGGTCTTCTGTGGGGGGACCACCTGAAACTCAGGAGAAGTCCAGCCAGGCCGAGAGGTGGGACAGCTCCCAAGGCTGTTGTTGCACAAAGGGCACGGTGCCCCTTCTTCTTCTCCTTGGGCTCAGAGCAGCACACAGCAAACATCACCTGTGAGAACAATGGTTTAGCAACACTCTCAGGTCTCAGGCACATGACTTTCTCCCTTGGAGCCAGAGATTTCAGACAGGGGGGTCTTCTCTTCAGTGGTCCCCCAATGACGATCATGAGGCAGATGAGGGAAAATTCAGACAGACTCTCACACAACCCCGTGACTCACAATTGTCTTGAGGGATCTTCATCAGCAGAACTCTGGAGCATCATTGATGAGTCTGCAGAACTCGCCGTACATTGGTAGTATAACCCGGAAAAATCGAGACGATAGAAAGAGAGGAAAAAGAGAGTGAGAGAAGGAAAAGAAAGGATAGGAGAAGGAGGTGGAAAGGGAAACAATAAACAAACATAATATTGATTATCATAACAATTTTCACAAATGGTTGATTAATTAAAACAATATTACTTTTAAAACAATATTTAAATAGTTATAACCAGTCACAAATAATCAAAAGCAAAAGCAATCAACACATATTAATACAAGCATTAACTTAAAAAAATTATTTTCTAAAACAATTCACTAAAAATCGAAAGTAATTTCCTCAAAATCATAAATAGAAATCAAGGATTATTCCAAAACACATAGGCTTCATTCATAATTGCCTTGTGTCAAAGTCTTGGGGATGTCCATAGCGTAAAGGACATCAGCCAAGTTGTGTGCATTAACTATAGACATCAATCTTGTCAGCTGTTTCATGCTCCAATTCATAATGAATGGGACTGCTGATAAAATAAAACCAAACAGAATTAGAATCAAAAGGATAACAATGGCATGGCACACACTGTTCAGGGCACCTGTGGCAGAAGGAGATCACCTAAAAGAGTATCCCACCACCTGTGCTCGGCATCTTCCTCCACTCTTTCCATGACACGATGTATCAGTCTCACATTGTGATGAACAGTCACCAGGGTTTTCTGTCCATTTTTCTGAATCTTCTCCAGGATTTCAACCAAGTCTCGATGGAACAGCAGTTGTCTTACCAAAGTGAGATTCATCCCAATAGGAGTAGGCATCAGTTTGTGAATCAGTGTGTAGTTAGATTGCAACAGGTAGTGAGAGGTAAGTGGAGCTTCATAAGAGAAATCACATCCTGTAATCTTGGTAAAGTTACAAGCACAGAAATTGGAAAGATTTTTAGTATCTACTACAACATTCTCTACGAATACAAAATCACAAATGGTTCTAAAGCATGCACATCTATTGCCTATGTATATAAGGACTGTTTCAGAAATCTTGTTAGGACAAATTTCAAAATGACACATATTTTGCTCTGTGTCTAAACAAATGTCTTGAGCTCTGATTGCATTGATTTCACAGATGAGCCCTTGTTGTTCTCGGACAATACAAGATTCTAAATTGACAGTTTGCCATTTCTCACCTGTGGAGAGCTTTATTAATAGTTGGTTAGCTGAGAAAGGCCATACTGACATAATGCCGCTGGTTAAGCTGAGAGAGGGAAGTCGGCAGTCAGCAAGCTGAAAGGAAAATGTCAGCAATTAGCAATCAGTGACCTTGCTGCAACATGAGGATAGGGAGTAGTGATTATTCCTGAATATCTCCTAAGAATATGTAGAAAGTATCAAAAGTAGAACCATAGGAATGCAGAAGTAGGTGTAGCTGCTGATATGTAACTAACCAATCCTGAGCTCAACTTTTGCAATATGCATGAAGTTCATTACGAACTGTATTTAACCCGCCGTGCTGATCAATTAAATGGGGCCTGTGATGATCAATTGATGTCCTGGTCTCCTTCCTTCGTCAAATGGTGGAGAATGCGGGCAACACTGCGGGCAACGCTGCGGGCAACGCTGCGGCAACGTTGAACCTCTGTCCTTTTTTCTTGGATTAAAAAGAAAAAGGGAACTCGCCACAGTCGAGGAAGTTGGATGAGGGTCCCTGCAGCTGGGACGGTGCCGGATTATAAAAGCACCCTTGAGGATCACAACGGTGACTCAAGCCATCTACGTGCTGCCGGAGCCTGGAGAGCTGCAACAGCGCGCGCTGATTAATAGGTATGGATAGGCAAGCGGCATACGATCTCTTCTCCTCATATTTAGAAAGGCGAGGAGTAAAAGAGATAGATATAAAAAAGGAATTACCGGGGTTATTAGCTTACAGCCATGCTAAAGGTATATTTAGTAACCCGCACACAGTTCATGAGCTATCAGAGTGGAAAAAGTTTGGAGAAATAGTGTTGGATACAATGATAGATGGTGATAAGTCAGCTAAAAAATTCGGGAAGTTATGGCGGGTGGTGTATAATACGTTACTTCAGCAGGTCTCTGAGAGAAAGGCAGCAGAAAGGGCGACAGAAGCTCATAAGAGGAATATAGGATATGGTCGTGAGGATGATCCTTTAGCACCTTCTGTAACTAGGATACTTATGCCTAAGAGTCCCCAGCATAGTGGTGTGGAGGATTTGCCTATAGACATAGTGGAACCGTCTGCACCCCCCTTGTCAGAGGGGGAAGATGAGTCGGATGGGGGAGGTAAGAGCAAAGAAGCTTTGCCTCCGCCGCCGGCTTCAGGCGGGTCGGATGGTGGGGGTGGGAGCAAGCCAGCTTCGCCTCGGCTGCCAGCTTTGCCTCCGCCGCTACCCCCGAGCAGGCCGGCTCTGGTTACAGCTCCAGCGGGGGGGCCGCTTCCCCCGCGTGAGCCAACCTCTGCTTCACCGCCTTCCCCGTGCGAAAACTCGGTGTCTGCACCGAAATGCCGGCAGCATAGCACCCCCAAAGAGCCAGCTCCCATCCCAGGGGCACACCGTGATCTATGGGGGGAAATGGCTAATCAAAGGAGGGATGCTTGGGCTGCTGTGGCAAAAGAAGTAATGCAAATGGGGGATGGCGAGGCAGTGGAAATAGCTTCTAGCCTTGCATGTCCAGTTACGTACATACCACAGTATGATGCACAAGGGAATCTTATGCATAATATAGCAGCATATTCTCCCTTAGATTGGAAGTTGTTAACCCAGCTACGTTCCACGGTTAGTCAGTTTGGAGTAAAAAGTGAACCTGTTAGGCAAATGTTAGATTATCTCTTTAATACTCAGATTTTATGCCCAAATGATTTAAGAGGAATAGTGCGTTTAATATTCACTCAACATCAGCAGTTATTGTTTAATGCACATTGGCAAGCGTTAGTAAATGAATTGGTTGCTGTACAACGGGCTCAGGGAGACCCATTGCATGGGGTAACAGTGGATGAGCTCATGGGCTTAGGGGCATATTTGCGTACAGAGGCACAGATGATATCGGGACCAGATAAGCTTAGAGAGGCTATGCGATTAGTGCGTACAGCAATAGATATGGTTAAAGAGCCAGGAGGGTTACCAGCTTACATGGGCATTAAGCAAGGTAGGGAAGAATCATTTGGAAATTTTATCGATAGGGTAGCTACTGCTTTAGATCGGGCCGGTGTGGCAGATTATCTTAAGGGGGCACTATTGAAGCAGTGTGCCTTGCAAAATAGTAATCCTGCAACCCAAAGAGTGTTAGCTACTTTGGGAGCAAATTGGACCATTGAGGAAGCATTAGAGCGAATGGCATTAGTACCAACGGCTTCGCAGGCATTCATAGTAGAGGCTCTAAAGGAATTAGGATTGGGGTTACAAAAGCAGGCAGAGTCTACTCAGAATCAGGTGTTAGCTGCCCTTGCTCCTCTCCGAAGCGGCTCATTCACGCAAGGAAGTTCAAAGCCATTTATCAAGTGTTACCGGTGCGGCACTGAGGGACACACGCCGAGCCTGCAGAGCAACTGGTATATGGTGTCAACACTGCCGATCCAGCTCCCACAACACCACGGCTTGTAGGCGCCGCTCGGGAAACCATCAGCAGAGCGCGCTTCACGGGGGCCGCACCCAGACACAAGTTGCCGCCATGACATCGGAGACGCCAGCTGCCGCAACATTGCTGCCACCTCCTGTCTGCAACCCGCAACAACAGGGAGCCTCGGTTTGGACTTATCAGATAATACGTGAAAATGCCCCAAATAACCCCAAACAAATGCAAATAACCCCAAAAAAACCAAAAAAAAACCCCACCCAAATTAAACCCAAAAACCCCCGAATGATTTCAAGTACAACAAAAAAAATCCCATATACACCAACATAACTCCCAAGAACCCCAAATAATTCCAAATAAGTCCAAATAAACAGAAATAAACCAAATAAAACCCAAGAAAAACCCCAAATAGTCCATAAATAACCGCAAACAAGCCCTAAATAAACCCAAAGAAACCCCAGTTCCTCCGGTCCCCACCCCAAAACAGATCCCGACCAATCAGAACGCGCAGCACTGATGACGATCCTCTTGCTGGGCACAAACTCAGAGCACTGGGCCCGCTCAGCGATTTTCAGCCAATCAGCGCCCGGCCCGACTCTGACTCATCACTTGCCAGCCACAGACTGAAATAAACAGGGCCAGGAGACTTCTTCTCCTTTTTAATGCCTTTATTAAAAGTGATCAGCTCAGGATTGGGCGGCTCGGCAGGGCTGCAGTCCCTGTCGCGTCTCCCAGGGCAACTTGGAGGAGGAGGATATGCGCAGCTCTGTCCACTAGGGGCAGAGCCGGGGGATCCAGTCTTCGTGGGAGCTTTAAGGCGTAATGTCCCCGTCAGGTGTTGCTTTTGAGCCTCGGCGGCCACCCTGGTCCCGGCGTTGGGACCACTCCCTGCTCAGGGCGAGAGGGGCTCCGAAAGTGTTCAGCATCTCTGCAGGCTCAGCACTCGGCTCCTCACGTCCAGACATCACTTTAGTCTCTCAACTCTTATTTGGCTCGTTGTTTTTGGGGTTTTCTCGTTGCATTTCGAGTCAGGGTCCCACAAAGCATTCTGGACTTTGGAGTCACTTTGCATAACCCCCCCCACCCTCTCAGATGTCTTCCCTATGCTGGAAGAGAGCACAGCCTCGGGGAAGGGCCATCCACCGCACCCAGCCAGGGCTTTTACTAATACAAAAGAGGAGATAAGCCTCCATGACCCGGTATTACAATAACAAAGCACTAAGAACGCTGGCAGAGACAGATTGTGCTGCGTCCCTGTAAGTCTTTCTCACAAAAAAATTATTAACCGAATTTTTGTTCATAACAGTCCCCCCTCTTTTTCTTTGATTGAGCTTAAATTCTTAAGCTCACATCAACTCACAATTTTTTGTTTTGAATCTACTATAAATCTCTTGTGCACTTTGGTAATCATGGTTACTTAACCTTGTTACTTTTCTTGGTTTTTTCAGGTTGGTTTGTACAGCCAATACTGTTTTACTAAAATAGATAAATAAGCATAGTAAAAAGAGCAATCCTCCAAGTCTACACATAGTGAGAAAAACCACCTTTTCCCATACATATTTTCTGAAAATCTCTAAGTTCTCCCACCCACTGGGATCAAGTGTAGGAGTTTGATTTTGATCATTTGCACGTGCCAATCTTTTTATTTCATTTGAAATGTCCCTAATTATTGAATTCTTTATTTTTAATACTGCCTGGAGCCGGATGACTTTGTTCAACACAGATTTTGGGATCCGAACTTGGCTTTTACAATTTTGGATTTTCCTAATTTCTATTTCACTTTCCCAGTTTTGTTTAATTTCTCCCAAATCATTATATATAGGAACTCCCAAACTTGATCCAATTTCTTTGGGTAATAAGAAAATTGGTGTTATCACCCTAGCAATGCAGTTGCCAGATGAAATCAAACTTAGGGGTTTAGAGCTCCCCTGAAATGTGTTCCAAAAGGGGTTTATCTCTTTTCCAGTACACTCACATAAATACTTGTAACAAACAATTCTTACCATTTTCACCATTTCATTGCTTTTTACTAGATCTGCTGAGCTTGTTTCAGCAGCATCACATTCAAAGCACAACCAGGCTTCCTCTATAGGGCACTCTCCCAGGAGTGGCTGCCTAAAAGTGGCAGTATTCTGGGCTATCCAATACACTCTCTTATTTTTCTGATAAAGGACCAATTGGGAGAGGTTAACACAATCAGGGTTAGAACTGATGTGGACTCTAGACAAGGAGCTCACTTCCTCTTCATAGCGGGTTTGGTAGCCTTCACTGCACGGCTCTCCTGGACTCCCCTGAGCACCACCAGCAATCAGAGCCATCATTACTACCCTTCCCAAGAGTCCAGTATGGGTCATCTTGCACAGCCTGCCCACCCGGCCTTGCCTCTTGGGGAATTTTACTGAAGAGAAGCTTTCAAGCTCTTTAGAGTCCCTTCTACCCGCTTCTCTGGTTAAACCTCTCTTGGTCTGTTCCCTACAAATTTTAGTTTCCCCTAGGGGAGTGTTCTGTAGAGGATTAACCTGGAGTCTTTAGAAATATATTGGGGAACTTAAACTAGAATTACTTATTTACAGCCTTAAACTTTTTACTAGCATAATTTACACAAAACAGTTTTGAAACATTTTAAGCAATATTAGAACTCTGATACCAATTTTTCCTATACAGTTCAGTCTTTTTGACTCTTCCTCCTGAGAGTCAACTTTAAATCTCAGTATACTCAGGTGAATTAGTTTGTGTAGCAGATGAATCTTGTCCAGCGCCGGGGAGTGAGAGTGGTGTGGACTCTGGCCCAATGCCAGAGGGAAAAGCTGATGTTGTTTCTGGTCCCGTACCTGGGGGTGAGACTGGCCCTTTTATTCTTGTAATATGAGTCCAACCTTTTTCTTTGGTCCGCACAGCTGAATTAGTGATCAGGAGCACCTGGAAGGGGCCTTCAAATTTAGGCATTAGTGTTCCCGTATTCCATGATTTTATCAAAACCCAGTCTCCTGGGCTAATGTTGTGAACTTTTGTGTCAAGAGGGGAAGTTTGAGGAAGGTATCCTTTCTTTCTAGGTCCTTCCAGAGTTCTTCCAATTATTTCTAACAAATGACACACCCTCTTGTAACAGCTTTAGCCAGGCTATATACACTGGATCTCCTGGTTCTAAAGCTGCTTCTTTGGCTATCTGATCAGCCAGTCGGTTTCCTCTAACTTCAAAACTGTCTCCTCTCTGGTGCCCCTTTATATGGACCCCTGCTATTTCTGTAGAGCTTCTAATACTGATCTAACTAGGTTCTCATGGGCTAAGCTTTTTCCCTTCGAACTTAAATATCCACGTTCTTCCCATATTTTCCCAAATGTGTGAACCGTCCCATACGCATATTGGGAATCCGTATAAATGGTTCCCCGGTCCCCCTCCAGTAAATCCAGTCCCCTTTTCAGGGCATAGATTTCGCAACTTTGGGCTGACCAGTTTGGGGATAATTTCCCTTTTTCTGCAATTTGTAATGTTTCTCCATCTATAATGGCATAACCTGAAGCTCTTTTTCCATTTACTACCCTTGAAGAGCCATCTATGAATAAGCTTTTTCCAGTTGCTAGAGGCTGATCTTCCAAATCTTCTCTTACTTTTGTTTGGAGATAAACCAATTCAAGACAATCATGTTCTAAATTCTCTATAGGCTCTCCCATTAGGAATTGTGCTGGATTGAGGGCATTTGATGTGATAAATTCTAAGTCCTCTGTGTTCATTAGTATTATCTCATATTTTAATATTCTAGCATCGGTTAACCACTGCTGAGCCTTCTGTCTCAGTACTGCCTTAAGATCATAAGGAGTATGCACTTTAATTTTTCCTTGTAAGGTCAATTTTTGAGTCTCCTCTATCAGGATTGCGGTTGCTGCTATGGCTTGTATACAAACTGGCCAGCCTCTAGCCACTGGATCTAACAATTTGGATATGTATGCCACAGGTTTCCTGCACCCTCCCCACTCTTGAGTTAATACTCCATAGGCTATACCTCCTTCGGCACTCACAAACAGGTCAAAGCCCTTCCTGAGGTCTGGTAAGCTTAGGACCGGGGCAGAAGACAGTTTGTTTTTTAAGTTTTCCAATTGTTGATCATCTTCAGCTGTCCAAATTAGGGGTTCTGGATCCACTAGCTTATTGTACAGAAATTTCACACTCTGTGTATATTGATCTAACCATAACTTACAATACCCGAACAAGCCCAGGAGTTTTCTCACATCTCTTTTAGTTTTCGGGGCCGGAAGAGCTAAAATACCTGAAATTCTGTCAGGGCTTAGTTTCTTATACCCTCCCCCTATTATGTGCCCCAAGTATGTTACTTCTGATTGCACAAATTGTAGTTTCCCTTGGGAAACTTTTAGTCCTTTCTCCCCCAGAAAATTCAAAAGCTTAATACTAGTTTGTCTGACCTGATCTTTTTCTTTTCCTGATACCATCAGGTCATCAACATACTGCAGGATCTGCACTTCTTTTTCAGGGACAAATTGTTCCAACAAACTCTCTAAAGCTTGTCCAAAGAGATTTGGGGATTTGGTGAACCCCTGTGGTAATCGGGTCCACCTTAGCTGTTGTCTCCTCTGGGTACTCGGGTCCTCTCATTCAAAGGCAAACCAATCCCTACATTCTGTTGCCTGAGGACACGCCCAGAAAGCATCCTTCAAATCTATAACAGCGAACCAAGCATGTTCTCTTGGAATTCTGCTTAGGAGACTATACGGGTTGGGCACAACTGGATGTCTGGCAATGGTTCTTTTGTTGACTTCCCTTAAATCTTGTACCAGCTTATATTTCCCTTCAGCTTTCTTAACTGCCAGTATAGGGGTATTATGTGGTGACATGCAGGGTTCTAAAATTCCCTCTTGCAACAGTTGTTCAATGACTGTAGCAAGCCCCTTCTTTCCGTCTAGGGAAATTGGATACTGTTTAACCCGTATGGGTGAGGTATCATCCTGCATTTTTATTGTTATCGGTGGAATGTCTAATAAGCCTCTCTTTCCCCCCTCAGCCCATACCTCAGAATTTATCTCTGCAACATCTCCTTGAGATAACTTCATCACTTGTACTACCATCCTCCCTTCCCTTGGGACAATCCCAACCCCCAAATGAACTTACAGATCCCGTCCTAACAAACTTTTTTCTAAGTTAGGCAGATAAAGAAAATTAGCTTTACATTGCCTTGAGTTCCCAATTATTTTCACTTCTTCAATCACTGATGCTCTAAATGGTCTTCCCTCCGCACCCAATACTTCACAAAATTTTCTCCCAATTTCCATACCTTTTGGTATTTTGTTGAGACAGGACTTATCTGCCCCTGTATCAACCAAAAATTCAAATTCCTCATTTAGGGGTCCCACTTCAAAGTTTACCAAGGGCTCTTCTAGATATTGCATCGGGTCCCCTATATTAAAAAGCCCCTGGCACCCCTAGTCCTCCCCCTTAAGAATCCTTCCTAAATTATCTTGTTCCCTGGCTATTGCCTCATCGAGACTGAGCTTTCTACAAAACCTCCTGATGTGTCCTGCCTCCCCACAGTAATAACACTATCGTCCTCTCAAAGGGACTTGAGGTCTCTCAATCCTTCGTGCACCTGCCAGTACTGGCCTGTCTCTGCCTCCTCCTGGTGGTGTACCCGCCCCCCCTGCACTTTCCCTAGCTACAGCGACCATGATCTTAGCCTTGGCCTTTGCCTTTTCTTCCTCCCTCCTTAAATACACCTTCAATGCCTCTCTTAATAACTTATTTATGTCCTTTGCTTGCCACTCTTCCATCTTTTCCAGTTTCCTCCTTATATCAGGCCAAGATTTGGTAACAAATTGGACTTTTAGTAGCATTTGACCTTCTGGGGTGTCTGGGTCTATTCTAGAGTACAACTGGAAGTTCTGCTTTAGGCGGTTAAGCCAGGCAGCAGGAGCTTCCTCTTTCTCCTGTGTGCCCTCAAATGCCAATTGGGTGTTAGTTCCTTTGGGAACTGACTCTTTGATCCCCCGTATTATCAAAGACCTATATTCCATCATGGCCTTCTTCCCCTCCTCCTGGTTAGGGTTCCAGCTGGGATCCGTTAGTGGCAATTTCTGTTCACCTGATGGCACCTGGGGTCCTGGACGGTTATCTTTCTCCCAAATTCTTATGCCAGCCACCCTAATCATCTGGACCTCTTCTGGGGAAAATAATATACTCAGGATGGAATTCATCTCCCCCCAAGTGTAGATATTTGGACCTAGAAATTGATCTACTTGGTTAGCTATGCCCACTGGGTCCTCAACTAAATGCCCCAACTCTTTCTTGAATCCTCTCACCTCAGAAGCAGTTAGGGGAGCATTCACAAAGCCAACACCTCCTGCTACTCCTCCCATAGGAACCTCTCTGAGGGGAAAGAGTCTCTCTGCCTTGGAGGTCTTGGATCTGGTGCTACAGTACGGCCCATCTTCAGATGCCAAACTACTTTGAGGGATATCTGGGTTACCCTGAATTTTCTGCCCATCAGCAGGTGTATTTGCTGATAGCTGTTTATTGGGCGAGGAGACATTTGTGCCCCAACTAGGAGGAGGTAAAGGGACAGCAATAGGAGGGGGAGAAGATCTTGAGTGAATATTAAGTGCAGCTGGAGAAGGGGTGGAGAATCCAGCAGGTGGAGTAGGCCCTTGTGGTGGTGCAGAAGGAACTGGAGGGGATACTGGGTTTATCATAGCGGAAGCTGAAGAGGTAGAAGGAGGAGTTTGAGCAGGTGGTAATGAGATGGCAGCCGGGGGAAGAACCGGACCTGCCATTTGAGGTGCTTGAAGAAGAGGATTATAAGGTGGAGGGGCAGAAGGAGGCAGATAATCCAGGGGATCCCATCTTTTACTAGTCCTATCATCCCCTCCTTCATTCCCCTCTTTCTTCCTCTGTACCTTACAAATTCACACCCCTTCATCCCCAACAGCGCTCTTTAACCAGCAGGCTACATACAATAATTGCTCAGGATCAGTATCTCCTCGAGCTGTCAGATAATTATTTAATTGTTGGCACATCCACTTATCCTTTGTCCCACACCAAGGCCATCCTCCTTGTAACTCTAATTCTGGCCACACTTCCATACAATAATGGATCATTTTCGCTTTATCTAATCCCTCCGTGGCCTCTATAGAATCCCATTTTACTAGCAGTTCTCCTAAGGGACTATTGGGAGGTATGTCCCTCAGCCTCTTGCCGGTCTTTTTACTATTACACCCTCCCATTTTACAGGTCTGAACAGTAAAAAATCCCAAAGGTGCCTTTACTGACCGGTAATTTCAAAAAGAACCTTCTTTGAGGAGCTTCAGCCTCCTCCACTGAAACTTCAAATTTCTGCCTGATGCTCAGGACTTTATACTGAAACAACTGCCCAATCTCTTGATTGCCCAACTTTCCCCACGTCAGGTCTTACATCTATCGGGACTTGAACACACGAAACCTCGGCCTAAGAATCCGGGTCCTCAACTAAGTGCCTGACTCCCTCAGTCAGGAAAAACAACTGCCTGATTTTTAGTTTGCCTAACCCGCCAATTTTTAGGCTTCGCCGTATCAGGACTTAAAAGCAAACCACAGCCTCCTTCGCTGGGGTTTGTGCCTGGCTCCTGCGCCAGGACTTACTTTTGCCTGCAGGGCTTGTGAGCTACCCGAATCCTTCTCGGGACTGACAAAATCTTACGCGGATCCTTCTTGAGACTTACAAATGCTACCCGAATCCTTCTTGGGACTGACAAATCTGCCTGACTTCCCTCTGTCAGGGCCTATTTTGGGTGCGTGCCACTCATACAAATATTCCCTCCGCACGCCCGGAGGGGGGGGGGCCCTTTATTCCCCCTTGGGAGACGACTCACTCACGCTAATTCCAAGCACCGCCCCATGTTCCCGGCCGGCTCCTTCGCAGGAGTCCGGAAACGCGGTACTGAGAGGTCCGCTCTCACTTCGAAGGTCCGGCTGCCGGCCTTCATCTCATTCACACACACATGCGCACGTCTCCCGCTCCCGCCACCGGCGTTCTCACCAATCCGGTGCTCCGGTGCTCCGGTGCTCCTCGGTGTCGTTGCTCCTGAGCCGATCCCTCTGATCCTGGTAGCCAGCTGTCCTGAAGTCCAAGATGGCCAGTCTTGAATCTTCTTGCGGCGTGGCTACCCCGGACGAGCGCCCCCAGCTGAAATAAACAGGGCCAGGAGACTTCTTCTCCTTTTTAATGCCTTTATTAAAAGTGATCAGCTCAGGATTGGGCGGCTCAGCAGGGCTGCAGTCCCTGTCACGTCTCCCAGGGCGACTCAGAGGAGGAGGATATGCGCAGCTCTGTCCACTAGGGGCAGAGCCGGGGATCCAGTCCTCGTGGGAGCCTTTAGGGCGTGGTGTCCCCCGTCAGATGTTGATCCTTTGAACTTCTCAGATGGCTGGTCCCGGCGTTGGGACAACTCTTTGCTCAGGGCGAGAGGGGCTCCGCATCTCTGCAGGCTCAGCACTTGGCTCCTCATGTCCAGACACCACTTTAGTCTCTCAATTCTTATTTGGCTCGTTGTTTTCGGGGTTTTCTCGTTGCATTTCGAGTCGTGGTCCCACAAAGCATTCTGGACTTTGGAGTCACTTTGCATAACCACCCCCACCCTCTCAGGTGTCTTCCCTATGCTGGAAGAGAGCACAGCCTCGGGGAAGGGCAATCTACCGCACCCAGCCAGGGCTTTTACTAATACAAAAGAGGAGATAAGCCTCCATGACCCGGTATTACAATAACAAAGCACTAAGAACCCTGCCAGAGACAGAGACCTGGCTGCGTCCCTGTAACTCTTTCTCACAAAAAGTATTAACTGATTTTTTGTTCATAACAGCATGGAATGATTTTCTCTGCACAGCCGGGCTATTTGTGAAAGAAATTATCTCTGTTGCACATCCTGGCCAGAACCAAGGAATGCTTTGACTCTCTAACACTAAAGAGATTCTTGGAGAGTTTTTGTTTTCCCTGCCAGTTTAAGAGACAAAATTATAACATGAGAAAAATTTTTCTTAATATTCCCACTTTATATTGTCAGATAGGTTTGGGATAGAAGTGCAAAAATCAATTTTTGGTGGGGGTTTTTCCATGTTTGCCTTTATATCACATTTTGCAAAATTGAAAAGCTTTAACCATAGTACTTTAAACTCATAATACTTGTAACTGTTAAATAGTTCATACTTTTTTTAAAAAAAGCAGATCCCGGTGGGGGGGGGCACATGTGACTCACCAGATGGCTGCCCTGGAAGAGAAGCTCCATTCCAGGCACCCAGCAGAGGAGCTTTAGAAATGCAAATGAACACTGCTGGGCAAAGTGTGGACAATGCACCTGGGTCTCTTGCCTGGGGCAGGAATTGGGCTGATTCCCTCTGCCCCTCACCCCAAGCTCTGCCTGCTGGCACTGATGGAATTTGCACAGCTCAAGGCAGGGCCCAGGGGGAGGATATCTGACCCTGCAACACAAACGGGTGAAACTGCAAAGGGAAACAGCAAATGGACAATGTTGGGAAAACTTCACTATAAATAAGTGGGGGGAGTCATCCCTCTGCCCACTCCAACATGTGCTGGCACTGTCTGTGTTATATAGGTTATATTAGAGCAGTGGGGGTTTTTTGCTAGCAAAAATTCAAGGAAATCAGTTGGGAATCCAAGGATTTGATGATTTAGTTAGACAAAAGAAGTCAATTGATGCAGCCCTGGCTGGAGAGAGCGGCCCAAAATGGGGAAAAGCTGAAAGGCTACCAGAACAAATCCTACAACACCATGGACCAGGCCCTGGGAACCCGAACCAATTCATATCAGGAGCCACAGAACCCATTTCTCATTTCAATGGCATCATTAGATTACAAGCTGCCCTCGCAATAACCAACCAGACAGCTCCAGGTCCTGACCTTCCTGCCGACCAATCCACTGAAATGAGGAACACAACACTTAACCATGGGATGGGATCAGATCATCTGTTAGCAGAAAAAAGAGGAGTTTGTGGAAAATTAAATGACTCAAACTGCTGTTGGCAAAGAGATGACAAAGGAAAAGTGATGAAACAGATAGCAAAGCAAACAAGAAAGCAGCTCATGTATTGCTCCAAACGTGGAAAGGATGGGAATGGGACACGCTTTTGTGGCTCCCTGGCAGACCATGGGTTAAACGAATGCTGTTTCTCCTCTGCAGTGCTACAGCAACTCTCATCTTTTCACCATGCTCCACACCTTGAGAGTGCAGCTCATTCAGCAGGGAAGCAAGGGGATGCAGGCGGCAGCCGGGCCTCCTGATCCAGAAACGACTACAAAAGGAAAGGTAATGGGGCACAGAGAAGAATCCCAAAACCAAGGAAGACTCTGTAAGGAAAAAAGAGAAAAAAATCTGATAATAAAAAGAAAATAAAATAAAAAAGAAAAAACATTCACTGAGTGAATCTGCCTGGAGATTGGGTCAGGGACTCATAGATAAGGAAGGGAGAAACCATCAGTTTCAACAAATGTTGGTATTTAACAGGGACTGCTGCTCACAGAAAGTCCCGCTAAAATTCCTAAACTTCAGGAATTTTATACTTCAGGAGAACAAAGACTTAACAGAGCCATGAAAATCAACTGTTATACAAAAGTGGGGGTGAACATTAACGAGGACATGCAGTTTGCGGATCGGGAGGTCTGAACCTTCCAAGCACCTCAGCCAGGGGGCAAAGGGAGAGGGAGATGAGGCTGGGAAAGTGAGGATAAAAAGGAGGCTGCGAATTACAACAATGGCAGAGAGTGTACGGCAAATGCCCCACGGCCTCTCCCTCTGCTCAGCAATAAAGTCACTTTTACAGGACTCCTCTGTCTCCTCTGGGCACAGAAACCTCCAGCCACGCGAATTTCCCCACACAGCCCCGGGCACGGGGCAGCCCCCTCTGTCCCAGCCACAGCAACTGGGCCGAGCCAGCGCTGCTCCGGCAGCGGCTCCTGCCGAGGCAGCGGCCGCAAGGAGACCGCGGGCAGCCGCTCCCGCAGCGCCCTCACGCCAGCGGCAACACGGGCCGGACACGGCACAACGAACCCGCCCGAGCCCCCTGCCGCCCCCGAGGCCCGCAGCCAGCCCCGAGCCCCCGCACAACCCAGCGCGGCTCCCACCTGCGCTGCGGCCGCCTCCGAGCTCCGCCGCTGCCTCACCGCGCTCGGGCCGCCGCCGCCGCTCCCAGGACCGCAAACACGCTCCCCGACAATTGCGCCGCTGCCTGGCCACGGCCACCCTCAACCCGCCACCGGGACCAGGCTCCGCCCCGCTCCCACCAATCAGTGCACCACAACCGCGACTGACGGCACCATCGCCTAATCACAGCTAGGGGCGGGCTCTGCACACGGCACAGCCCCGCCCCACGTTCTCAGGGTTCCCCGGGCTCCGTGAGGGCAGAGCCGGAGCTGAGGAACAGCGCTGGAACGGGCCCGGGCCCGAGGGGGATTGAGCTGAAAACACAAACAAACTTTTCCGCAGCTCCCGCCACGGCTTTCCCGCCACTGCAGTTCCGGTGGCTCCGGTTCAGCGGGAAGCCCTGGACCCTCACTTCTCCTACCCATAATTAGGAGCATCAGTGCATCGCTTTGATTTCCCCCAAAAAGAGAAAACCGCCCCAAAGCCCTGTGGATGTATGGGGGAGGGAAGAGATTTCTGGCAAAAACTTCCAAAACTCAGAGCAGGATAATGGGAAGTAAGTGAAGACCCTTACATCCAGCTTTCCTCCAGGCCTCCCTCCTCCCGGCTGCACCTCCTACCCCGGCAGTGCCGCAGACAGGGAATGGGGCCGGGCACAGTTCATGCCCTGGGGCTTCTCCCTCTGCTCAGGGACAGGAGTCGCTCCCCTGCTGCATCCTGGGCTCTCTCCCACCAGAGACTTCTCCAGGAACTTCAAGCTGAGTCCATCCCACGGGGCACAGCCCCCTCCAAGTTCTGCAGCGTGGGTCACTGTGCCCCGGGGTCAGTCCTGCCAGGACAGGCTGCTCCAGCACAGCCCTCTGGCCACGGGGTCACAGCCTCCTCTCAGGCATCGCCATGCTCAGCGTGGCTGCTCCCGGGTTTGCAGGGGGATCTCTGCATCCCCATGGATCTTCGCATCTGGCACTGGCGTATTTGGAGGCACCAGGAACAGGCTGAGCTCTGCCTGAAGCTCTACTCATATTCCCCACACCCTTCCCATCACAGGGAGGGTTTTACCTCCTCACAGCTCCCCGGGCTGTGTTTGCAGTCCCTCCTCGTGTGGGATCTCTGGGCCTTTTCCTCCCCATTGGATTCTTGTGCCATGGAGCCGTTCCAAATGGCCTCTTCCACGAGGTTCTGTGGCAGGGATTTGTTCTCCCTGGTCTCTGTCCGCAGCTCAGTGCCTGGGGGAGGAAGGACAAGGAGAGAAAGAGACAGGGAGAAGGGAAAAGGAGAAGGGAGGAGGAAAGGAAGGAACAAGGGAGGAAGGAGATGGGAAAGGAACGAGGATGGATGTAGGACAGAATGAGGAGAAGAAGGAGGGCGGACAAGGAGAAGATGGGATTTGCCTCCATGCCAGAGGGAAGGAGAAGGAGATCCCCCCAGTCCATCCCTGGCAGGATGGCGTTGGCAGTGAGGCTGTCCTGCAGCGATGCTGGGCTGGGAGATGGAGCAGCAGAGAGGGGAAAGGGGCAGTGATTCCTCCTGCCCTGCCTGGCTGTCCCAGCCTGGAGCGTCCTGGCGCTGCCGAGGCCCTTGGAGCGTCCGGCACTCCGGAACCCGAAGCTCACGGCTGCTTTATAAAGCTGACAAAGTCGGCAGGATGGGTCTGGGTATGATCTGCAGCAAACTGGGTTTATTGGTACAGGAACAGGGGACACAGCTGAGCAGGGCCCAGGGACAAAGACAGGGTGCAAGCTGAGGGCACAGGGGGTTTTTATATGGGGTAGTGAGGGTGGAGCTGAGGGTCAGGGTCCAATGGATATGGGGGAAAATGGTGCAAAGGAGGAGTTAAGGGTCAGGTCAGCTAATGGGGAAACAGGGGCAGAGGAATGCAGTAAATTAGGGCCAATGGAGGGACAGAGAGGGAGAACATTCTAGGGAAAAACCAAAGATTGGTAATAGGGTTTTAACCAGGGTAATTAGGCCAATGGGGTAACATAACTTTCCATAAATCAGCATGTGCCTGCAAAGATCTATGGGAGAAGCAAGCTTCTCACCATAACCTTGAAATCTATTCTTCTTATTGGAGACCAGTCCCCCAAGGGTGGGAGATTGAGACTACCATGGGCCTCCACACCAGTGCATCTTCCTTTTCCTTGCAGCCTCCTTCTCCTCCATCCAGACAAAGTTTAGGATCAACAAATCCTGGCTTTGGGGGAAGAACAAGGGGTGAGCACCTTGGGTTTTGTGAGAAAGGAGCCTCACTCTTTAGAATTTTTGAAAGTTTATTAAGGAGTAATAAGGGATAAATCAGTAACAGCGCTGGGTGCTTGGCGATGGCCAGAGGCACACCGGTTAACCACAGCAACTCTTCTTGTCTAGTTTTTTCATTGTATTGTTCAAATACATATTCATAATGGTTATACACATTCAAACATTTCTCTGAACTCGTTTACATGTTCCAGGAATTCTTTAGGTTGGTGTGACCCCCAACTCACCCTTTTAGAGCACATGCTGGAATCGTGGATTGCTGTTTTGAGGGTTGTGTGTCACTCCCTCACAAGGGCCCCTGTTCTGTGATTTCAGCAGGTGACAGTTATTGACAGTGGAAGGGTCAGGGGCAGGGGTCCTCATCACATCCCTTCCTTAAATGTTGTCTGACCATGCAGAGGGTTTTAGCTATTTCCACAAGTACTTGAAATGAACATTAGCTATTTCACAAAAATCTCTGAAGTGTTATTGTCAGTTATTTACAAAAATAAAAGCATTAATTATTATTTCACAACTGCAGCTACTTCTGCAATAGTTAACATTCTAATGCACAACACATGGCATCCACTTTAATATTTTGCAAAAGACAAAACGATAATGTATGTTTTTCACACTCTCCACAAACTCAAATATCATCCATAAATGACGTTCTGAGAATATGAGCTACACAGGGGCCAGGGCATTGGCCACAAAAAACTGACAAATTTTACTAGAGCAAAAGAAGTTAAAAGTGATTACAAACTGTACTCTATCAAAATCCGTGTGATTAAGAATATTTTGCAGAAGTCAGTACATAATAGCAAAAGCCAACACTACCCAGTTATTTATAACAAACCCAGGGCAGGTTTTTCCCTTGCATGGAGCACTTGGGCCTTCCCCGGGCCCCTTCTGCCCTCGTGCAGAGCCGGTGGCATTTTCCAGCACACCCAGTTTGTAACCAAGAGCCGGGTGCAGCCGAGAAGGCTCCAAGCGCCTCCTTCCAGGCTGACTCTGCAGGTGCCGAGGCTGCTCTGGGCTCTGCCAGGGCTCTGCTGGGGCTCAGCTCTGGGCCAGGCTGGGCCCGCTCTCCCCTCACATTGCTCCGGGCAGCTGAGGCACAGTGGGAGAAGGAAGGGACACGGCAAGGCAGTTGAGGGTTAAGAGAGTTTTTATTCAAACAACTGCCATAACGAATAGGCTGTCCTAACTACCATAAACTACCAATGCTAACTACCATAATCAACTACAGTGCTAACTACCATAAGTAACTACCCATGCTCACTACCATAACTAACCAGTTGTCCTGACTACTATAACTGAAAGCTGTTCTCAAGGGCTTCATCTCCTCTGCTGCTCCCTCAATTGTTTCGCTGCAGTGATCAGAGGGGTCAGGCTGGAGAGAGGCTTGGCTGATGATAAAAATGGGTGCTGCCCAAAGGATAAAAAGGAAAGAAATGAACTGTTACTTTCCAGAGTCAAGTTCCTCACAGGAACTTGAGGAACTTGACTCTGTTGCAAAAGGACAAAGGGAAATGCTTTGAAACTCGGGAGAGGGAAGCAGGCTCAGATTGGATCTAAGGAAGAATTTTTTAACCAGCAGAGTGGGGAAACACTGACAGAAGGTGCCCAGAGATGTGGGAGGTGCCTCCTCCCTGGAAACATCCAAGCTCAGGTCAGGCAGGGCTCTGGGCCCCCTGAGCTGCCTGAAGATGTCCCTGCTCGCTGTGGGGCACCAGGCCCAGATGAGCTCCAAAGGAGCCTGCCAAGCCACAGCAGGCGACGATTCTGCTTGCTCTGCATGTGGAACGCAGCCAGACTGGAGACTGTTGGAGGGGGCCCACAAGAAAACCCTTCCCTGGCGCTGCTGCTTCCCCTGCAGCCCCTTGCCCTCACCTGCAGCAGCTCCTGGGCAGCCCAGCGCCGCTCCTCGTCCGCCTCCAGGCTGCACTCGAGGCAGTCCCGCAGCAGAGCCGACAGGCGCCGGGGCTGCTGCAGCTGCGGGCTCCCGTTCTGCCGGATCAGAGCGCGAGCCTGCAGGGAAAGCAAACTCAGCGCTCTGCCAGCTCCCTTCACACCCACACGGGCTCACATCCACCCCGGGGCCTCAGCCCCAGCTCCAGGGGCACTTTCCTCCCTGCCACAGATGCTGCTCACAGCTCATTTTGCTATGCCAGCCAAAAAACCCAAACCCTGGGGCTGCCACAGCCACTGCAACATCCAAATGATCTCACCTTGAGAGCCAGTTGCATTGGCTGACTCTGTCAGTAGGAACCTCCATCAGAAATAACACATTTTGCTTCTCCAAATGTTGGCACCAGCTTTACAGGCCATTTTCCAGAGTCAGTGTGGTCTGCCTGTGGTATTTCAGAGGATTCTTACTTCAAGTGCATCTCTGCAGTGCCACTGACACTCAAGTAAATGCATTCCTGATGCCCCATCCCAGAAACTGCCAGGCAAGAAACAGGAGTTTTGTGATGCTGAAAGCTCAGGCTTGGTAACACAGAGAAAGTAGCTTGGACTAGGAAAGAGATATGTTAGACTATGGGGATGTTAAACAATCATCTTTATGTTTTCAACAAGTTTCCCAGTGAGAAGAATCAGGGGGAAGATCATCTCACAAAACCATTTTAGAAACTTCTGCAGAAAACTTGTTGGGTTTAGGGGTGGGATGTGGGGTTGGTGTGGGGTTTTCTTGCAAGGTAACATTAGAGCTGATGCACTTGCTTCACATTTTCCGGTCATCCTCACAGCCAGAAGAGCGGCAACAACATAAATCCCAAAGAAAATTGTTGCTGGAGATTGCAGAATCTTCGTCTGTGCTGAGGCTGGAGTCCTCTGGGAATTCCCTTCCCATGTGCAGAAACCTCCAGCTGCTGCTCCCAGTGCAGGGTCCCCCCTGTGCTCACAGGCCTCTGCAGCCACTGCAGAATTTGCCTCTTACCATGGCCGCCATTTCCCTGAAGTAAGGAGGTTCTCCTTCCACCATCTCTATGGTCACAGTGCCAAAGGCCCAGACGTCCACCTTGGGGCCATAAGGAGATCTGGTCACAACTTCTGGGGCCATCTGTCACAGACATCTTTTGTGAAAAATCCTTTCTTTAGGACTTTTCCCCCTTCTGGGAAGCTGAGGCCCCAGAAGAAGAATGTAAACAGTGGTGCTCTGCTGATGTGAAATGTAACAGGTGCACCTGTGATTGGCCCATGTTCCATGTTTACAATTAAGGCCCAATCAAAGACCAATCTTTCTCTGGGACAGATCAGAGAAAGCTCTCTATTCCTTTTAGTATAGTCTTAATGTATTATATATCATAAAATAATAAATCCAGCCTTCTGATCATGAAGTTAAGCCCCTCATCTATCTCTTCACCCCTGAAGACCCTTGCAAAGCCTGGTAACAGCCATCCAGTGAGCAGTGCCCACCATGGAGCTGCGCTGGTCCTGCTCAGGGCTGAGCTGAGCGCTGAGGCCAAAATCAGCTGAGGACAGAAACAAACCCTGTCAAAGGCAGCTGGAATGAGGAAACCAAGCACCAAGATTCCCCACTCTCAGTCTGAGAGTGCAGTAGTAAAGTCAGCTGGAAAAGCTCTCAGGGCAGTAGCCAAGGGAAGATGGAACTGGACCCTTCAAGAAACCATTGAGGAAGGGGCGGGGGATGTGAGAGAGAAGAGGGGAAGGAGGCGGGAGGAGGAACGAGGAGGAGCGGGAGGAGCGACTGAACCGGGAGAGGAGAGGTGGGAGGAAGAGGAGGGGGAGATGAGGAGAGGAGCAGAAACAAGAAAAGTAGCGGGGACCCCCCGGCCTTCATCGAGGTGTCCACGGGGGGGCCAGGAAGATGTGGAACCCCCAGCCAGGTGTGGGGGTTCTGACCCCCACACGGGGGGCTCTGACCCTTGGGGTCACCCGGGATTATCCAGCGTGGATCCTCCCACGGGAGATGGAGATGGAGCAGCGCACGGAGCTCGTCCCGCACCGGGCACTGCGGGATCCGCGGGCAGCGACCCCTCCCCCCGGGCCCAGCCCCCACCCTTTGTCCCCCTCCCTTTGCCCAAATCCGTCCCATCGCCCGCCCCCCCAAACCCCTCCCCATCGTCCCCCCAATAAACGGCCCCGGGCCCAACTGGGAAGCTTTATTGGGAGCACTGGGAGCAGGCACTGGGCGGGGGCAGAGCGCCAGCGGGGCTGGGGGGACACGGGACCCCCCAAGAATCAGCGGAGCGGGGACGGAGCGGGGGGTCCCGGCCGGGCCCGAGCACACGGGGAGGGGCTGCGGCCGCCGCCGGCTCAGGAGCTCTGTGGGCACAGAAAAGGGGGTGACACCGGGCTGGGGGCCCCGGCGAGAGCGCACACGCTCCGCCACGGCGGAGACGCCACCCCCGGCACCCGCCCTGACCTTCTTGCGCAGGGAGAAGCCGAGCCCCAGCGCCAGGAAGACGAAGCCCAAGACGAAGCCCCCAATCCCCATCAATATCTTGATGCGGGCGGCGTCCGGCGGCATCTCTGGGGGGTCCGCAGGGCTCAGCCCCCCAAAACCTCTCACCGACACCGCGAGCCTCTCCCAGCGCCCCCTCCAGGCTCATTCCAGTCCCTCCCAGTCGCATCCAGCATCCTCTAAACCCCCTACCCTTTGCACCCAGCGCCCCCAAACTCCCTCCCAGGCACACCCAGCACCCCCAAAGTCGCTCCCAGTGCCCACCAGGACCCCCCCAGCCCCACCCCACCCTCCCCAGCATCCCCCAAACCCCTGCCCAGCCCTTGCCCAGCCCCCAGCCCCTCTCCCAGCTCCAGCCTGGCTCTCTCCAGCTCCCTCCCAGTGCCTCCCAGCACAGCCCAGTGGCTCCGCCAGCGCCCCCAGGGGCTCCCCCGTACCCCAGTGCCGCCTCAGGGGCTGCTCCAGGCTGACGTGCTCCACCTGGCAGCTGTAGCTGAGCCCGCGCCGGGTGGGGGTTTCCAGCAGCACCAGCAGCTGGTAGGTCCAGTCCTCGTTGGGAACCACGTCGGTGGCCACCACGTGCTCCGAGAGCTCCTGCTGGCCCTGGAACCACCTCACCTGGATGGCAGCAGGGTAGAAATCCATCACGGAGCAGAGCAGGCGGTCGGGGCCGGGCTGGGAGCTCGAGGGGGGAACCAGCGAGATGGACACGCTGGGGGGCACTGGGAGAGACAGAGAGAGCGGGGACACACTGGGATCAGCTGGGGGGCACTGGGAGAGAGAAAGGAGGGCTGGGAATGGACTGAAATGGACTCGGAGTGACAGGGAATGGATTGGGGAATGTGGTGGGAGGGATTGGGGATGGGCTCGTATGGATTGGGAATGTGCTCGGAGGGAGTGGGAGAGACTGGGAGGGAGTTGGGTGACACAGAGAGATGGGAAGGAATGGGGGAACTGGGAGAGAGGGTGGAGTTCTAAGAGTGAACTGTGAATGAACTGGGAAGAGACTGGGAATGGACTGGGAGAGACTGGGGAGGAACTGGGCATGGTCTTGGAGGGACTGGAATGGCACTGGGAGGGATCTTGGTGGCACTGGGAGGAACCGGGAATAAAGTGCGCGGCACTGGGAGGCCGAGTCCGGCGCGAGGCACTCCGTGCTGCGGGTCTGCCTGGAAACAGATGAGTCATAACATGATACGATCTCATTGGTTGCCAAGCGTCAACTTTACGGGTCGCTGAAATGGACGCGCGGGGGGGCACCGGGAGGGACTGGGAGGATCTGGAGACCCCGGGGGTCGGCACAAGGAGGGCTGAGGGCTCTGGGCCGATGCCCAGGGAGATTTTGAGGGGCTCCAGGGTTACTGGCAGGGCAGGCCCCGAGGGGACGCACTCTCCGTCGTGCTCACCTCGGCGCTCCGTGATGAACGGGGTAAAATTCTTGTACCAGCACCGGCAGAACCAGTCAACCGCAGTCCGTCTGTCCTCCATGAATACCGCGTTGCTGTTCCAGCGCTTGGCCAACTTCTCCCCATAGCGGGTGAACCCCACAAAGTGCCCCACGTCGCTGTCGAACATTATGAACTGATCCCGGTTGTAGATGGATCTCTGGACGTACTTCACCTTCTCCGTGCCGTTAATGAAGTAACACTCGGACTTTGTCATCCTCTGGAACACCCCTGAGTGTGCAGGACACAGGTCAGGGGGTGCCAACCCACCACCCTCTCCCAGCATCCCCAGAGCTCCGGGCCCACCCCGGATCCCCACTCCACACAACCTGCGCCCCTCGGCCGCCATGGGACCCTCCTGCCCGCGCTGCCGCTTCCTCTTTGCCGCCCTTCCCCCATTTCCCCTTCCACATCGTCTCCCCTCCCACCTCCGGCCGCTCCCCAAATCACTTCTGGGGTCCCATTTCCCGATTTTCCCACAAATTTCCCAATCCCCAGCCCCGTCCCGCTCAGATATGGTGTCCCACCTCCGCTTTTGCCCCTTCCCCACCCTCTCCCACCGCTCCCTCTCCTCCCCCCACACCTCAGGCCCTCCCGCTCTCCCTTAGGGGGTCCCCTCCTCCTCCCCCTCCATTCCGGGTTCCCCCCTTCTCCCCCTTCTCCCCCCCTGTCCCAGCGCCTCCCGCCTCCCGCTCACCCGAGAGCTCCGCGCCCGCAGCCGGGGGGGCTCCCAGCACCACCAGTGCCACCAGCAGGGCCCCAGCTGTCGCCCCTCGCCCCATGGCCGGGGCCGGGCAGGGAGCAGCAGCCCCAAAGCAGCCGCGCTGCGCTGGGAGCGCCAGTCCGGAGCAGGGCGGGCTCGGCAGCGCCGCGCGCTCTCATTGGCTGCCGCCGCTTCCGGGCAGCGATCGGCCACGGGCTCTGCCCGGCAACCGATGAGGCAATCCAACGCCCCGAGATCTCATTGGCTAAGATGCCGCCTGCCTGCGCTCCCATTGGCTGAGGCGTTTCCGGGACGCTGCAGCCCCGGAGGGGTTTTTTTTGGGCAGGGGGAACCTTGGGGCGCTGGGCAGGTGGGAGCTCAGGTGAGCCCAGCAATGCGTGCCCAGGTGCGCGGCATCTCAGGGCTGCCCGTGGCGAGCGGTGACGCGGGCCTGATGCCAGGCACCCCCAGAGCCGCTCTGTCCCTACCCCCGCAGCCGCACAGGGACAGAAAATGGAGCCGAGGATTCCTGCGTGGGGACAAGGACCGGGAGAGATCCCGCAGCAAATCCCACATGGGCACAACAGACCCGGCCTGGACACCCGGAGGGAATTTATTACCAACCAAATCACAGCAGCACAAGGAGAAGGGAAAGAAATCTCTCCAACATCTTCCCCCTGCCCAACACGGATCACCCAGAACAGGGGTCACCAGGGCTCTTCCCAACGGGGGTCACCGGAGATCATCCAGTGCAGATCCTCCCTTGGGGGATGGAGCTGGAGCAGCGCATGAAGCTCTTCCCACACTCAGGACACTCGCAGGGCCTCTCCCTGGTGTGGAAGTGCTGGTGAGTGACAATCTCTCAATCCCACCTGAAGCTCTTCTGACATTCCAAACACTCCTAGGGCCCGTCCCCAGTGTGGATCTTGTGGTGCTTGCTGAGGTCGGATGTCCCACTGAAGCCCTTCCCACGTTCCCCACACTCCCAGGGCCTCTCCCCAGTGTGGATGTTCAGGTGTTCCATCAGGCTGGAGCTGGAGCTGAAACCCTTCCCACATTCCAAGCACTTGTCGGGCTTCTCCCTGCCATGAGGCTTCTCCACCAGCTCTGAGCTCTGGCTGCATCTCCGGCCGCCTTCCTGGCTCAGGGGGGCTCTTTCCTCCTCACCCCTCCCTGGGCTGGGTTTGCAGCCCCTCCTCTGAGGGATCTCTGGGGCTTTTCCTCCTCCTCCATCTGGCCACAGCTTGGGAATGACAAACCCTGGTTTGGGGGAAACCAAGGTGGGAGCGCCTTGGAGTAGAGGCTCCTCCAGGCCAGGTCCATCTCTGGAACTCAGCAGGAGTCTTGTGTCCATGAAAAGCTCCACATATCAAGATTTAGCCCGAAAAAAACTCTCCCAGGAGTTCCCTATTGCTCATCTCTCCACTTTTGGGGTTCCAGAAGTTTCCTTTCCTTGAGGTCATGGGGGTCCAATGGTTCCAGGGGTTCTTCATTCTCCGGCGCCCTGCTTAGGGATGATCCAGGGGCTTTTGGGGGTCCATGAGGTCCATTCTACCCTGATGCTCTGCTTTGAGATCCCAGGGATCCCAGGGGTCCCTCCTCTCCAGGCTCCCCCCCTTTCCAGTCTGCTGGGGTCCCCCAGCTCTGGGATCGCCCCTCTCTGCTCTCCACACTCTGGGGCTCCCAGGGGTTCCCCTCCTCTGCTCTCCCGGGGGTCCCCAGGACCAATGTCCTCCCCTGCCCATACTGGGCAGTGGCCACGTGGGCCCCCAAAGATCCCCCAAGGGGCTCAGCTTTGGGCTCCTGCAAGATCCAAACCTACGCACACAGAGAAAAAAACCTCCCAGGGACACCACATGATATTTGGGGCTCAAATCCACAACCTGTGAGCTCCAAACACACCCCAATAAGAAAACCCTCTCAGGGACCCCCCCGATGGATTTGGGATGAGCTCCCCCTCCCCGCTCACCTGCAGGACGAGCTGGGGGCGATGGTCCCGCGGCTGCAGCCACAGGCGGCACTGGAACCTCCTGTTCCTCCTGCTCCTGCTCCTGCTCTTCCTGCTCCTCCTTTTCCTCTCTCCCTCCTCCTCCTCCTCCTTCCTTATCCCACCTCCTCTCCAGTTCCTGCTTTCTGTGTGTTTAGACTGGAGAACCTTGCTTGCATTTAGAACTAGAACAAAGATCCCAGATGGAACAAGGCTCGCTGCTTTTAGTCAGAAGTATCAGTGACTAATGGTCACATTTCCTTTGGTTTGATGCCGTCCTTGTTCCTCCTCAGTGCTCAGGCTGGGCTGTGGGGTGTCCTTGTTTGCTGCATTTTCCCAGTTCCTCTTGCACCCTTTGGGCCATACGCTGTGCCCTGGGAGGGTTCTTTGTGCTCCTTTGTGACACAGGAGAACCTTCCAGGCGGTTTCTGCGTGAGCTGCTGCTGGGATGTCACAGGAACAGCGCCACGTCCCCGTGGTGTTCCCGTTGCTGTGGGACATGGAGGCCTCAGTGCCCAGAGTGGCTCTGGGCTCGCTGCCGGAGGATCCTCCTGCCCGAGGCATTCTCAGCAGCCAGCCCAGCCCTGACGGGTGTCCGTCTGTGCTTGCAGGGCTACAGGCTGCAGACGTGTGCAGCGCAGCCAAAATGATGCAGCACGTGGCTGCTGCAGTTTGCACTCTGTACTCTGTGGCTTATTCGGGGTATTTTTTAATCCACTTGGCATGTAAGTCAAGGTTTTCCCTCGGTGCAGCATCTGTGGCTTTGGGCTTGCTGTGTGCTTTCTGTTCTTCCTCTGCAGCTGAGCTGACTTTGGAACCAAATTGCCATGAAGACACCATTGCTTTGGGAGAGCTCCTGCCAGCAGCTGCAGCTGAAAAAGGGGGTGTCTGCAGCCAGCAGGGCGTGCACAGCATCTGCAATGAGCCCTGGGGGGTTCTGTTCCCTCAAGCAGGGAGTCTGTGCCAGCAGAGCCTGGAACTCCCTCCCTTTGCTGCTCCAGCCAAGACCTGACCCAGCCCAGTATTTTGTGCTGTTCTCTTGCTTGCTGTGGGAAGGGACTGTGGCTCCTGGAGGGATGCTGTGAAAGCAATATGCTCTCTGGGGGTTGCCTTGCTCCGTGGCATTTCCCACCACTGGCAGTTTTTCTCCTAACAGCATCTGGTTCATGTTCCCTCTCCTGTTGCAGGGCACCTCATGTCTGGATTCCGAGCAGCTCCTCCTTCGGTGAGTGGGAAAGGAACCTTTGATATTTGGAATTGTGCAGCAAGGTGTGAGCTCGGCATGTGGCAGCCCAGTGCCAGCCTGGGAGGCTGAAGGAAAGTTCCTGTCAGTGCCTGCAGCAGCAGTAAAGGGATCCCCGGCAGTTTTCTCCTTTTCTGCTGAAGAGCTTTTGAAGAGCTGCAGGTCTGGTTTTGCAGGCAGAGGATTTCTTGCTGGCTTTAGCCATGGTGGAATATCAAATTCCCAACAATAAGTGGCAATGTTGATTTAAGCCCATTGTTAGTTGGAACAGCTCCAAACCCAATTTCTGCTTAGTGCAGCTGGATGTGCAGCTGAGGATAAATAAGGCGATAACTGAGATAGAACTTCCCATCCCTCACGCAGCCATCTGTCCTCAGGGCACAAAAGCAGCACCAGCACCTCCTGGGGCTCCCTGTGCTTCCAAAGAGGAGGCCAAAGAGGAGGAAGGCAGCAGTGAGCTTCCCACTGCTCTGGGGGCCGATGGTGAACTTCCCTCAGTGCCGGGAGATGACAGTGAACTTCCCGCTGCTCTGGGAGATGAGGGCGAACATCCCGCGGTGTGGGAATGCAACAGCGAGGCTCCCGTGGGGTGGGACAAGGACAGGGGACATCTCCCGGCGTGGGACGAGGACGGTGGATGTGCCCTGGTGTGGGACCAGAATGGCCAAGCTCCCATGGAGTGGGATGAGGATGGAGGACATCTCCCAGTGTGGGATGAGGATGGAGGACATCCTGTGTCTTGGGAAGAGGAGAGTGGGAAGTGGACAGTGAGCATCCCTGGGCTTGGAAAGATGATAGAGAAGCTGCAGCATTTTGGGAAGAGGATGGAGAAGCTGCAGCATTTTGGGAAGAGGGTGGAGAACCTCCCTCTGCTTGGGAAGAGGACAATGAAGCTCCCTCCGCTGTGGGATCCTGGGCTGAACATTCTGACAGCAGCACAGCCCTGCAGCCAGAGGGGAGAGGGGAGTGGTGCCTGATGCAGCTGAGTACGTCTGCTCTGTCCCTGGGTGCCCGAGCAGGTGCTGTGTGTGTGTCTGGGCATCGGCTGCACCCAGGGTTGCTCTGCAGCTGAATGTCACCGAGCCATTTATTGTCCTTCCCCAGCTGACACCAAGGGGCTCACGGCCCCAGGGAGTGGGACTGGTTCTGGCTCTGCTGCAAGGCGGTCTCTCACTCTGGGAGGGAGCGTCTTCCACGTTTTTTCTTTCAGGGAACACCGTGAGCAAGGCGGAGCCTGCCCAGAAATACCTGGAAGTGGAGCAGATTGGCCAAGGGTAAGTGCACGGCAGCTGCTTCTGCACAAGCAGGGCTGGGGGTTGTGCTGGTGCAGGATCAAGTGAGGGGTCAGGAGAGCCCAAAGCACCTTCAGGCACTGGGCTACCATCCTGCTGTCTCTCGGCCCTGATCAGAATTGATAACTGTGGTCAGAAGGCACCGTCAAAGGCCCCTGAGGCTGGCAGTGTCCTGCCTGCAGCAAGGAGCAGGACCTGGAAGATCTTCTGTCCCTGGAACTGGATTGCCTAAAAGAGCAACTCACCATCTGGTGACTGTCAGAAAACAGTTCTCAAGAAGATTTCTTTCAAATATTTTCCTTCAAAAAATATCCACTGGTCAGGATTACCAACCTAATGGTTTAGAAACAGAAACCACAGATGAACTAATAAGTGCTCTACTCTAGCACAGGTAGCAGACCCCATACATTCAGTAACAGACACAGAGTTGATGCACTCTGGGGGAAAATGCATCACCTGCCTGATGGCACGGCCCTTGTGGAACCTGCAGGTCTTAGGCAGGAAATGGAAAAGGATGAAATGCATTCTTTTCCAGTTCTTTAGACACCTGTCCGGTTTTCGGCTGTTTGGATGGCCTGGAAAGGCCCAGGGTGGCCCTGGGGCAGCCCGCGCCTCAAAGGAACAGAAGAGGCTTCAGTTCCTCTCTCGGTCTCCGTGTTTACCAATTGTTTATCTAAAAGATTTTCCCTCGGCCCGACAGAGGTCCGCTCAGCAGCCAGCCATGAGCACACTCCCCTCCCCTCCGGGCGGTCACCTATCTTTATACCCAAAGTTGCGTATACAATATTTATCATTTTTCCCCAATACCTTTCACCCTTGTTGCCCAGTGCACTTTTAGTAACAACCAATCTCAAAGTGCCACCATCACCACAGAAGATGGAGGAGAAGAAGAAGAAGAAGAAGGACAGGACACGCCCCAATTCCTCCATCTTACTTCTCTAAACCCCCCTGTACAGAAATCCTAAACCCTGTGTTTCACTCTCTAACTAACTAATCCCTTCACCATTCACCCCGGTGAAACCCTCCTATCCTCATACAGGTGTCGTCTCCCGTGTAGGATCAAAGTCCAGCCACCAGACACTTCTGGCAACATTCCAGGACTCCCGAGCCCCCCAAGGGTGGTCTCGGTGACTCGGCACCTCAGTCCTGAGGTGCTGAGATCCCACATCTCCCCCTTCTGTTTGCACCAAGAAAACCTCTTTTATTACCCGATTCATGGCGCGTTTTAAACATACAAATATACATGGGACGACAAGTATGAGGACTAGGAGAACTATCAAAACATAGAACCCTACCCTTAAAACTTCTCTCCAAATGGGAGAGATGTCAAAGAAATCTACCAGCTGATCGATCCATGATCCTGTGATCTCGCCAAGCTTATTTATGCTGTCTTTTATATTTTTAATACTTTCATGAATTGACTTTGAATGATCTGAGAGATTCATGCAGCACATCCCTTCAAACTCTTCACACCCATGTCCATGAGCGAGCAATAGATAATCGATTGCCGCTCTGTTTTGAAGAGTCGCCTGTCTTATACCACTAACGTCTTTTAACATGTCATCCAATGCGACAGACACAGATCGTGCATGTTTGCTCAACCAGCAACCCATGCGGTCGATCTGAGTCAAAGCCACCCCTGATGCTGTTTGAGGTGAGAAAATTGCTGTAGCAATACTTGCTTTCTTATCCCAAGAAAATACTTCGTCATTGCAATCTGCCGCATATTTTTCGATTGATCTTTTTCCTCTGTGCCTTTTCTCTCTTAGCATGTTCAAATCAGGCGACAGCATTGAAATTTCCCCAATGCTGCATGGACCTCCCGTGGCATTAGCAGGAATGCCATGCCAAATTCTGTCCCCGCAAATTAAAAACAAACCCCGTGGCAATTGCACTGGGACTTGGATCGATCCTTCGGTAGTTTTCTCTGTATATTTACATCAAGCTGATGCATTCTTATAAAACTCATGAATGGGAGTCAAATCGATAGTTTTTGCCTTTGTGGCCTTCGGAGCTTCAAACTGCATGCAGAATTCCATTGTCATGGACCCAAAAATCTCCAATTCCTGAGGTTCTGTAGAAGCCACAGGAAGTAGATGTGTCCAAGCACACCACTCTTTCACAGGATCTTTAATGACCTGCGAAATGTTAACTGCGGAATGCCCTGGAACTGGCCATTCGTCCACTGGCAATCCAACCATGCATGCAGAAAATGGTTTTCCTGGCCTCGAATGTGTCAGGCAAATACTATCTAGATTCGCTGCTTGAGCTAAAGTCTCCCATACATTTTGCCTTGGCTGATTAACAGGTAAATCTTCTCCATTGCTTACTGCAATGAACGAAAGGATGATGCACATAAGCATCATGAAACTCATTATTTTGCTCTTATACAAAAATCCCCAAAGTCCTTAGTTTCTTTTTATTTCTCTTCGGAATCGTTCTTTCCGGTCTGAGTCTCGACTTCTGTCTGAGTACTCGTCTCTTTGTTTCTTGGATCAGCGTTCTCGCGTTCTCGCTTTCGGAATGGCTTCACGTGCTGCGCCGACACCCACTTTAGACCTCGATCTGTGGAGATACAAGCAAAACCCTTGCCCCAAGTGATTAGTTTGAAAGGGCCCTCTATTTGTCCTGTCTCTGGGTTTCTGATCAAAACTAAAGGGTTTTCCCTTAGCTTTGCCTGTGTGCTGTTTAGAAAATGTCTCACGATTGGTGGATTAGGTTCCGAGGATGAGCTATTTAGGAAATTCAACACATACAGTGCCTTGTTTAATTTCATGTGAGGTGTTGCCTCTGGTTCACCCCTTCTCTGTCTGTCCAGAAGGGATTTCAGGGTGTGATGTGTTCTTTCAATGATCGCTTGACCTGTGGGTGAATGTGGAATACCAAACGTGTGTCTGACACCCCATCTTGGGTGATACGTTGGACCATTATCTGTTTTTATCTCCTGAGGCACACCTAATGCTGCAAATGCTTGCAGAAAATGTCGGCAAGCATGGTCTGCTGTTTCCCCTGCATGTGCTGAAGCAAAGACTGCACCTGAGAATGTATCCACAGAAACATGAACATTTTTGAGCCTCCCAAAAGATGGATATTTTGTGACATCAGCTTGCCACAACTGAAGACTTTGCAGCCCCCGCGGATTGATGGCTCCGGTGGAAGAAGGTGGCTGCACAAACTGACAGTCTGGACAAGCACTAATGATCTCCCTCGCCTGACTCTTTGTGAGACGAAAGGACTCCATCAGCGCTTGCGCATTCTGATGAAAGAACGCATGACTTAACCTTGCCTGCTCAAAAATGTCCGGAAGTGTTTGCGAAATGGGCATTGTCAACCTGTCCGCTCGAGCATTTCCTTCCGCTAAAAATCCCGGAAGTGTCGTGTGTGCTCTAATGTGTGTGATAAAATACTCTCTTTCCCTGCTCTCTAGCAGTGTTTTCAAGCTCGTCAGATAGGAGTATAAAACCCCATTACTGACTTCTTTCAAGAGCGAACCTTCCAATCTCTTGACCACACCCGCAACATATGCGGAATCTGTCACCAGATTGAGAGGTTGTTTGAACAACTGAAATGCTCGGACAACAGCTGCCAACTCCACAATTTGTGGAGAGCCCTGAACCATCCTCACGTCAGATTCCCAATCCCCTGTCGCTGAGTCTCTCCACGTGATCACTGACTTGTGTGTCTTCCCTGAGCCATCCGTGAACACTGTGATCCCGTCCAAAGGTTCTTCACTTATTCTTGGTTTTGTTTTATAGCATATTTGCGATTGCAGTATTCTATGTTGTGGAAAGTGGATTGTGCAAGTTCCTGGGAACGCTAACAATGCGATTAACAGGTCTTTCGATTGTTGCATTGCCCAATCGAAATAGTCTTGTTTCAAGGGTAACCTGATGATTGAGAATTCTCTTCCTGCCATTGTCAGCAACCTTGTTCTCGCCTTTATGATGATCTGTGCTGCCATCTCCAAATCTGTAAGAATTGTTTTTGCGGGCCTGTGTGGTAGGAAAATCCACTCTATGATTATCAAAGAGTCCTTTTGCGACTCGTCCCATTGGAAGATCAAACCATGGAACTGTGTTTTCTTTCCCAGCACTGCCAACTGAAAAGGCAACGTTGGAACAAATCGATGTGCCTGCCTTTTCTGTATTGCGTCTGCAACTTTCTCCAATTCCTTCTTCCCTTCTTGCGTGAGCGTCCTGGGAGACCGAATGTCTGTGTCTCCTCTCAAAAGATCGAGCAACGCTGGGATGTCGCTGTTTGTGATTCCCAAAACTGGCCTCATCCAGTTGATTTCTCCCAGAAGCTGTTGCAAATCGTGCAAATTGCTGATCTTGGTGCTGATCTCCATTTTTTGAGGTTTTATTGTTCTCTCTGAAATTTTCCACCCTAGATATTTCCAAGGTGCAACCTCTTGAATCTTCGAAATGCTGATTTCCAGACCTGCCTTTTGCACCTCTGCGATCACACAGTCACGAGCTTCTTGCAGCTCCCGTTGTGTTGATGCTGCAATGAGTAAATCATCCATGTAATGAATGATCTTTACCTTTGGAAATTTCTTCTGCGCTGGTGCCAAAGCTCGTGCCACGTACCATTGACAGATCGTCGGAGAGTTTTTTAGACCCTGTGGAAGAATGACCCAATGGTACCGCTGCAGAGGCGTTTCCTTGTTGATACTCGGAACTGAAAAGGCGAATCTCGGAGCGTCATCTGGATGGAGTGGAATACTGAAAAAACAATCTTTGAGGTCAATGACCACAAGCTGCCAATCTCTGGGAATCATTGAGACAGATGGAAGTCCCAATTGAAGCGGTCCCATGTCTTCTATGACTTCGTTGATCTTCCTGAGATCGTGTAACAATCTCCATTTGCCCGATAGTTTTTTCTTGATGACAAACACTGGAGAATTCCAAGGGCTGTCTGTTGGCTTGATGTGTCCCACCTGCAATTGTTCTTGGACCAGGTTTCTCAAAGCACTCAACTTTTTCCGCTCAAGGGGCCACTGATCCACCCAAACTGGATCATCGGTTTTCCATGTCAGCTTCAGGGTGGCGAGTGCTGCAGTGACCCCTACTAAAAATCCACTTTGATCTTCGCACCCCATTGTGCCAAAAGGTCCTGACCCCAGACTGTGATCGGCTTTTGGACAATAAAAGGACAAATGATCGCTGTCTTGTCTCCTGGTCCCGTGACAACGACAGAATTCTCACTTTTGCAGACACAGAGATGCTCCCCCTATGCCTGAGAGAGAACCCAATGGCGCAACCAAGCTCCAACTGTGTGGCCCAAAGATGTACGATATTACCGTTACATCCGCCCCTGTGTCGAGCATACCTCTGATCGCTATTGTTCCGTTCCCGCATGTCAATTGGCATGTGAGCGTGGGTCGGTCTCGACCTATGTGCTTCACCCATGTTGCATGTACTTCAACATGTTCCTTCATAGGGAAACCTTCTTCGTCGAAGATTGACATGACCTCTCCAACTGCGTGTGGTGGCAATGCGAAGGCTCTCGCAACCACAGTGTTTTCTGGTACAGTCAATGGTGGACGAAGTGCTCTTGCCAATACTGTCAACTCTGTATTTTTGTCCGCTGAGATAACTGTTGGATAGACAATGAGTCCGAGAATACCGCACTTATGTTGTCCAATTATCAAGAAATCTTGTTTCTTGTATGAGTCCCCGTGGATACCCGTTGGTATCTCCGCATGACTTTCATCTAGAAAGTATACTAATTTTGAAGCTGCCAATGCGCACTGTGCCCCTGGTGGGAGGAGGTCTGGGTCACTGTGGAATCGGCTGAGGGTTTTGCTGAGGGCGTCTGCTTGTCGCTCACTGATGATTGCCCCGTCTGCTCTTGTGACACCGCCAGTACTTGTGTCTGAGCGCGCCGGCCCGCGCTGCGCTTTGCGTTTCCCGGATGCGGTAACGGATTTCCGTCCACGTCTGTCTGGGAATAACATTCTTTCGCAGAATGTCTTCCTCTTCCGCACCGTGCGCAAACTGGCCTTTCCGCCTTCTGTGCTGGCGCTGGCGTATGTGTTTGTGGACAATTCCTTTTCATGTGCCCAAACTCCCCACATCTGTAGCACTGTCCTCTTGGGGGATTGTTCTTTTTCTGCATCGTCGCAAGAACTTTGTTGATGTTCTCATTCTGTTGATGCAGTAATTTTTCCAGCATCTTTTCCAGTGTCTTGTCCTCTGTTTGCCTTTCTGAATGTCCCTTTAACTGTTTCTCCCATTCCTCTCTTAATTCGTTCTTCACAATCGCTGTGACATGCTGAGGTGTCCCCACCTTGCTGCATGCCTCCACCATCTCTGCCAAGGATGGCCGTCCTGCCATGGCGCTAATCACCTGTTGACAATCCGGGTTGGCATTGCCGAAAGCTAAGCTTTCCAAGAGAGGCCTCTTCGCTTCTTCTATCGTCACCTGTCGATCCACGGCTTGCATGAGTCGATCGATGAACGACATGAATGGCTCTGTGGGACCTTGCCTGATGCAAGAGAACGGGACTTCTGGAGCTCCTGCTGGTGTGATTTGCATGATTGCCATTCTTGCTGCTTCCTTGATGTCACTTAACACTCTTCGTGGGAGCCGCGCTGCTTGTTCCCCTGGGTTGTCATCTGGAGGATCTCCTGCTAACTGTCCTTCTGTGAGGTTCGTGTTTGGTCCACCTTGATATCTGTTCCATAATTCAGCAAGATATTTTCTCCACCTTTTTTCCCAGACAAGGCTTTGCGTGTCAGTGAGAATCATTGCCACAATACTTCGAATATCATATGGTGTGAGATCATATGTAGTGAATGTCCCTCTTAGTAGCTGTTTGAAGTATTGTGAATTCAGCCCAAAAGTTTGAGCCGCCTTCCCTAAATCTTTAAGTATCTCATGACCCATCCTTTCCCACCTTGGATTCTGCCCTTGGGCATCATATGTCACTGGCATTGTCAGATCTCCTGATCCCGGAAATAAATGCTTTTCCTTTGCCAATGCTTTTCTAATTCGCTTCCAATCCATCGTCTTCACCGGCTCTTGAAATTCCTCTTCTTGAGGTTCCGCTGGGATTTGCATAAATAATGGTATTGTGGATGTCACTGGTGATTCATCACGTCTCATTTCTTACCTTGAGGTTTTTGGCCTCGCTCCCAAATCTGAAAAGGAAGCTCAAGGATCCTGTTGATATTTCTTTTTTGCTGTGTCAACTGAATGCAAGAAGCTCTTAGCTGCTTCTGCTGCTGACAGCATCTATGTAGGAACCCCTTTCGATGCTGTGATCCTTATGACATCTTCTTCTTGTAGCTGTTCTTCATCTGAGCTTTCATCATCTTCATGAAACCCTGAAGTCGATGGATAATCCCTTTGTTGTGTTGGCATTGTTTTCTCTAAAATGCTTTTCTTTTTATATAATGTTGGAAAAAATTGCTGCATTGTTGCAGTCTCGCCACGAGATGGCGCTGTGGCTCCGCCGACCAGATCCGGCATGTCGTGCACTTCTGTCTTCCTGCCACCAGGTGGCGCTGTCACCGGCCTCCCTGGCTCGGATGACGGAGCGCGCTCGACTGCTCCTCTTCCGGCTGGCTGCCATGCTGGCAGCCCCGTTTGAGACCGTGTTTGCTTGGCTTTTAATTCAGCTGAAATTGGGGTTTGAACACCAGAACGTCTCCCTTGAAGGGGTGAGTCTTGGACTCCGAGGGTTTTAACCAAAGGCACCAAGTCTGGAGAGGGTGTGGCTCCCCGGGATGTGGACACCCGAGCATGGCCCCTCCTTGCCCGAGACGTCACAGGGGGTCTGGCCCGCCCCCGCCCGCGCTCTATTCTCTGCGCATGCGTGCTCTCCGAGCTGCTCCCTGTCTCTCCCGAGCTAACGCCACTCTCTCCCCCTTGTTCCACCTCCGAGGTCTCCTCCCCTTGGTCTGCCCCTGACTCTGTCTCCTCCTCCTCTGACGCATGTTCACTCCTCCCCTCGCCGGTCTGTGCAGCCCCCCTCCCCCCGGCACCCGGGAACGCTCCGCGATCCAGGCTGATCTGCGCACCGGGTCCGACGTCATAATCGCGCGTCTCCTGCGTCTCACCATGGCAGCCTTCTGGGGTTGCGCAAATTCCCCTATTTCGCTGCCCGTTTCAGACGCCCCCGCGCTGGTATGTGACTCCCCCCCCGGGTTTTTGCGAGTTTCGCCCGCTGCGCGCGTTTCTGCATCCCTGCTGGCCCCCGGGATGGCTGCCGCCTCCGGCCCTGAGCTGAGGAAAGCTGCACGAAAACACGTGTCTCTTGCTATCTCTTCACCCGCGCTCCCCGCCTGCTCCGCCGCGCCGCGAGAAAGCTCCCCCCCCGGATCCCTTCTCTCCCCCCTGCTCCCCCCCTTCTGCTCCTGAGTCCTCCATGCTCTCTGGAGTTTCAGGACGCTTTAGGAGTTTCCTGGGGTTTCTGGGTCTTGAGACCGGGTGTTTTAATAATATTTCTTGCTCTCTTTCTTCGAGAGCCTTTTTTTCCTGGCTTCTTAAGGCCAGAGCTAATTTTTTCCCGGAGTCTTGCTCCTTCCCTCTTTCTGAGGGCCCTGCAGCTTTCTGCTGCTTCTTCCGGCACTTCGTTTGCATCGATATGCCTTCTAACATTATCCTTGCTGGAGAGAGCAGTTTTAACGCTGTCTCGTCCTTTTTTGTTGCTAAGAAATATAAATGTCTGTTTATCTCCTGCCAAAACCCCACTTCGAATAGCAGGTATGTTTCTGCCAGTGGGTAGTTTAGCCTTGCCCATAACAATAATTGTTTTAATTCTTTCTTTGGAATCCCTTCTGTATATGCTTGGGTCACGCCTTGTAAGGCGGACAAAATTTCCCGTTGTTCCTGGGAAAGTGTGCCCCCCATGTTCTTATTTCTGGACCTTCTTACCAAATCTATCGTCAGGGCAGTCCGGAGGTCTCAATCTCTGTCCAGCAGATAACGAGGGGTGGTCCCAGAGGCGCCTTCCTGGTTCCGGTCCGGGCTGTTCTGCTACGAATTGTCTTCAGCAGAAGCTGAGAGATGGAATTCTCAGTGACTGCTGTTTTTTTTTTGTTTGTTTTTTTTTTTTTCAGGCTTCTCTCCTCAGGAGTTATCAGTGCTCTCCTGGGAACTCGTCTAAGATCGGAGCTGCCCCCTTCGCTCTTCTGCTCTTCAGGGCTTTGAGGCTGCTCCCCCCCCGAAAGGTTTTGGTAGGAGTTCGAGCTCACCCAGTGGAAGCCAGTTGTCCGGTTTTCGGCTGTTTGGATGGCCTGGAAAGGCCCGGGGTGGCCCTGGGGCAGCCCGCGCCTCAAAGGAACAGAAGAGGCTTCAGTTCCTCTCTCGGTCTCCGTGTTTACCAATTGTTTATCTAAAAGATTTTCCCTCGGCCCGACAGAGGTCCGCTCAGCAGCCAGCCATGAGCACACTCCCCTCCCCTCCGGGCGGTCACCTATCTTTATACCCAAAGTTGCGTATACAACATTTATCATTTTTCCCCAATACCTTTCACCCTTATTGCCCAGTGCACTTTTAGTAACAACCAATCTCAAAGTGCCACCATCACCACAGAAGATGGAGGAGAAGAAGAAGAAGAAGAAGGACAGGACACGCCCCAATTCCTCCATCCTACTTCTCTAAACCCCCCTGTACAGAAATCCTAAACCCTGTGTTTCACTCTCTAACTAACTAATCCCTTCACCATTCACCCCGGTGAAAACCTCCTATCCTCATACAGGTGTCGTCTCCCGTGTAGGGTCAAAGTCCAGCCACCAGACACTTCTGGCAACATTCCAGAACTCCCGAGCCCCCCAAGGGTGGTCTCGGTGACTCGGCACCTCAGTCCTGAGGTGCTGAGATCCCATTTCTCACCTCAGGTTTTGAACTAAGAGAATTCAGTGTGGACATTTGGGATTTACTCCAGCCCAATTCCTTCGTGTTGGGTCTCAGTATTCTCTTGCACACCTTGCATGGCAGAGGGCTGGTGGCTGCTGTGCTGGTGTTGGAAGGGTCGATGCACCCAGGTGTTTGTGAACGCTGCAGGCAGCAGAGATCTCCTGTCTGGGCTGGGTTTCACTGCCAGGGCCTAAAGTGCTGCTTCTTCTCTGCTCTTTTGTCTCCAGGGCTTTCGGAGCCGTTTCTAAAGGACTCAACAGGGCCCCTGGAGGAGAGGTCAGTGCCAACACGCCCAGCACGGCCAGCAGCTCTGCAGGGCTTTCCCCTCTGCTGGGAGCTGTGGCTGCAGCTCTGGGGGCCAGCAGAGCTTTCCTGCCCAGGCTGCTCCTCTGAAGGCAGAGCAGTGTCAGCCTGCAGAGCACAGCTGGGACAGACTTGGTCCTTCTCAAGTGCCCAAGGAATGCAAGGAGGGCAGCGGTGTCTGTCAGAGCAGGACAGCCTGGCTTGGTCTTCATATCTAAAAGTGTGAATGCATCAGCTGCTGGAGACTGAGGCCCCAATTATCTTCATCCTAGCCTCAGACAGGAACATTATTTAGCAGTTTTTCCATCCTGCCTTTCATCTTCAGAGGGAACCTCAAGCCCTAATTAGGGAGAGATCCTGCTTGGGCCCAGTTTGGGGTTTTAGTCCAACTTGAGCTGTTCAAAGAGAGAGGGAGAGAAATGAGATGGATGGATGTCCAGAGCAAAGCTCTCTCCTAAATCCTGCAGTTGTGTTTGGGTCTGGTGTCAGTGACAGCCTGTGACAGGGATCACCTGAGCAATGGGTGTGTGTGTTTGCTTTGTTGTGCAATCCCAAACAGAGCAGTTGGATCTGAAATCATGACCAAATCCCATAGAATTGCTAAAGGATTCCTGGCTGTTTTACTCTGTTTTCACAGAACCAGAATTACCTCCTGCTGGCAAAATGTGTTACAGTAATAATAATAATAATAATAATAATAATAATAATAATAATAATAATAATAATAATAATAATAATAATAATAGTGTTGAGGCCATTAGAGAAGACTGTAGGTGCAGAGAATGTTGTTAGAGCTTTGAGGCTGACAGCTGAGGGACCATTTCTGCAGAGCTTGCAAGGCCCAATGTCTCTGGCCATGTGTCCTGTAAGCAGCCCCCAGCTGGCAGAGCAATGGGCTGTGGCAATGGCCCTTGCTGAGCTCTGGTGTCCCATCCCAAGGCAGTTGGGCACAGCCCGGCTCCGTCGCTCCACAAAGACTCGCTCCGTGTGTGCTGTGGCCTCCTGGCACAGACTCCTGCAATTAAAGGCTGCAATGTCCCTTCAGGTGGCCATAAAGAAAATGAGTCTCAGAGGGCAGAACAGGGAACGAGCTGTGAATGAGATCCTGCTCCTGAAGGACAAGAAGAACCCCAACATTGTCAACTCTTTGGACAGGTGAGTGCTTCAGCTCTTATCCCGTGCCCGGGCCCTGCATTAGCCTTTCCTGGCATCCGGAGTCTGTAGCCTGTTTGGAAAATGCCTGACCCAGCCACATCTTCCCAAAATAACAGCCTGGCAGTTCACTCCCTCCATGTGCTTTTGTTGCTTTGCTTTGGTTTTTCCTTCAAGTTCCTCCCCAGCTTCCAACAAGTGCTGATGAACCACAGCAGAAATTATTTCCCTTGGCTTCTTCTTCCCAGCCCTTTTCCATTGCTACAGATGCCAGGAAGATCAGGTTCTTGTTTCCAGAAATGCCTCATTTGCCCATTTTTCACTGGCCTTGCCTGTTTCTGAAGGGACTTTCTGAAAGGTTTTCTGACTGCTTTTGTCCCAAGTGCTGCACAGCCTCCTCCCCTGGATAACCCTGGCAGTTGTGTTGCCTTGTTCTGCAGGGAATGGTGAAACTGATGAGTTCAGGAGCTGAACCAGCTGGGGCCAAGGGTTGTGTTCCACATTGATCTGGGCTGTTGCTAAACTGCATTTTTCACCTGCTTGCCATCTAAGGCCTCTCCTTTCTCACGGGTGTCTCCTTCTCCTTTAGACTGTGCAGATTCCAAGGGCTGTGCAGCCTGGCAGGAATGTCTCTCCATCTGATTCTGTCCTCATTGACAAGTGACCTGGAAACAAAACTCCACTCCAGGTTTTTCCATGGGGCAATTGAGCTCTGCACTTTCATCTCCATGCCATTGCTTTCCTCTTCCAGCTTCCTTGTTGATGGAGATCTCTGGCTGGTGATGGAATACATGGATGGAGGAACTTTGCAGGACGTTGTCAGACAGACACACATGGCTGAAGGAGAGATGGCAGCTGTCAGTTGGGAGGTGAGGGATCCTGCTTGTCACTCCATGGCTGGGACACGATGGTCCTTCCAAACAGGGCGTGAGAACAGCAGTGGCTCCATGCTCAGGCCTTTGTTTCTGTATTGGTTTTATGAGCTGTAGAAGAAAGAGCCTCTGCAGTGAACGGCCTGCCAGCATCACTGCACTTCTGCTCTGTTCTTGTTCTCTCTCCTGCTGTTGTGGTACTCTCTGTCTGGTTTGGATTTGATTTGCTGTTCTCAGCTTTGCCTTTTTACCGTTTGCCTGGAGCTTGTGTGCACTGCACTCCTGGCCTGTCACAGCGAAGCTGCTGCGGGCACAATTCTGAACTGTCCTTTCTTGTGTGATGTATTCTGGCCATTGGTTTTTGCGCTCATGTTTCTTGTTCTCTCTCAGTGTCTGCAGGGCCTGGATTTCCTCCATTCCAAGCAGGTGATCCACAGGGATCTGAAGAGCTCCAACATCCTCCTGGGCATGGATGGCTCTCTCAGGGAATCAGTAAAAGCCACTGCATGAAAGCTGAGAGTTTCTTGAAAGGTCCAGTTCCATCTTTCCTTGGCTACTGCCCTGAGAGCTTTTCCAGCTGACTTCACTACTGCTCTCTCAGACTGAGAGTGGGGAATCTTGGTGCTTGGTTTCCCCATTCCAGCTGCCTTTGACAGGGTTTGTTTCTGTCCTCAGCTGATTTTGGCCTCTGCGCTCAGCTCAGCCCTGAGCAGGACCAGCGCAGCTCCATGGTGGGCACTGCTCACTGGATGGCCCCAGAAGTTGTGACCACATCTCCTTATGGCCCCAAGGTGGACATCTGGGCCTTTGGCATTGTGACCATCGAGATGGTGGAAGGAGAACCTCCTTACTTCAGGGAAACGGCGGCCATGGTAAGAGGCAAATTCTGCAGTGGCTGCAGAGGCCTGTGAGCACTGGGGGACCCTGCACTGGGAGCAGCAGCTGGAGGTTTCTGCACATGGGAAGGGAATGCCCAGAGGACTCCAGCCCCAACACAGATGAAGATTCTGCAACCGCCAGCAACAATTTTCTTTGGGATTTATGTTGTTGGAACTCATCTGGCTGTGAGGATTACCTGGAAATGCGAAGCAAGTGCATCAGCTCTAATGTTACCTTGCAAGAAAACCCCAAACCAACCCCAAATCCCAGCCCCAAGGACATCAAGATTTCTGCAGGAGCTTCTAAAAGACATTTTGCAAGTTGATCTTCCCCCTGATTCTTCTCACTGGGAAACTTGTCTAAAACCTGAAGATGATTGTTTAACATTCTCATAGTCTAATGTATTTCTTTCCTAGTCCAAGCTACTTTCTCTGTGTCACCAAGCCTGAGCTTTCAGCATCGCAAACCTCCTGTGTCTTGCCTGGCAGTTTGTGGGATGGGGCATCAGGAATGCATTTACTTGAGTGTCAGTGGCACTGCAGAGATGCACTTGATGTAAGAATCCTCTGAAATAACACAGGCAGACCACACTGACTCTGGAAAATGGCCTGTAAAGCTGGTGTCCACATTTGGAGAAGCAAAATGTGTTATTTCTGATGGAGGTTCCTACTGACAGAGTCAGCCAATGGAACTGGCTCTCAAGGCGAGATCATTTGGATGTTGCAGTGGCTGTGGCAGCCCCAGGGTTTGGGTTTTTTGGCTGGCATAGCAAAATGAGCTGTGAGCAGCATCTGTGGCAGGGAGGAAAGTGCCCCTGGAGCTGGGGCTGAGGCCCCGGGGTGGATGTGAGCCCGCGTGGGTGTGAAGGGAGCTGGCAGAGTGCTGAGTTTGCTTTCCCTGCAGGCTCGCGCTCTGATCCGGCAGAACGGGAGCCCGCAGCTGCAGCAGCCCCGGCGCCTGTCGGCTCTGCTGCGGGACTGCCTCGAGTGCAGCCTGGAGCCGGACGAGGAGCGGCGCTGGGCTGCCCAGGAGCTGCTGCAGCTGAGGGCCAGGGGCTGCAGGGGAAGCAGCAGCGCCAGGGAGGGCTTTTCTTGTGGGGGCCCCTCCGACAGTCTCCAGTCTGGCTGCGTTCCACACGCAGAGCAAGCAGAATCCTCACCTGCTGTGGCTTGGCAGGCTCCTTTGGAGCTCATCTGGGCCTGGTGCCCCACAGCGAGCAGGGACATCTTCAAGCAGCTCAGGGGGCCCAGAGCCCTGCCTGACCTGAGCTTGGATGTTTCCAGGGAGGAGGCACCTCCCACATCTCTGGGCACCTTCTGTCAGTGTTTCCCCACTCTGCTGGGTAAAAAATTCTTCCTTAGATCCAATCTGAGCCTGCTTCCCTCTCCTGAGTTTCAAAGCATTTCGCTTTGTCCTGTTGCAACAGAGCCTGTGAGGAACTTGACTCTGGAAAGTAACAGTTCATTTCTTTCCTTTTTATCCTTTGGGCAGCACCCATTTTTATCATCAGCCAAGCCTCTCTCCAGCCTGACCCCTCTGATCACTGCAGCAAAGCAACTGAGGGAGCAGCAGAGGAGAGGAAGCCCTTGAGAACAGCTTTCAGGTACAGTAGACAGGACAAGTAGTTAGTTATGGTTGTTAGCACTGGTAGTTAGTTATGGTAGTTAGCACTGTAGTTTGTTATGGTAGTTAGGACAGCCTGTTTGTTATGGCAGTTGTTTGAATAAAAACTCTCTTAACCCTCAACTGCCTTGCCGTGTCCCTTCCTTGTCCCGCTGTGCCTCAGCTGCCCGGAGCAATGTGAGGGGAGAGCGGGCCCAGCCTGGCCCAGAGCTGAGCCCCAGCAGAGCCCTGGCAGAGCCCAGAGCAGCCTCGGCACCTGCAGAGTCAGCCTGGAAGGAGGCGCTTGGAGCCTTCTCGGCTGCACCCGGCTCTTGGTTACAAACTGGGTGTGCTGGAAAATGCCACCGGCTCTGCACGAGGGCAGAAGGGGCCCGGGGAAGGACCAAGTGCTCCATGCAAGGGAAAAATCTGCCCTGGGTTTGTTATAAATAACTGGGTAGTGTTGGCTTTTGCTATTATGTACTGACTTCTGCAAACTATTCTTAATCACACGGATTTTGATAGAGTGCAGTTTGTAATCACTTTTAACTTCTTTTGCTCTAGTAAAATTTGTCAGTTTTTTGTGGCCAATGCCCTGGCCCCTGTGTAGCTCATATCCTCAGAACATCATTTCTGGATGATATTTGAGTTTGTGGACAGTGTGAAAAACATACATTATCGTTTTGGCGTTGGAGAATATTAAAGTGGATGCCATGTGTTGTGCATTAGAATGTTAACTTTTGCAGAAGTAGCTGTAGTTGTGAAATAATAATTAATGCTTTTATTTTTGTAAATAACTGACAATAACACTTCAGAGATATTTGTGAAATAGCTAATGTTCATTTCAAGTACTTGTGGAAATAGCTAAAACCCTCTGCATGGTCAGACAACATTTAAGGAAGGGATGTGATGAGGACCCCTGCCCCTGACCCTTCCACTGTCAATAACTGTCACCCGCTGAAACCACAGAACAGGGGCCCTTGTGAGGGAGTGACACACAACCCTCAAAACAGCAATCCACGATTCCTGCACGTGCTCTAACACGGTGAGTTGGGGGTCAAACCAACCTAAAGAATTTCTGGAACATGTAAACAAGTTCAAAGAAATGTTTGAATCTGTATAATCATTATGAGTATGTATTTGAACAACACAACGGAGAAACTGGACAAGAAGAGTTGCTGTGGTTAACCGGTGTGCCTCTGGCCATCACCAAGCACCCAGCGCTGTTACTGATTTGTCCCTTATTATTCCTTATTAAACTTTCAAAAATTGTAAAGAGTGAGGCTCCTTTGTCACAATACCCAATATGCTCACCCCTTGATCTTCCCCTAAAGCCAGGATTTGTCAATCCTAAACTTTGTCTGGATGGAGGAGAAGGATGCTGTGAGGAAAAGGAAGATGCACTGGTGTGGAGGCCCATGGGAGTCTCAATCTCCCACCCTTGGGGGACTGGTCTCCAATAAGAAGAATAAATTTCAGGGTTATGGAGAGAAGCTTGCTTCTCCCATAGACCTTTGCAAGTACATGCTGATTTCTGGGAAGTTATGTTACTCCATAGGCCCATTGGCCTAATTACCCTAGTTCACCCCCTGTTACCCATTTCTGGTTAGTCCTTAGAATGTTCTCCCTCTCTGTCCCTCCATTGGCCCTAATTTACTGCATTCCTCTGCCCCTGTTTCCCCATTAGCCGACCCGACCCTTAACTCCTCCTTTGCACCATTTTCCCCCATATCCATTGGACCCTGACCCTCAGCTTCACCCTCACTACCCCATGTAAAAACCCCCTGTGCCCTCAGCTTGCACCCTGTCTTTGTCCCTGGGCCCTGCTCAGCTGTGTCCCCTGTTCCTGTACCAATAAACCCAGTTTGCTGCAGATCATACCCAGACCCATCCTGCCGACTTTGTCAGCTTTGTAAAGGAGCCGTGAGCTTCGGGCTCTGGAGTGCCGGACGCTCCAAGGGCCTCGGCAGCGCCAGGACGCTCCAGGCTGGGACAGCCAGGCAGGGCAGGAGGAATCACTGCCCCTTTCCCCTCTCTGCTGCTCCATCTCCCAGCCCAGCATCGCTGCAGGACAGCCTCACTGCCAACGCCATCCTGCCAGGGATGGACTGGGGGGATCTCCTTCCCCTTCCCTCTGCCATGGAGGCAAATCCCATCTGCTCCTTGTCCACCCTCCTTCCTCTCCTCATTCTATCCTTCATCCATCCACGTTCCTTTCCCATCTCTTTCTCCCTTGTTCCTTCTTCTTCCTTCCTCTCCTCCTGCCTTTTCCTTTCCCTTCTCCCTGTCTCTTCCTCTCCTTGTCCTTCCTCCCCCAGGCACTGAGCTGCGGACAGAGACCAGGGAGAACAAATCCCTGCCACAGAACCTCGTGGAAGAGGCCATTTGGAACGGCTGCACGGCACAGGAATCCAGTGGGGAGGAAAAGCGCCAGAGATCCCACACGAGGAGGGGCTGCAAACCCAGCCTGGGGATCTGTGAGGAGTTAAAACCCTCCCTGTGATGGGAAGGGTGTGGGGAATGTGAGAAGAGCTTCAGACAGAGCTCAGCCTATTCCTGGTGCCTCCAAAATTGGCGGTGCCAGATGCAGAGATCCAAGGGGCTGCAGAGATCCCCCTGCAGATCCACGAGGATGCAGAGATCCCCCTGCAGATCCATGGGACTGCAGAGATCCCCCTGCAGATCCACGGGCCTGCAGAGATCCCCCTGCAGTCCCCGGAGCAGCCACGCTGAGCACTGCGATGCCTGAGAGGAGGCTGTGATCCCGTGGCCAGAGGGCCCCGCTGGAGCAGCCTGTCCTGGCAGGACTGACCCCGGGGCACGCTGACCCACGCTGCAGCACTTGGAGGGGGCTGTTCCCCATGGGATGGACTCAGCTTGAAGTTCCTGGAGAAGTCTCTGGTGGGAGAGAGCCCAGGGTGCAGCAGGGGAACGACTCCTGTCCCTGAGCAGAGGGAGAAGCCCCGGGGCATGAACAGAGCCCGGCCCCATTCCCTGCCTGCGGCACTGCCGGGGTAGAAGGTGCAGCTGGAAGGAGGGAGGCGTGGGGGAAACCTAGATTTAAGGCTCTTCACTTACTCCTCATTATCCTGCTCTGAGTTTTTGGGGTTTCCTGTGATAAAACTCTCCCATCCCCCACTCATTCACAGAGGTTTGGGGCGGTTTTCCCTTTTTGGGGGAAATCAAAGTGATGCACTGATGCTCCTAATTAGGGGTAGGAGAAGTGAGGGTCCAGGGCTTCCCGCTGAGCCGGAGCCACCGGAGCTGCAGTGGCAAGAAAGCCGTGGCGGGAGCTGCAGAGAAGTTTGTTTGTGTTTTCAGCTCAATCCCCCTCGGGCCCGGGCCCGTTCCAGGGCTGTTCCTCAGCTCCGGCTCTGCCCTCATGCAGCCCAGGGGGCCCTGAGAGCGTGGGGCTGGGTTGTGCCGTGTGCAGAGCCCGCCCCTGGCTGCGATTGGGCTATGGTGCCGTCAGTCGTGGTTGTGGCGCACTGATTGGTGGAAGCGGGGCAGAGCAGGGCCCCGGTGGCGGGCTGAGGGCGGCTGTGGCTGGCCAGCGGTGCCATTGTCGTGTGTGCGGGCCCGCGAGTGGCGGCGGTGGCTCGAGCGCGATGAGGCGGCGGCGGAGCTCGGAGGCAGCCGCAGTGCGGGTGGGAGCCGCGCTGGGTTGTGCGGGGGCTCGGGGCTGGCTGCGGGCCTCGGGGGCGGCAGGGGGCTCGGGCGGGTTCGTTGTGCCGTGTCCAGCCCGTGTTGCCACTGGCGTGAGGGCGCTGCGGGAGCGGCTGCCCGCGGTCTCCTTGCGGCTGCTGCCTCGGCAGGAGCCGCTGCTGGAGCAGCGCTGGCTCGGCCCGGTTGCTGTGGCTGGGACAGAGGGGGCTGCCCCATGCCTGGGGCTGTGCGGGGAAATTGCCGTGGCCGGAGGTTTCTGTGCGCAGAGGAGACAGAGGAGTCCTGTAAAAGTGACTTTATTACTGGGCAGAGGGAGAGGCCCTGGGGCATTTGCCATGCGCTCTCTGCCATTGTTGTAGTTCGCAGCCTCCTTTTGATCCTCATTTTCCCGGCCTCATCTCCCTCTCCCTTTGCCCACTGGCTGAGGTATTTGGAAGGTTCAGACTTCCCAACTGCATGTCCTTGTTAATGTTCACCCCCACTTTTGTATAGCAGCCGATATTCATGGCTCTGTTAAGTTTTTATTTTTTTTGAAATTCAGGAATTTAGCGGGTCTTTCTGTGAGCAAAATCCATGTTAATTAGTAACATTTATTGAAGCTGGTAGTTTCGCGCGTTACTTCCTTATCTACAAGTCCCTGGCCCCTCGCTCATCTGCTGAATGAGCTGCACCCTCAAGGTGTGGAGCACGGTAAAAAGATGAGAGTTGCTGTAGCACATCCAAGGAGAAACAGCATTCGTTTAACCCATGGTCTGCCAGGGAGCCACAAAACCATGACCCATTCCCATCCTTCTCCTGTTTGGACCAATACATGAGATGCTTTTTTGTTTCTGGTGTTGGTTTTTTTTTTTCACCACTTTTCCTTTGTTATCTCTTTGCCAACAGCAGTTTGAGTAATTTAATTTTCCACAAATTCCTCTTTTTTTTGCTAACAGATGATCTGATCCCATCCCATGGTGCAGTGTTGTGTTCTTCATTTCAGTGGATTGGTCAGCAGGAAGGTCACGAGCTGGAGCTGTCTGGTTGGTTATTCCGAGGACAGCTTGTAATCTAATGATGCCATTGAAATGAGAAATGGGTTCTGTGGCTCCTAGTATGAATTGGGTCGGATTGCCAGGGCATGGTCCATGGTGTTGTAGGATTTGTTCTGGTAGCCTTTCAGGTTTTCCCCATTTTTGGCCACTCTCTCCTGCCAGGGCTGCAGCAGTGGCAGCAAGGCTTGGCCCCAGTGGCTGGAGGTGGCAGAGGAGGGTGGCCAGGATTGCAGAGGATTCCAGGCGAGGATCTGTGGGCAGGCGCAGGGGCTTGGCCCGCTGTGGAGCCCTGGCTGCTGCTGTGTTGCCTTCAGGGCAGGCTCAGGGGCGGCCTCCTATCCTCCTGCTGCAGGCGGGAAGTGCAAATCTCCGGGGCTTCAGAGCCCTTGAGGCCAGGCTGAGGTGTCTTCCCCTATGGAGCTGTGCTGGCGGCAGTTTCTGGCCTCAGGGACACTTGGCATGGGCCCCTTGGCCACCAGTGGTGCTGCTTTGCACTCCTTAGGCAGGAGCCGATGTCCTGGCTGGGTGTTGGCAGCAGCAGAGTGCCAGGGCAGGCTCTGTGCCAGCCCAGCTTGCTGTGGGAGAATGTGCCTTGATATCTGCTCCAGTGGTTGCTGAAACAGTGAGAATTGCTTTTGTCCCCCTGTTAGGTGCCATGGTGTCAGCAGAAGATATTGAAGCCTTCCTGCTCAGGGCATTTCCGTGCCAGGCTCTCACAAGCACCCAGAGCTGCGCGGGTTGAACTGAGCATGGGGCGGTGACCTGCGCTGTGTGTGATTCCCCTTGCTTCCCTCCCCTGGAACAGGGTGTTGCTTTTAGACACCACTTGTCCTGGTTGCTTCAGAGTACTTTGGAGAGGCTCCATATCTAATTTTCCCTCTTTCCCTGGGACTGCCCACACTTCTGGATTCACTTCAGCATAGGCCTCGTCAGACATTTGACACAGAGGTACAACAGAACAGGCCTCTGTATCCCTTTTTATAATATTAATGTGTGTTACGAGTTTAGCGATCAAATCCCTTCCCATTAAACCATGGTAACAATTAGGAGCAAATTAAAATTCACGCATTTCAAACCCATCTCCCAGATCTCCTAACAGTGATTGAATAAAACCATACATCTTTCTCAGTAATCCCCTCACTAATGAAACATATTTTTAGCATTTTCCCCCCCTTAGGTCTAAGATTCAGAGTGGATTTAGAGACCCCTTGTCTATCAGGAAATGCCTCCTCTCAATGCAGACCCACCCTGAATATTCTCAAGGGCTGCAGTGTGGAGGGTCCCTGGTGTGATGGGAGCTGTGACCGCCCTGGCAATCCATGTCCATCAAGGGGTGGACTTGCTGGTGCTGAGGGTGCTGCTGTCTGTGCTTGCAGTGTCCTTTTGCCCTGCAGCTGGAGCCCTGGTTCCTTGCCAGGGGCTGTTTGGGTGGGCTCTCCCCTGCCGAGGAGGGCAATGCCTCTGCCAGGTGCTTGTGGCCGAGCCGTGCCCTGGGTGCTGGGGCCCCCTTGGGCCCTGGGGTTGATCCCTCAGGGGCTGTAGGAACTGTGCCCTGGCCTTTGCCTTCAGCTTGGCCTTTGCCTTCAGCTTGGCCTTTTTCTGCTCCCTTCTTGCACTCACCTGCTGTGCCTTTGTGCCCAAGTGCTGCAGGGCCTTCTTGTGCCCCTCCTGCAGCCCCCTCAGTGCCTATGGGTGCTTGTCTTGCTTTACAAGAGAGGTGTCTGCTCGGGAAGGCAGAAAAAGCCTCTCTTGGAATGGAGAATGCAAACCCCGTCCTTCTTAATTTTTAGACTAGTGAAATGAAGGGGCTCTCAAGGAAAGATATGGGAATAGGAATACCAGGTTTTTACTAGTGTGTATAATAAAGCAAACAAACAGCAACAGCTGCGGCACTGACAGCAAACAGAGCCCGGAGCCAGTCCCGGCCTTTGGGCTGCGGCGCTTTCCCCTTGGGTGCAGTTCCGGGCACGGCCGGCAGGGGCGCTGGTGGCTCCCGCGGGGCGGGGCAGCGCATCCCTCCCATGGGAACCTCTCTGAACGGAAATAGAGAAATCCCTTCATCGAACTCTTTCACTTTTTTACCTTGTATAGCCTTTCTCCCGTGTTTTGGGTAAGAATTTGTAGAGGGCTTTCTTTTAACTGAGCTCCTAGTGTTTGATAAGGTGATTCCTGTAGAGAGAGAGAGAGTTTCCCTGAACAGCCACAGCTGTGGTTACCGAAGGGGACGTAACTCAGAGCAGGACGGGGTCAGGGGAGGATATCCCGCCGAGGTTCGGTGGGAGTGTGGGCAGGGTCTGCTGCCGGAATCGCCAGAGGGGGATCTTCCCGTGGAGGCCGAGGCGGAGCGTGGGCAGCCCCCAGATGGCTGATGGCGGCTGATCCGGCAGCTCCCGGCAGAGCAAAGGCAGGTGGGAGAGCCCGGCAGCAGCGGCGGTGCCCAGCGCAGGTGGCACGGGCAGGGCAGGCGGGGATGGGATGGCTGGGACCCCCCCTGGGTGCGGTGGGCGCGGTGAGCTCGGAGCAGGCGGCAGGACAGAGCAAGCCCCATCTTGCCCAGCATGGGCGGCAGAGCGGCCGCGGGCCAGGCAGTGGGAGCAGGGCACACAAATTGAGCGAGAGCGCCGGGGCAGGTGGAGCTGCCCTGGGCAGTGAGGCCGCACCTGGGATGGAAAGCGGGGCAGGCGGAGCTGAGGCGGGCAGCGAGCCGGGACCCGGGACAGGCGCCTGGGCCGCGAACGGAGGGGGCAAGAGCTGCAGAGGATCCCACTCTCTTTCTGATTTTTCCTCTTGTTCTCTTGCCTTTCATTTCCCTTTTTTCTTCTCGGAGGTTTCTCATACTTTAAAGATTTTTATTCTTCTAAAGTCCTCTGCCTAACATATTGCATATTCTCTTCTAGGTAAAGGGGTGTTTTTACAAATAAATCCAGAGCCTAATAAATCTAAACTTCTGCTTGGATACATTGAAATGGTTGATGAGCTAACTCAGGACCTCCTAATGTTGTTTTTCTCATCACCTTTTTATTTCTCCTTTGGCAAATTAAGCATCTTTCAGTTACTTGCTTTGCAACTCCAAAAATCCCATACTTCCTTAAAAAATTATCGCACAAAGCTTGAGCACCCCAGTGGGTTTTCTGATGCATGTCTTCTAATATTTTTTTAGAAGAACATTTATTAACTAATTGTCTTCCATCAAGAAGTTTCCATTTCCCTGATTTATCTTGTTCACTTCCTGTCGTGTCTGAATTTTTTTCTTGGCTTCCCTAAACTTTGGAATTTCCAGTTTTTCTTCGTTTGGAGTTAATATTAACATAACTCTTTTATCTCCATTTTCTTCTACATCCTTAGCTTTGTGATGTGCCCCCACTTTGCCCAGTTTGCCTCTCCTTTGGCCCGGGCCGGGTTTCCCCCGCCCACAGCGGCTGGAGCAGCCGAGAGCCCCGCGCTGCCCATCCCGACCTGTCCCGGCTCCATCCCCGCTCCTGCCGCGGCTGCGAGGGCTGCGGGAACGGGGCAGCGAGGGTGTGGCTGCTGCTGGGGGAGGAGGAGGAGGGAGGGAAGGGCAGGGATGGAGGGGGAGGAGGAGGTGGAGATAAGACAGAGGAAGAGGAGGATGGGGAACGGAAGGGGAGGAGTGGGAGGAAGAGGAAGAGGAGGGACAAAAGCAGATCGAGGCTGAGCTGAGGGAACCACGCAGTCGATCCCTGCCTGAATTTGCAGCCCCCACCTGTGGGATCATCGGCCCCCATCCCACCGGTGAGCGGGGAGGGGGAGCTCGGCCCGGATGTCCCGGGGGGTCCCTGGGTTGGGCTTTTTGGGGTTGTTTGGAGAATGAAGCAGTCCAAGGCTGAGCGGAAAAGGCCCCTCGGGGGGACATCGGGGGGTGGTGGTGGTGGCTGCCGGCAGAGGCAGCCTGGAGGAGCAGAGCCCTGTGTCCCCCAGGAGCCCAAAGTGGGGAGCCCAGAGAGGGGGGAGCGCCGCCATTGGCGGGAGCCTCAAGAGCCTGGAGAGGGGCAGGGGGGACTCCTTGGAGCCGCTGCAGCCCCGAGCAGAGAATGAGGGGAGAAGGGAGCCCGGGAGCCCAAACAGCCCCGGCATCCCGAAATGGGGAGAGCAAAGCGGGGGGAGCTTTTGGCATTGCTGGGACTGCCAGCAGCCTGGGCAGGGCTGGCACCGAGGAGAAGGGGGACCCCGAATCCAAGCGTGACCCCAGCAGCTGGGACAGGGGGAACCTCTGAACACCAGAGGGGAGGAACCAGGGACGGGGAACTCCTGGGAGGCTTTTTCAGGCTGAATGTTGGTGTTTGTGAGGTTTTCCTGGAGACGAGGTGGCCGGTGACTTGTAGAGATGGACTTGGGCAAAAGGGACCTTCAAACTCATTGTGTGTTGGGGAAGGTGAAACAGGAAAGCCTTATAAATATGATTATCTGGCAAAAGATTTTTAGAATATAGAAAGTATAAGGAAGACTGAAATGAAAGCAAGCTTTGAGATACCTCAGTTAGTGAACAACGGGAAAACAATGGTGTGGCCCAGCTGAAGGTAATTCCCCTTTTGATGAAACAATTCCCTCTGCTTGCAGACAGATCAAAGGGTCACCGCAGACCCTACTGGCTCAGCAGAAGGGGTCCAAAGAAGAGTTTTTAGAGTGTAAAATGTAACACAGTATGGGATGTAATGATTCTTATAGGCTGTATGTAAATGCTATAGGATTTGTATCTTGTACTAGATTGGTTAGTGAGAAATAGAATATTCAACACAGAAGAAAATTTATTCTATTGTAATGGGACCCTTACTCTCTTATGCTCCTCTCCTCTTACTCTCTTACCCTGTCCCCCTCTCTACCCCTCTCTTCTCTCGGGCCTGCTCCGAGCTGTGCCTGGCAGCTCCAAGCAGGGCCCTGCACCCAGGCCCTTTGCAATAACCCGCAAGTTCCACGCCCTGGCTGCAGAGCTCTCTGGTCTCCGTCCGTCCCGACCGTCCTACCCCCCGACACTCCTACAAACGCTCTCATCCCTTGTTTTCCCCAAACCAGGATTTCCCATTGCCAACCCCAGGGAAGCTGCGAGGAAGAGGAAGATGCCCCGGGACACTGAGGCAGGTGAGGAGGAAGTCAGTGCCCCTTTCCCCTCTGTGCTGCTCCATCTCCCAGCCCAGCACGGCCCCAGCTGCAGCTCAGCCCTGGGGGATCTCCTTGCCCTTGCCTGTGGCACGGAGGCAAATCCCATCCTGTCCTTGTCCTTCCTCCCCCAGAGCAGGAGCTGAGCATGGAGAGCAGGGAGGACAAATGCCCGCGGCAGAACCTGGTGGAAGAGGCCGTTTTGAGCGGCTCCACGGCGCAGGAAGGCAACGGGGAGGAAAAGCCCCGGAGATGCCGCACGAGGAGGGGCTGCAAACGCAGCCGGCGGGGATCTGAGGGGGAAAGAGTCAGCCTGGGCCGGGAAGGCGGCCGGAGACGGAGCCAGAGCTCGGAGCTGGTGCTCCATGATCAGCTCCATGATGGGGAGAAGCCCCACACGTGCGTGGAGTGTGGGAAGAGCTTCAGGCGGAACTCCAACTTGATTGTGCACCAGAGGGTCCACACTGGCGAGAAGCCCTATGAGTGTGGGGAGTGTGGGAGGAGCTTCAGCCAGAGCTTCCACCTGATCAGGCACCAGAGGACCCACACTGGGGAGAGGCCCTGTAAGTGTTCCGAGTGTGGGAAGAGCTTTCTGACCAGCTCTGATCTCCTCCAGCACTATTGGATTCACAGAGAGGAGAGGCCCTTCCAGTGCCCCGACTGCGGGAAGGGATTCAAGCGCAACTCCAACCTCATCAGGCACCGGCGCACCCACACTGGGGAGAGGCCCTACGAGTGTGATAAATGCAGGAAGAGGTTTCAGAACAGCTCCATTCTCCTCCGGCACTATCGGATTCACAGAGAGGAGAGGCCCTTCCGCTGTCCCAACTGCTGGAAGGGATTCAAGCACAACTCCACCCTCATCACCCACCGGCGCATCCACACTGGGGAGAGGCCCTACGAGTGTCCCCAGTGTGGGAAGAGCTTCTCCAGCAGCTCTAGCTTGACCAAACACCAATGGAGGCACCACTAAGGGAAGCCCTGCGAGTGCCCCGAGTGCAGGCAGAGCTTCATGCGCTGCTCCAGCTCCATCCCCCACTGGAGGAGGCACTTTGGGCACAGCCCTGGTCACTCACATTCCCTGTGATCCATGTTGGGAACAAACCTGGCTGCTTCACCTTTTGCTTTGGTCATAATTTTCCTCTGCTTCACCTTCATCCTTTAAGGACACCCAAAACTGGTTTAAATTAAGGAAATTCATCGAATATATCTGATATTGCATAATTTCTCAGTTGTTTTAGAGGGAATTTAGGATTTGGGGACATGTTCTGTGTGGAGTGGTGCTGTTGCTAAGAGGCAGGAATTTGATCTCACCCTTCTTATGTTGATAAGAACTCCTTCCCTGACCCAAACCCCAACTCCACCCTTTGGATACCCTATAAAAACTCCACGGCCCTTCCTGTGCCCTGCCTTTGAGTGGTAGGAAATGGATTCCCAAAGGATCAGCCCTTTTCCCACTGGATTCCAAGAGGATCAACCTTTTTCACTGGATTCCCGGGGGATTCTGATTCTGTCACTGCTGTTTATTTGTTTGTACTACTGCATTTGTATTTTTATTTTTTCCTAATAAAAAACTGTTATTTCTACTCCCATAGCTTTTCCTGAGAGCCCCTTTATTTCAAATTATTTTTATTAGTAGTAGTATTATTATTAATAGTAGTAGTAGTAATCAAAGGATTCGCCATGTAAAATAGTTCATGAAATATGTAAATGAGTTTAAGGTTATGCATGAGGGTCTATGAATATGCAACAGGCTGATGTAATCAAGGCAGAATAATTGAGGAGTGTCCCCGAAAATAACTGGGGGGTCTTGGTGGCCATAACAACCTTTGCTCCTTGGTTCTTATCTCACATGACATCAGCCTGTTTCATATTCATAGACTCTTTGCATATCCATAAACTCATTTACTTATTCTTGGAACAAAATTGGCTTCATCCTTTTTGGGGTCCCACCCCTGTCCCAGCTCATATATGGGATCCCATACCTCTCCCAGCTTAATTTTGGCGTCCCATTCCCCTCCCACCTCAATTTGGGGGTCCCATCCCCTTCCCAGCTCAATTTTGTGGTCCCGACCCTCTTTTCCCTGTTCTCGCTCCCCTTTCCGATCGTTCCCCCGTGTTTGGTTTTGGGGGCTCCAAGCCCCTCCTGCTCCGTTTTGGGCTCCCGACCCCGTTTTGGATTAATTTGGGGTCCCCAGCCCATCCCCAGAGTCACCTTCCACCCCCACCAAATTCCGCTCCTGGCAACTGATGAGTCATCAGCGAGACGCGCTCTGATTGGCTGAAAATTACCCCGCCTGGTCTCTGACTATTTACCGCAGTGAGAGTCCTTGGTCTGTGCCTGGCAAGTGATGAGTCAGAGTCGGGCCGGGCACTGATTGGCTGAAAATCGCTGAGCGGGGCCAGTGCTCTGAGTTTCTGCCCAGCAAGTGGATCATCATCAGTGCTGCGCATTCTGATTGGTCGGGATCAGTTTTGGGGTTGGGATGGGAGGAACTGGGGTTACTTGGGGTTTACTTGGGTTTATTTAGGGTTTGTTTGGGGTTTATTTGGGGTTATTGATGGACTGTTTGGGGTTTATCTTAGGTGTTACTTGGTTTATTTCTGTTTATTTGCGGTTATTTGGAATTATTTGGGGTTCTTGGGGTTAATATTGGTGTACATGGGGGTTTTTAGGTGTAGTTGAAACCAATTGGTGTTTTTTAGGTTTAATTTGGGGGTCTATTTTGTTATTTTGGAGTTGTTTGGATTTGTTCGGGCTTATTTGGGGGACTTTTAGGTAATGTTTGGGGTATTTTTGAGGTATTTGGGGTTTATTTTGAGTGTTTTGGGGTTATTAGGGTTATTTGGGGTCATGTGGGGTCAATAAATCCGGCAATGTTTCTTCTGCAAAAACCGGGAATTTTTCTTTAAAAATCTGAGAGTTTTACCCCAAAAAACTGGAATGTCCCTTAAAAATCCCGGACTTTTCCCAGCCAATATCAGCGTGCCCTGCCCCAAACCATCCAATCACCACGCTTCATCTCCCAAATTAATGAATCGGAGCGTGTACTGCCCCAAACCAACCAATCACTGCGTGTCTCCCCTCAGGGACGCCGGCCTCCCTGTGCTCCGGTCCAACCAATCACCGCACGCCTCCCCTCAGCAACTCCCGCCTTCTTTGCCTCTGTCCAACCAATCACCGCTCGCCTCCCCGCCCATACCATGTAAATCACCACGCCCTCTTTGAAACCAACCAATCACTGGGAATCTCCCCTCAGCAACTCCCGCCCTCCCCGCACTGCTCCAGCCAATCAGAGTGGAGCCCGAAGCAGCGCCCCCTGACCCCGGGGCCGGGCATGGAGTGGGCGTCACCTCCCCACCCCGCCCCCGGGGACCCCCTCAGGGACCTCCGGGATGCGCTGGAGAGAGCGGGGGAGGCGCTGGGAGAGGACGGGGGGCTCCGGGAGCTGCTGAGGAGACGCAGGGACAGGTGAGGGGTCCTGGAGGGGTCGTGAGGGGAATTTGGGGAGGGATCTTGAGGAGGTTTGGGGGTGATTTGGGGAGGGTCATGAGGGAACTTGAGGGGGTTTTAGCAGGGTCTGGAGGTGCTGGGGGGGCTTTGGGGGCGAATTTGGGGAGGGGTCCTCAGGGGGTGTCACGATCCGTCCTCAGGGACGGGTTTCATGATGGTTCATGGATTTGATGTCAGGGTGCAAAAAGAACCGACATGGTACAAGGGGGTTTGCAATGATAATCGAAACAAATGAACCTTTATTGAATGAGCACAGCAAAATGCGATAGAGGGATTAAGGGAGAAAAAAAGAGAGAGGAAGAGAGAGACAAAAGAGAGAGAGAGAGAAAGAGGGGGATAGAGCTACCAAACGTAGAGACGAAGTCCTTTGGTCCTTTGGTCCAGTCAAGGACCCGCCTGTTACGTCGGGGAGATCTTGAAGTCTCTCGCTAACTCAGAGGTTTTTATTATGATAACTCTATTGGAAATTGCGAGGGGGGGATACAGATACAATAAGGAATAGATGTAACAGGTAGTCCATGCTCTCAGCAGTAAGCGAGAGCCATTGTCTTCTTGGTGCAGCGGTCACAACCTGCAGGCAAACATCTCGCTTTGGTCAGCTTGCCTCCCCCACACACCTGCCCCGGGCTGGGGCTTTCAGTGCCAGTCCTTGGAAGGAGCAGTGGGGCCTTTTCACATGGGGGTTCCATGTCTCAGTCCTTGATGGAGAGGCTCCTTCCATCTCAGTCTGTCTGTCCCGGTGGTTGTAAAACAGGTGAGGGTCTTCTGTGGGGGGACCACCTGAAACTCAGGAGAAGTCCAGCCAGGCCGAGAGGTGGGACAGCTCCCAAGGCTGTTGTTGCACAAAGGGCACGGTGCCCCTTCTTCTTCTCATTGGGCTCAGTGTAGCACACAGCAAACAACACCTGTGAGAACAATGGCTTAGCTCTGTGCTCTCAGGTCTCGGGGCCATTGGCGTGTGTAACTTTCTCCTACAAAGCCAGAGATTTTTGGGGGGGGGGGTCTTCTCTTCATCGGTCCCCAAATGACGATCATGAGGCAGATGAGGGAAAATTCAGATGGGCTCTCGCAAGGACCAATTTCAAGTCTTTATTGTTTCTGTTGGGTATGGTCCATTTGCTTGCCTCAGCTGGAGGTTGTACTTGTGAAAAACGCGAATCACTTGGTTTTAGAATTTTACAAGTTTAATAGTAATAAGTTTTTTATAAAAATAGTAATATAATTAGAGTAATAAAAATTTGAATAACTGAGATTTAGGATGATACAAGGCAATAATAAGAAAGAGTTACTGACACTCTGGGTATCTTTTTCTGGGCAAAATAAGCCCAAACAAGTACACACATGTAAAGAGGTTAACCCTTAAAAGCAATAGCCAATTGCATATTCATACATCTCATACATGATGCATAAATTCTATTCAAACAAAGGATTCTGTCTGGTCAGTGTCAACTTCTTCCTTTGAATGCTAATGGAGTCTTTAGAGCTGAGCAAGGCGGAAAAAAATTTCTTCTGAAAATGGAGCAATGAATTCTTTTTTCTGAAAGATTTTTCTGCCCTATGGCTGCCTTCTGGTGTGAATACCTCATTCCTTTCTTTAAAAAATATCCTACTGTTGAAGATTGCAATGCAAGATGTTTTCAATTGCCATCTGTATAGCAGATTACCTTTGTCAAGTGGGCAGTTTGCCTTATCTCTCTTTTTGAGTGACCACATTCACACCTCCCTTGGGAGGAGGCATCTGCTGATAACAGACTATTGAATGTCACTGCATGACTGATAAGAACTAAAACATCTCATTGTGAGATGCTCCGCCCAGAGGCAAGAGCCAAGCATTGCTACCCAGATATAATCCAGAGGTTTTTGAGACACCAGCACAGCTTTCTGCATGGGATTCCCTAGAGGAATAGCAGCTGCCTCTTCTTCCTCGGGATCTTCAGAGGAAGAACACATCCTTCGCTGCAGGACCCCCTTGCTCCAACAGACCCACCCCTGACCCTGCAGGAGGACTGCAGCCACATTTCCAATTGGACTGCCACCAACACCCCACTGGGTGTCAGGTTGGCTTCTGACTCTGTCAGTGTTGTTCTAGTGTACTGCATGGTTTATTTTATTCTTTTTTTTTTCTTTTCCCTATTAAAGAACTGTTATTTCCTGCTCCAATATTTTTGCCTGAGAGCCTCTTAATTTAAAATTTATAGCAATCAGGAGGGGTGGGACGGTTTACATTGTCCATTTCAGGGGAGGCTCCTGCCTTCCTTAGCAGACTCCTGTCTTTCCAAACCCAGACACTTGGTATCCATCAGAAGGCAGAAGCTGTTGTCCCTTCCTGCAATGATTTTTGCTCGGAAGTGATTATCTGCAGCACAAAACCACCATCCACTATTGACTTTCACAGGACAATGACATTCTTACAGAGATGCTGTCAAGTTGCCTTGTGTGCTTCTGGCTGTTTTTCTTGCTCTCTGGATGAAAACCTCAGCCCAGCGTCTGATGGCCAATGCTGCGGGTGCTGCCCGTCTGGCTGTGGCCAGCAGCTCGTGCCCAAACACAAGCGGGTGCCTTCTGGGCAAGGGGATGGACTGGCACGAGCAGCCATTTTCCCTGGTGTCACAGTTTGATGCTGGCACAACGCCAGTGCCCCCATGAAAATACATTCTCCCTGGTGTCTGCTGTGAGATGTGACCAGGAATAGAGCGAAGCAGGCTCCAGCTGCGGAATACAAAGAAAAAAACTTTATTAACTTACAATATATAAAAGATACACACAGAAAGAATGAAAAAATTCCAAACATTCCTCCTCCCCCCAACCAAATTCCCAATACATCCCAGTAAGGCAAAACCTTGGACTCACAATTCAGTTGCCACCCCTCAGGTCACCAACTGTCAGTCCATCACCACCCCTCAGATAATCAACTCTCAGTTCATCAAGGAGAGAGGAGTCCCTCTTGTGCCACAGGCTTCCCCAGGAAACACAGTTGAGACCTCTTGTGTTTCCCTGTCACACGTGGCACCGCCCGGAGATCATTTCCCATGGTGACATCTTCCTTCCATGCCCAGTGCTCTCACCACTGCACACGCACCAGAGCTGCCTCTGGGGTTCCCCTTTTAAGGATGCTTTGCCCAGTTCCAAAAATGAACACAGTCTCTCACTTTTGGGACACCTGTTCCTCCCAAATTCATCCCCTGGGGCCGAGGGGTCTCAAGAACAGAGATCTTCTTCCTCACTGAAGGCAGAGGGCACCACCACCCTCCTCATCCATCTCTGTTCATGCCACTCCTTCACATCACATCACTGCACTCTCTTGGCTCCGAGCCATTGCCTCCCCCTAAATGCAGACTCTGTGCCACAGGAAAAATGGTTCTCTCCATGGCTATGCAAGAAAAGTCCAGCCAAAGGCCACTCCATCATCTCCCACCTAGGATTCTTCTCAACTCTTCTGACATCTTTCACTTGCACCGACTTTGATCACACTTGCCCATTTTCTCCTATTTCATCCCTATCTCTCTTCTCATTCAACTCCAGGAGGATCAGCATTTGTAAGGTTTCCATCATCCAAGAAAAGGGTTACAATCTCGGGCTCTGCCTGCCCAGAACTCCCACGCTGGCCCTGCTGGGCACCTTCTCTCTGCCCCCCTTCTCCTTCTCGGCTCTGTTACCAGCACAAGATGGCAAATTTCAAGGTGGCACAGGCACAGACACCGGCTCTCTCTCTCTCTGTGGCCGCTGCCCGATGTCTCTCAGTGCTCCTCCACCCTTCCATCCTGCAGGGGCCTTCACCTCCCTTCTCTGTCCAAGGCCCGGCTCCCCTCACCCGGCCGCATGGCTTCCCCTCCCGCACCCAGCCCACAGCCAGGCAGGGCAGCTCTGAATCTTTCACCCGCCGGAACCAAGAGAGCTTCCCCTGGGAGTTCTCTGCTTTTAACCCCCTGTGTTCTCAGAGGTGAATCCATGTCCTCAGCGGCCACACCAGGTGTCATTATTCAAATCTGAGCACTGATTGGTTCGACCACAACATCCCAAGAAATCTCACTTCCTTTTCAAACCAGGACAGCGGGTCAAAGGGATCCGAACAGAAAATCCTGAACGAGCTCAGAAACCCCAAAATAAGGGTTAAATGTGAAATGAGCGGCTTTGATTGTCCACCACAGCCCGCGCCTCTCCATCCCCGCCCCATCTGCCCACCGCCCCAAGGTTCCCCCTGCCCAAAAAACCCCCAGCCCGGGGCTGCAGCGTTCCGGAAAGGCCTCAGCCAATGGCAGCGCAGGCAGTCGGCATCTTAGCCAATGAGTGCTCCGGGCTTTGGATTTCCTCATCGGTTGCTGGGCAGAGCCCGTGGCCGGTCGCTGCCCGGAAGCGGCGGCAGCCAATGAGAGCGCGCGGCGCTGCCGAGCCCGCCCTGCTCCGGACTGGCGCTCCCAGCGCAGCGCGGCTGCTTTGGGGCTGCTGCTCCCTGCCCGGCCCCGGCCATGGGGCGAGGGGCGGCAGCTGGGGCCCTGCTGGCGGCACTGGTGGTGCTGGGAGCCCCCCCGGCTGCGGGCGCGGAGCTCTCGGGTGAGCGGGGGGGCGGGAGGCGCTGGGACAGGGAGGGAGAAGGGGGAAAATGGGGCCAAGTGGGGAGCCCGGAAATGGAGGGGGAGGAGGAGGGGACCCCCCCAAAAGGGAGAGCCGGAGGGGCTGAGGGGCTGGGGGAGGGGAGGGGTGGGAGAGGGTGGGGAAAGGGGGGAAAAGGGGAGGTGGGCCCCCAAAACTGATCCCGAGGGGGCTGGAGATTGGGGGATTTGTGGGAAAATGGGGAAATGGGACCCCAAAAGTGATTTTGGGAGCGGCCGGAGGTGGGAGGGGAGAGGATGTGAAAGGGGAAATGGGGGAAGGGTGGCAAAGAGGAAGCGGCAGCGCGGGCAGGAGGGTCCCATGGTGGCCGTGGGGCACAGGGGGTGCGGAGTGGGGATCCGGGGTGGCCCCGGTGGGGGGCAACTCCGGATCTGTGTTCTGCACTCACAGGAGTGTTCCAGGAGATGAGAACGAGAGAGTGTCACTTCATTAATGGTACGGAGAAGGTGAGGTTCCTGAGGAGGTACATCTACAATCGGAAGCAGTACATGATGTTCGACAGCGACGTGGGGGTGTTCGTGGGGGACACACGATTTGGGGAGATACAGGCCTGGTGCTGGAACAGACACCCGGAAATACTGGAGGATCATCGGGCTGCTGTTGACACGTTCTGTCGGGCCGGCTACGAGCTTGCTGCCCCGTTGCTCCTGGGGCGCCGAGCTGAGCGCGGGTCAGAGCGTGTCCCCTCGGGACCTGCCCTGCCAGTGACCCTGAAGCCCCTCAAAACGTCTCTGAGAATCAGCCCAGGGCCCTCAGCCCTGCTTCGGAACAACCCCGGGGCCTCCTGTCCCACCCAGTGACCCCCGTGTCTCTCCCAGTCCGTCCCAGCCTGTCTCAGTACCCGCCCGGCGTGACCATCCGGGTTGTCCGTGTAGCCGACGCCTTTTCGCCAATGAGAGGGCGTCTCTCTGATGACTCATCGGTTGCCAGGCAGAGTGCCTGGCGGTGAAGTGCCGAGTGCCCCGCGCTGGACTCGGACTTCCAGTGCCGCGAACTTCATTCCCAGTTAAATCTAGTGCCTCCAAGATGCCCCCGAGTGCCATCCCAGTCGTTCCCAGTGCTTCCTCTGTCCCTCCCACCTCCTCTCAGCCTATTCCCAATCCATTCCAAATTCATTCCCAGTTCATTCTCGGTTCCCGCCCGGACGTCCAACCTCTCTCCCAGTGCGCCCCACCCTGTCCCATCTCTCTCAGTGCCACCCCAATCGCTCCCACTCCCTCTCCAGCCAAACCCAGCCCTCTCCTCTCTCTCTCCCAGTGTCCCCCAGCGTGTCCATCTCGCTGGTGCCCCCCTCGAGCTCCCAGCCCGGCCCCGGCCGCCTGCTCTGCTCCGTGATGGATTTCTACCCTGCTGCCATCCAGGTGAGGTGGTTCCAGGGCCAGCAGGAGCTGTCGGAGCACGTGGTGGCCACCGACGTGGTCCCCAACGGGGACTGGACCTACCAGCTGCTGGTGCTGCTGGAAACCTCCCCCCCGGTGCGGGCTCAGCTACACTGCCAGGTGGAGCACGTCAGCCTGGAGCAGCCCCTGAGGCGGCACTGGGGTACGGGGGAGCCCCTGGGGGCGCTGGCAGAACCACTGGGCTGTGCTGGGAGGCACTGGGAGGGAGCTGGAGAGAGCCGGGCTGGAAGTGGGAGAGGGGCTGGGGGCTGGACAAGGGCTGGGAAGGGGTTTGGGGGATGCTGGGGAGGGTGGGATGGGCTTGGGGGGTGCACGGTGGGCACTGGGAGGGAGTTTGGGGGCGCTGGGTGTGACTGGGAGGGATCGCAGTGAGCCCTGAGGGGCTGGAAGAAGATCGGTGATGGCAAAGCGGGGCTCGCCATGAGCTCGGTTGTGCTGGGCACAGACTGGGAGGGCTCTGGCTGAGTCCGGGGCTGCCAAGGGACTGCGAGAGGCTTTGGGGGTCCTGGGGCGCTGGGGACAGCTGGGAGGGGGCTGTGGGATGCTGAGAGGGACGGGAGGGGCTTTGGTGGCTCCTGGGCAGGTCAAAAAGGGATCGGGGGGAGGTTTCAGGGGGTCTTGGCTGGGCTGGGAGCCGCAGGAAGGGCGCTGGGAGGGGCTCGGGGTGTCGGTGAGAGGTTTTGGGGGTGCTGAGCCCTGCGGACCCCCCAGAGATGCCGCCGGACGCCGCTCGCAGCAAGATGCTGACGGGCATCGGGGGCTTCGTCTTGGGCTTCGTCTTCCTGGCGCTGGGGCTCGGCTTCTCCCTGCGCAAGAAGGTCAGGGCGGGTGCCGGGGGTGGCGTCCCCGCCGTGGCGGAGCGTGTGCGCTCCCGCCGGGGCCCCCAGCCCGGTGTCACCCCCTTTTCTGTGCCCACAGAGCTCCTGAGCCGGCGGCGGCCGCAGCCCCTCCCCGTGGGCTCAGGCCCGGCCGGGACCCCCCGCTCCGTCCCCATTCCGCTGATTTTGGGGGGGTCCCGTGTCCCCCCCCCAGCCCCGCTGGCGCTCTGCCCCCGCCCAGTGCCTGCTCCCAGTGCTCCCAGTAAAGCTTCCCAGTTGGGCCCGTGGCCGTTTATTGGGGGTGATGGGGAGGGGTTTCGGGGAGGCGATGGGACCGATTTGGGCAAAGGGAGGGGGACAAAGGGTGGGGGCTGGGCCCGGGGGGAGCAGGAGGAGAAGTGGAGGAGGAGGAAGGAGCCGGAGCAGGGCAGGAGAGAGGAGGAGAAGGAGGTGGGGTAAGGAATCAGGAGGAACCGGTGGGAAGGAGGAACTGGACAGAAGAGGAAGAGGTGGAGGAGGAGGAAGGGCAGCAGCACCAGAATCCAGCTTTTCCCCTGTCCACTCAGGAGCTGCAGCACCCTGGCCCCGTCTGCTTCACCTTCTCCCCATATATTGCAGGGCGCGGGGAAGGGGAGCTTAACCCTTGTTAAGAATCTTTAAATAATTTAAAATAACTAATACATTTTAATTTTAATAAAATTTTATTTTAATATATGAATATGCCCCTATAATTTAAATTTATATATTTTAAAAAATAATTTAATAATAACTAATAATTACCTGGGCCCCTTGTTGAGAAAATTTTGTTTCTAAAGCAGAGTGGGACAAAGAGATCCGAGTAAAAAATCCTGAACGAGCACAGTGCCCGAAAAATCGGGGTTAAATGTGAAATGAGCGGCTTTGATTGGCTGGCCAAGCACAGCCCACCCCTCTCCATCCCCGCCCCCACCTGCCCAGCCTGCCCAAGGTTCCACCTCCTCAAAAAACGCCCAGCCCGGGGCTGCAGCGTCCCGGAAAGGCCTCAGCCAATGGCAGAGCAGGCAGAACGCGTATGACGATTTGTCCTTAGTTTGTGGAATCGATCTCATGATCGCAAAAAGAACCGACCCGGTACAAGGGGGTTTGCAATGATAATCGAAACAAATGCACCTTTATTGAATGACCACAGTAAAATGCGATAGAGGGATTAAGGGAGAGAAAAAGAGAGCGGAAGAGAGAGACAAAAGAGAGAGAGAAAGAGGGGATAGAGCTACCAAACGTAGAGATGAAGTCCTTTGGTCCAGTCCAGTCGAGGATCCGCCTGTTACGTCGGGGAGATCTCGAAGTCTCTCGCTAACTCAGAGGTTTTTATTATGATAACTGTATTGGAAATTGCGAGGGGGGGATACAGATACAATAAGGAATAGATGTAACAGGTAGTCCATGCTCTCAGCAGTAAGCGAGAGCCATTGTCTTCTTGGTGCAGCGGTCACAACCTGCAGGCAAACATCTCGCTTTGGTCAGCTTGCCTCCCCCACACACCTGCCCCGGACTGGGGGTTTCAGTGCCAGTCCTTGGAAGGAGCAGAGGGGCCTTTTCACATGGGGGTTCCATGTCTCAGTCCTTGATGGAGAGGCTCCTTCCATCTCAGTCTGTCTGTCCCGGTGGTTGTAAAACAGGTGAGGGTCTTCTGTGGGGGGACCACCTGAAACTCAGGAGAAGTCCAGCCAGGCCGAGAGGTGGGACAGCTCCCAAGGCTGTTGTTGCACAAAGGGCACGGTGCCCCTTCTTCTTCTCATTGGGCTCAGTGTAGCACACAGCAAACAACACCTGTGAGAACAATGGCTTAGCTCTGTGCTCTCAGGTCTCAGGCACATGACTTTCTCCCTTGGAGCCAGAGATTTCAGACATGAGAGGTCTTCTCTTCAGTGGTCCCCCAATGACAATTGTGAGGCAGATGAGGGAAAATTCGGACAGACTCTCACACGACCCCGTGAGTCACGATTGTCTTGAGGGATCTTCATCAGCAGAACTCTGGAGCATCATTGATGAGTCTGCAGAACTCGCTGTACGTTGGTAGTATAACCTGTGGTGGTTTGATCAGGAAGGAGTGGGAATTCTGGGAAGCTGTGGTCAAACCAATGAAGGTTTTGGGTTTGAGACTGGCACCCGGTGTAGCCAGTGAGTTTGGACACACCTCCGAGAATACACAGGGGTTAAAAGCAGGGCACTGCCCTTGGCACTCTCTCTTGGGACGTCGCGGCGAAGAGGTCAGATCTCTCCCCCGTCCAGCCCAGCCGCTGCTGCTGGGCGGGGGAGGGGCAGCCATGCGGTAGGCCCGGGGCCTGGACAGAGATGGGGGTTGAGGGGGCTTCGAGGATGGAAGGGTGGAAGATCCCAGGGAGTCAGCCCTCGGGCAGCCATCCCCCCCCAAGAGAGAGAGAGAGAGAGAGAGGAGGGCCGGCGTCTGAATGTGATAGCAGCCGCCCAGGAGGAGAAAGGGGAGGGAAGAGTGCAGCCTGGCCGGTGGAGCAGCAGCACCTGTGGGAGTACCAGCATTCTACCAGCATTCTGAGATAGACAGAGACTGAAAACTTTTAACCCTTTCTTTCATGATTGGGGCCTTGCAAAAATGCTAATCCTCCTCGAAGCTGAATAAGAAGGGAGATAAGAGATGAGATGAGACAAGGACCTGGCCCAAAGAACGTGGAGATGATTGGATGGGGAGAGATGATTTGGAGTGGCCTTTTGGCTGGACTTTTCTTGTGGCCATGGACTCAGTTGTTCCTGTGACACAGACTGCATTTAGGGGGAGGCAGTGCCTCAAAACCAGGAGGGTTCATTCGTGAGGACCCCCCGGCCCCAGGGGGTTGGAAAAATATGGGGGGGACAGATGTCCCAAAGCAGAGACTGTGCCTTTTTGGAGTGAGACAAGGCATCCTTGAAAGACAACCCTAAAAGCAGCTCTGGTCCATGCCGTCAGTGGTGAGAGCACTGGGCATGGAAGGAAGATGTCACAAGCGGCAAAAGGACTTTTTCCGGGCGGTGCCGAAGTGACAAGGAAGCACACGAGGTTTCAGTGTGTTTCCAGGAGAAGCCTATGGAACAAGAAGGACTCCTTTCCTCTTCATGAACTGCAGTTTGAGTATACTAAAGTGTGGGGCCAAGGCTGGGCAGTTGATTTGGGAGAATGTATCGGATTGGGAAAGTCAGGGAGTGGGGAGGAGGAAAGTTTTTTTGTAAGGTTTTCAATTTCTTTTTTTCTTTTCCTTATAGTCTTTCCCTATTTTCCTGTAGTTTAAGTAATAAAGTGTTCTTTATGTTTAAGTTAGAGCCTGTTTTGCTTATTCCTGGTCACATCTCACAGCAGACACCAGGGTGAGGCATTTTCATGGGGGGCACTGGCTCTGTGCCAGGCTCAAACCATGACAAACCCGGAAAAATAGGGACGATAGAAAGAGAGGAAATAGAGTGAGAGAGGGAAAAAAAAGGATAGGAGAAGGAGGGGGAAAGGAAAACAATAAACAAACATAATATTGATTATCATAACAATTTTCACAAATGGTTGATTAATTAAAACAATATTACTTGTAAAACAATATTTAAATGGTTAAAACCAGTCACAAATAATCAAAAGCAAAAGCAATCAACACATATTAATACAAGCATAAACTTTAAAAAATTATTTTCTAAAACAATTCACTAAAAATCAAACGTAATTTCCACAAAATCATAAATGGAAATCAAGGATTATTCCAAAACACATGGGCTTCATTCATAATTGCCTTGTGTCAAATGTCATGGGGATGTCCACAGTGTTGAGGACATCAGCCAAGTTGTGTGCATTAACTATAGACGTCAACCTTGTCAGCTGTTTCATGCTCCAATTAATAATGAATGGGACTGCTGATAAAATAAAACCAAACAGAATTATTATCAAAAGGATAACAATGGGATGACGCTCTTCAGGACACCCGTGTGTCCTAGGGTGACGTGACGATGCTTGTATCCCCATTCATATGTTCTGTGCCTTTAAGACTGTCTCTGTAGTGTGAAAGTTTTGTTTGAGTTTTTCTTATTAAGGACACGGAGACGGGGCAGTGCATAGTTCTGCTTTCGCCTTTTTGCTTTGCTCTCTCTCTCTCTCTGGCTCTTACTTCTGCTTCACTTCTGCTTGCTTTTGCTCCTGCTCATTAGCTAGTTTAGCTAAGCAGTCCAAATTCCTTCGTGGTCTGTTTCTCCTTTCGTTTTTTCAACCTTCTCAAACCTGCTCCAGACTGGGACCTGGGAATACCGAGAGTTTGCACCTTGTGGCTGCAGCAGCTGCCCCAGCGCCGGAGGGACTGAGAACAGAGCGACCACCCCCGAGAGAGACTTTCTGAATTTGTCATCTTTTTCAGAGCGGTGTCATCCGGTATTGATCATTCTGTGTGCTGGGGGTGCTGTGCCTGTTAAATAAACAGGTTCTTTCCTCTTCTCTCTGAGGAATCCTTCCCAAACTGGTTGGGGGCAGGGGCCGCGTGGGTTTGCTTTCTGGAGGGGCCCCCTTTGGAGATTCTCTACCAAATTTACCCTTAACTGGGACAAAATTTGGCACCCAACACGTGGGGCTCGAGAGAGAGTGGAAAAACCCTGTTTTGAGTGCATTTTGGTTGCCATTACTCTGTGTTTGTGTAAAGCAGTTAATACCCATGCTTTTTGAATTCATAATGTCTGTTGGGGTGAAGGCTTGCATGCATTTCTGGTCCCTAAGGTTTTTTGAGGTTTTAATACCTCCGTGGTCCCTAGGTTTATTTTCTTATCCAGAAATAGCTTTGGTATTGTCCCTAATATGTAGTTTTTATAGCAGAGGGGCAGTGACCAGAATAGCTGTCCTGCTGGGCTTGGTGGTAATGATGTGTAAAAAGTTTATAAACATGCTGGGATCTGCTCCAGGTATGAATGGTTCATGGCTATGGTTATGCATCCAGTTTGTTAGAGGAGGAGCAGCAGGGGATCAGGCATTTCAGCCTTTGCTTTCCTTCTTCTCCTATGAATCTGGTGCATCACTAGTGAAGGATGTTCAATTTCCCCTAAACGTTAAAGAAACCATCTTTCTGGTATTCAATCTGGTAACCTTCCTCTATACAGCCTGCTGCTTCTCTAGGATGAGGGCTGAGATTTCTAGATGGGCTGATGAGACCCCTGACTCAGGAGTGGACCCTGGTGTGGAAAATCCTAAGTGGTGTGGGAAATGGGAGGATATGGGCCAAATCCTGAAGGAATTCTCTGTCCCTATAGTCTGGGATTTTCCCCATGAGCAAATTCAGAACCCAGCTGAGGTGGGGAAATATCTGAAAGAGAAGTACCAGGATGAGCCTAAGGAGAGGAAGGTCATTGCAGTGAGCTGGGCCCTGGCTTGTGCTCATCGCTCACTGCTAGATCCTGTTGGGCAGCAGACAGAGGCAGGGGGGCAGGGAGATAAATCAGCAACTGTCCCGGTGACTCAGGCTGCAGCCAACAGCCCAGGCTCGAAGCCAGCAGCCAAACCAGATAGTGAGCCTAAGCCAGCAGCTAAACCAGAAAATAAGCCTCAACCAATGGCTGTTGCTGCCAGTACTAGAAGTGGGAAATGCATGGACAAGACCAATTGACCAGTGGATGATGAGGAAGATGATGATGAATGAGAAGGAACCTGAATGCCTCCTGACATAAAATCAGGAGTCAAAGCAGCAGGTGCAAGATCAGATGCAAATATTGAGTCCTTTTCCCTGAAGGACCTTCGTGGCTTACGGAAGGATTACATGTGGGGACGGGGTCTGTTTCTATTGCTGGTGTGACAGGGGGATCACAGGATTTTACTTTGGTGGAAGCTGAGGTGAGCCTGACGGGAAATGAGTGGAAGAAACACCCTATTGTGACTGGCCCAGAGGCCCCATGCATTTTAGGTACACACTTCTATTGGAATATGAATCCCAATATTACCAGGTAGATTGTGCCTGGGCCAGTCTGACCCTCGATGCTAAGCCAAAGGTGGCAGCTGTGGTGTATCACCCCAGAGACATCTTTAGCTTGCTGGTGGTTGCAGCTGGGCACTAAACAAGTCGAGGCTTGTTAGGATCTCCGTTTAACTCAGTAGGAGGGCTTCAGGCGATGGTGAAGAGAAAAAGCTGGATTCTGCTGGAGGGTTTCATATCCAGAGATTTATTCCATGGTTACAGAGGTCTGAATCTTAGGAACAGCTCCAGCAGAATCGCGGCCGCATGGCCTGATTCACCTTTTAAGCTCAGGGGGAGGGGAGGGGACAGGTGAGCCACCAACCAGGTGGGAGGGGCGGGGTCTCAAGGGACGAGGGACACCTAGACAGGCAAATGACCCCCAGGCCTGAGGGGCATCCTTTGAACTTGACCAACCACACGACACCTTGTTGGAATGTTAAGCCTGATTGACAGGACTCACTCAGCAAGGGACGAGGAGGGGAGGGGAAGAGGGTATTGGCACACCTGGGGAAGGGATCTGAAAGTTTAAAACACACCGCAAAATCTCCCCCTAGTTTTGTTTAAAAAGAAGCAGACTGTGTTTGTGGTGCAGAATGCTTGCCAAACCGTGAATGGTAAATCAGTTCTTCCTCTACAGGAGGGTCAGTGTTTTCCACTGAGGCTTCCAGGTCATCCATTGGAGCACTGAGGGCTACCAAATGGTAGACCTCAGGAGGGGGAGATGAGCTTGAAATTAACTTGAGAACCATGCGTTTGATTAGTCCAAAAACAATGCTAACAACTACAATAACTATAACTAAAATAAACAGCGCTAAAAACACAGTTTTCAGAATAGATCCCAACCAGCCGGAAAGTCCCCAGCCTTTGAACAGTCCATTCAGCTCATTGTCAGTTTCTGTGATGATGTCCAAGAGCCTTTGTCAAGGTAGTCCATACGTGGTTTGGGCTGCGGCACTATGCAGGAGATCACAGGTGGGATGATCACGAGTAGGACGAGAAGCAGGCTCGGTCTCACAGCATCTCGAGGCTTCACACGAACAGTGGGATCTAAACTGGTACAAGAACTTGAAACAAACATATATTACAAGCTATTCCAGATAGGAGGTTTAAATGGAATTTCCTCCAGAGAACGCGTGCGGTGTTTTCTTCTCCAGGCAGCATGAGCAACCTGGGGCGTTTCTGTAGATTTCTCTGAGACCTTGGGAACATAGGACTTTACCCATTTGGAAGGAACCCACCTTAAGCCAGAGGGGGTGGACACACAGGTGTATCCACGTCCACAAGTAACCAATTTGTAAGGTCCCACAATTTTCCAAGTCTCAGGGTCCTTTACTAAAACTGGAGGATTTTATTTCATCAACCTATGACTGCTCCCCCTAAAGTGGCGTAGGATGGGCGGGTTCAGGCTGTCAAAAGAACAATTCAGAAAATTGATTGTGAATAGTGCCCTGGATATCCGGATGTGGGGAGGTTCTACCTTCAGAACCTGTTGTTGCTAGTCCAGGACCCTTTTAATATCACGGTGAGTTCTTTCTACAATGGCTTGACCTGTAGGGGAGTAGGGGATGCCAGTTTTGTGCTCTACTCCCCATTGTTGCAGGAAGCTCCCGAATTCCTTGGATTTATAAACAGGCCCATTATCAGTTTTCAGCTCCTTGGGGATGCCCATGAAAGAAAAAGCCTGTAAGAGGTGCTTAATAGCATCAATAGATGATTCTCCTGTGTGGGCAGAAGCATAGACCGCTCCAGAAAAGGTATCTACACTAACGTGAACATATTTCTGCCGTCCAAAAGACTGTATGTGTGTCACATCTGTTTGCCACAGTTCACAACTGTTCAGTCCCCTTGGGTTTGCTCCCATACTCACCGTAGGGAGCGCATGTTGTTGGCAATTTGGGCACGTGGCCACAATCGCTTTGGCCTGTTCTTGAGTGATGTTAAACTGGCGAACCAGGCCAGGTGCATTTTGGTGGAAAAGCTGGTGGCTGATTTTTGCCTGTTCAAAAACCTTTGGGAGAGTGGCCATCACTGTAGGTTCAGCAAGAGCATCTGCCCTTCTGTTGCCTTCAGTGATAAACCCTGGCAAGTCAGTGTGTGACCTGACATGCATCACATAAAATGGTTGCTCGCGGTGAGTGACTAACTTTACCAGTTTTGAGAGCAATTCAAAAAGTGTGATGTTAGACACTTCTTGCAGTATTGCTTGATCTGCCCTGGACACCACTCCTGCCACATATGCAGAGTCTGTAATTAGATTGAATGGTTCTGAGAACCTTTCAAAAGCCCTAACAACCGCAGCCAATTGAGCAGCTTGAGGTGAACCCTCCACCTCAGCAACGTCTGTCTCCCACTGCTGGCTTTGAGGATCCTTCCAAGTCATAACAGACTTGTGGGACCTCCCGGACGCACCTGTAAAGACAGTCAGAGCCCTTTCTAAAGGTCTCCTACTTAGAGCACTTCTCAATTTTAAAGTAAATTGAACATCTTGTTCAAACAATTTGTGAGCGGGCCGCGCTACCGAAATTTGTCCTGAGTAGGAATCCAGAGCAAACTGCAACACTTCATTTTCTTGAAACAATTGTTCCAGTATTTTCATAGTGTTTTGACCTGATTTTAACTCAACTGGAATGTGAATGCACTTAAAATCACATCCTGCTAACTCCCTGATCCGGGTCCTTGCTTTCCGGATCAGTTCCGCTAACAGCTCCTGAGGCTTTGTCAGTCTCTTGGACCTTTTGTGACTGAGGAAAACCCATTCTATGATCAAGAGAGAGTCCCTCTGGTCCCGGTCCTTTTTTGGTGTGTTCTTTGCCTTAGGTGTTTGTTTTTCCTCCCACTGGAAAATAATTCCATGGAGGTGTGGCAACTTACCTAGAATGATAAATTTGAATGGCAGGTCAGGCCGGCATCGGTGGGCCTGTCTTGTGGACATTGCAATCTGAACCTTTTTCGAGAGCTTTCTGTGCCTCTGGGGTAATAGACCTAGGAGCACATGGGTCCTCTCCCCCTTTCAATAAATTGAAGAGACGGGCAAGGTCTTCGTTAGTCAGACCGAGCCATGGTCTTACCCAATTCAAAGACCCACACAACTTGTGGACATCCGCAAGGGTCTTGATCCTTGGATTGATTTCTAGTTTTTGAGGAACAATGGCCCTGTTTCCAATTTCTAAGCCCAAATACTTCCAAGGTGGCATCTTTTGAAGTTTCTTTTCCTGGACCTCGAACCCTGCAACAATCAATGCATCAATCGTTAGGTCAAGCGCATGTGTGAGTAAATCATCATTGGGGGCACACACGAGGATATCATCCATATAATGATAGATGATTGCCTTCTCTGCGGCTGCACGTACTGGGGAAAGCAGGGAAGAGACATACCACTGGCAGATAGCTGGAGATACCTTCAGGCCCTGAGGAAGAACGGTCCAATGGTACCTTTTCATAGGGGATTCCATGTTGGTGGAAGGGACAGAGAATGCAAAACGCGGTGCATCGTCAGGATGCAAGGGGATTTGGAAAAAACAATCTTTAATATCAATAACAGCTAATTTCCAATCTTGGGGAAGCATTGTTGGGGATGGCATACCAGGTTGGGGAGAACCCATATCTTCAATTACATTATTAATTTGTCGGAGGTCGTGAAGAAGTTGCCATCTCTTTTTGTCAGCTTTTTGGATGACAAACACTGGAGAGTTCCATGGGGACATGGTCTCCACAATGTGGCCCTTTCTTAGTTGCTCTTCCATTAGTTCCTCAAGCACGTTTATTTTTTGTTTACTGAGCGGCCACTGTTTCACGTCAACTGGTTTGTCTGTTTTCCACTTCAGTTTTGGATGGGGCGCTGTTGTTCAATGACTGCAGCGCAAAGAAGCTGTGGAGAGTCTGGAATATCAATGGTGACACCCCACTGGGCCATTAAATCTCTCCCTAACAAAGGTTCCGAATAATCTAACACAAATGGATGGATATTTGCCAATTGTCCCTTTGGTCCCTCAGTATGAATAATGCTTTTGGATTGTCTTGCCAATTGCAGACCTCCTACACCTCGAAGGTGACCAGCAACATTTTGCAAAGGCCAATGTGCTGGCCAGTCTTGTGCTGAAATCACTGTGCAGTCTGCACCTGTGTCTACAAGCATCTCAATGCGTTTTGACTTCCCACCCCCACTGAGGTTACACCATAATTTAGGTTTGTCCTTGCCAATAACTTGGACCCGGGCGACTGTGGGCCCTTGTTTTTCAGTACTTTCATGTTAGGATGGTACAGGGATAGCTTGAGCAACAATTTGTCCCTTGGGAATAAACAGGGGTGGGTGGAAACAGTGCAGGCTGAGAACGAATTGCTCAGGATCTGATGTTGTCATTCCTGGAGCAATCTTGATCTGTTGTGGTGTGTGTTTGGTGTCCCCAATGATGATGTACTTACAACGAATTCGGTTCCAAGTACCCTTCTGTTCAGGGTTGATAGAGACAAAATGCCAGTCAATGTCCTTCAGGTGGAGTGACTCTGTCAGCTGCAACCTGTAAGGCTCATTGACAGAAAACGTGGTTAACATAGGATCACCTAAATCATAACAAAGGTTATTTTGTTTCACTTTCAACAGTGGACCAGCAGACTTGGTCTTTGAAGCACCTGCTTCACTTACACAAATGTTAATATTATCGTGCGCTTGATTTGTTTTGCTACCCTTATTCCCTTGGCCTGCTCTTTTTGTGTCTGCACACCTGGCAGGCAGGGGCTCCCTTTTCAGTTTTTTTGTTGTTGTTGACCCCCAGGGAGGGCTTGTAGTTCTCCTCCCCTGCCATTTCAAAATTCATCAAATTCCCTTTTTCAGGGGGCACTGGTTACTCCAGTGCCCTAGGTTATTACAAAGCAGGCATGGTTTTGTGGGCTCAACAATTGCTGGTCTCCGCTGCTGCCCAGGGTACTGCTGTGCTGAGGGAAAAGGTGCAGGCTGGCAATGGCTGAGGTGGTCTTGGCAGCAGCCTTGGTCTGGTGTCTTCAGCCACACTCATCAGAGGCACTTTCCTGTTACGGACTAGAAGCATATCTTTTAGTGTAGGGGGAGGTTCTATAGGAAGGCTCAGGATTGCTGCTCGACACTGTTCATTTGCATTTGTAAACGCCATTTCCTCTAAAATCGCTTCCCTAGCATTCACTTTTTTAATTTGTATTTCAATGGCTCTAGTTAACTTTTCTACAAATTTCAAAAAGGGCTCTGATGGTAACTGTTTAATTTTACTATAGGGCTCTAAAGGCCCCTCAGGTTGGAGGGAAAAAAATGCTATTTCAGCTGCTTCTTTAACTTTCTCGAGTGTTTCTGCAGGAATTGCAGTAGCTTGGATTGAGGGTGAAGGCCATTGATCCTCACCACAGAGGTGCTCAATGGTGATAGGGTTACCACTGTTGTCTTTTGCTCTGTTTGGATCAGCATGCAAGCCTGGGAGAGCATCTTTTAGCAGTTGTTTCCATGCTAATTCCCATAATTTGAATTCTGTGGAGGTCATGAGGCAGGAAAAAAGCTGTTTTAAATCATGTGGAATTACCACAATCCTACACAGTTCAGTATTTAAAAGGCCACGGAAATATGGACTGTGTGGACCATATTCTTTATGAGATTTACAGATCTCTTTAATCAATTGTCGTCCAAAAGAACTCCAGTTAGCAGTTGGGGCTGCTCCTCTCTGAGCTGCAGACTGAAAGGTAACAGGAGCTAGTGACAACATGGGACTATGCATTGGGTCTGCTGTTCCTTGCTCTGTATCCCGTGAATCAGAAGCATTGGGATCACAGCTACAGGTTTGGGGACAGGCAGTGGGTGTGTCCCCACCGTGGGAACCCGGGGAGGGGGTGGGGACGCAATGGGCAAAGGGGGCGGGGACAGGGGGCTGGCAAGTGGCCGGGACACTGTGGGAACAGGGGGCGGGGTTAAGGGGCAGGCAGAGGGTGGGGACACCTGGTGACATCACGTCAGCAGACACCCCCTGGGAGGAGTAGAGGGGCGGAGCCGAGGGGACTGCAGTAAAGGGAGGAGGAGGGGGGAGGGTGTCGAACAGGAGGAGAGGGGGATGGAATTTTGGAATGCTTAAGAGGAATTTGGGAAGAAGAAGACCAGGTTTGGGAAGATGCCACATGGCATCCACCATCTTGTGGATCCCATAGGGACTGGGGGCCATTTTGGGCATCACTGCTCTCTGGAAAGCTGACACGTGCTCTGGGTTTCAGAGCAGGGGACACAGGGGATTGGGAAAGGTTCCACGCAGCCTGGCCAGGGCCTTGTGAACAGGACAACTCAGGCATTTTAGCAAACTCTGGGAATTGACTTCCCAATGAGTGTGCTGTCTTTAAAATACCAAGCTTTGGGGTAAGAGGTTTAGGGATTTTAGAGCTAGGAGAGGGAGAAACAGGGAGAGCAGAGATACATGGCTTGGCATTTGACTTTTTCTCCAATTCCTTTTGTTTGAGCAAGGCTGTTCGAATTTGTAAACTCCAGAACACAAATTCAGCTGAGGGTGCATTGCCAGATTGTCCTAAAGTTATCAATTCATTCCCAACTTTATCCCAGAATTGAATATTGTGGATTTCTTCAGGGGAGATTTTTGGGAAGTGTAGAAAAAGCCATCTTATAAACTGTTTCAATTTTCCTTTTGAGAACTTCACATTACCACTGGCTAAAATGCTAACAATATTATAATACACCCCTTTTTGTACAATGCTGAGTTTCGAACCCATGTTTAGATGTAAAAGGCAAAGTACTAAATCCCGCCTGACTGAAAACAAAGCCAAAATCAGCTACCAATTTCTAAAAAACAACCACAGATAGGAAAGCGATAACGAACAGACAAAAGCCTTACAATGCAGCTGTATATACTGCTTTTAAAATTCCTGAGCAGCAGCAGCAGGGCATGCCCTGCCGAGCCGAGGCAGAAACAAAGCCTCTCCCGCCATGGAATGCAGACCCCCGCGGAGCTGAGAGAGCAGCCACTCCACGTGGCAGCCGAAACCAGGGCCTCCTGCGCCGCGTGTGCAGAGAACACCCCCCACCCTGCACCGAGAGAGATCCCCCGGCCACGTGGCAAGCCAAAACCGGAGTCCCCTGAGCAGAGAGAGAGAGAGCAGAGTCCCCCTCCCCCGCACAGAGAGCCGAGCACGCTGCGCTGTCGAGCCGGGGGGAAGGGCAGAGAGCATTCCCGCTCCGGCGCAAATTCTAAAAGAGAACAACACACGCGGCAGAAAGCTAAAAGCCTAGAATGCAATGAATTCCCTCTGTGGAGGCTGCGCAGCCAAAAATGCAAAGGCAAAAAAAGGAACAGAACTCACGGCAGAGTCTGGTTTTTTTTTTTTTTTTTGCTTCTGCTCCACCGAGACCAGAGATACTCACCCGAAATGGAAGCTGTAGCTGGCTGGGTCTAGGCAGGTCTCTTCACAGGAACAAGACCTCTCTATGGGCAAGAGAGGCTGCCCTGTTCTTCCTCTGGAAAATCTGCTCACTAAAATGGAGCTGGGCTTTCCAGAGGCGCTGAACAGCCCGCAAAACTTCTTCTGGGAATATTCCCAAAGTCTCTAGCTGAGAGCGATGCAACCAACGCTCTTTCAGCTGGGTGCACAGCTGCCAGAAGCCTGTCCAAGGTAGTGAGAGTCTGTCTGGGGCTGCAGAGTCGCCTGCCCGACTCAGGGACGCCAAAATATTGGAATATGTATCCCAATATTACCAGTTAGATTGTGCATGGGCCAGTCTGACTCTTGCTGCTGGGCCAAAGGCAGCAGCTGTGGTGTATCACCCCAGAGACACCTTTAGCTTGCTGGTGGTTGCAGCTAGGCAGCCGAACAAGTCTGGGCTTGTAAGGAACTCGGTTTACCTCAGGAAGAAAGCTTCAGGCAAATGGTGAGGAGGAAAAGGAGATGGATTCTGCTGGAGGCTTTAATATCCAGAGTTTCATTCCATGGTCACAGAGGTCTGAATCTTGGCAACAGCTCCAACAGAATGCCAACCGCATGGCCTGATTCACCTTTTAAGCTCCCCGGGGCAGGGGGAGGGGAGGGGACAGTTGAGCCACCAACAAGGTGGGAGGGGCAGGGTCTCAGGGGAGGATGACACCTAGACAGACCAATACTTCTGGGCCTGAGGGGCATCCTTTGAAAGTGACAAACCACACGATGCCTTGCTGGAATGTTAAAACTGATTGACAGCCCAGCAGGGGGTGAGGGGGGAAGGGGAAGAGGAGTATTGGCACACCTGGGGATGGGACCCGGAAGGTTAAAACACACCGCAACACTTTGGGAGGTCCCCTCCTCCCCCGCTCCATTCCAGGCTCCCCCCTTCACCCCCGTTTCTGCCTTCTCCCTCCCTGTCCCAGCGCCTCCCGCCCCCCCGCTCACTCCAGACCTCCGCACCACAGCCCAGGAGGGCTCCCAGCACCACCAGTGCCACCAGCAGGGCCCCAGCTGCCGCCCCTCGCCCCATGGCCGGGGCCGGGCAGGGAGCAGCAGCCCCAAAGCAGCCGCGCTGCGCTGGGAGCGCCAGTCCGGAGCAGGGCGGGCTCGGCAGCGCCGCGCACTCTCATTGGCTGCCGCCGCTTCCGGGCAGGGATCGGCCACGAGCTCTGCCATGTAACCGATGAGGAAATCCAAAGCCTCGAGCTCTCATTGGCTAAGATGCCACCTGCCTCCGCTCCCATTGGCTGAGACCTTTCCGGGACGCTGCAGCCCCGGGCTGGGGGTTTTTTTGGAAAGGGGGAACCTTGAGGCGCTGGGCAGGTGGGAGCGGGGATAGAGAGGCGCGGGCTGTGCTGGACAATCAAAGCCGCTCATTTCAAATTTAGCCCCTATTTTTGGGTTTTTGAGCTAGTTCAGGATTTTCTGTTCAGATCCCTTTGTCCCGCTGTCCCGGTTTGAAAAGGAAGTGAGATTTCTTGGGATGCCGTGGTCAAACCAATCAGTGCTCAGAATTGAATATTGGCACCTGGTGTGGCCCCTGAGGACATGGATTCACCTCTGAGCACACAGGGGGTTAAAAGCAGAGAACTCCCAGGGGAAGCTCTCTTGGTTCTGGCGGGTTCAGAGCTGCCCTGCCCGGCTGCGGGCTGGGTGCGGGAGGGGAAGCCATGCGGCCGGGTGAGGGGAGCCGGGCCTTGGACAGAGAAGGGAGGTGAAGGTCCCTGCAGGATGGAAGGGTGGAGGAGCACTGAGAGGCATCGGGCAGCGGTCAGAGAGAGAGAGAGAGCCGGTGTCAGTGCCTGTGCCACCTTGAAATTTGCCATCTTGTGCTGGAAGCACACCTGAGAAGGAGAAGGGGTGCAGAGAGAAGGTGCCTGGCAGGGCCAGCGTGGGAGTTCTGGGCAGGCAGAGCCCGAGATTTTAACCCTTTTCTTGGATGATGGAAACCTTACAAATGCTGATCCTCCTGGAGCTAAATGAGAAGAGAGATAGAGATGAGATACGAGGAGATGGGCCACAAGAGAAGTTGAGAAGAATCTTAGGCGGGAGGAAATGATGGAGTGGCCTTTGTCTGGACTTTTCTTGCGTAGCCATGGACAGAACCATTTTTTCTGTGACACAGAGACTGCATTTAGGGGGAGGCAATGGCTCGGAGCCAAGAGAGTGCAGGGATGTGATGTGAAGGAGTGGCATGAACAGAGATGGATGAGGAGGGTGGTGGTGCCCTCTGCCTTCAGTGAGGAAGAAGATCTTTGTTCTTGAGACCCCTCGGCCCCAGGGGGTGAATTTGGGAGGGACAGCTGTCCCAAAAGTGAGAGACTGTGTTCATTTTTGGAACTGGGCAAAGCATCCTTAAAAGGGGAACCCCAGAAGCAGCTCTGGTGTGTGTGCAGTGGTGAGAGCACTGGGCATGGAAGGAAGATGTCACCATGGGAAATGATCCCCGGGCGGTGCCACGTGTGACATGGAAACACAAGAGGTTTCAACTGTGTTTCCTGGGGGAGCCTGTGGCACAAGAGGGACTCCTCTCTCCTTGATGAACTGAGAGTTGATTATCTGAGGGGTGGTGATGGACTGACAGTTGGTGACCGGAGGGGTGGCAACTGAATTGCGAGTCCAAGGTTTTGCCTTACTGTGATGTATTGGGAATTTGGTTGGGGGGAGGAGGAATGTTTGGAATTTTTTCATTCTTTCTGTGGTTTTCTTTTATGTATTGTAAGTTAATAAAGTTTTTTTCTTTGTATTCCAAAGCTGGAGCTTGCTTCGCTCTGTTCCTGGTCACATCTCACAGCAGACACCAGGGAGAATGTATTTTCATGGGGGCACTGGCGTTGTGCCAGCATCAAACCGTGACACCAGGGAAAATGGCTGCTGGTGCCAGTCCATCCCCTTGCCCAGAAGGCACCCGCTTGTGTTTGGGCACGAGCTGCTGGCCACAGCCAGACGGGCAGCACTCGCAGCATTGGCCATCAGACGCTGGGCTGAGGTTTTCATCCAGAGAGCAAGCAAAACAGCCAGAAGCACACAAGGCAACTTGACAGCATCTCTGTAAGAATGTCATAGTTCTGTGAATGTCAATAGTGGATGGTGGTTTTGTGCTGCAGATGGTCACTTCTGAGCAAAAATCATTCCAGGAAGGGACAACAGCCTCTGCCTTCTGACAGATACCAAGTGTGGCCACCAATTGCTCCAGGTGCTCCTGCCAACAGCCACCTGCAGAAAAGATCACATAGACACCAAGGCACGCTGGCTTTGGCTGTCCTCTGGCAGAGATGTCCCCCGGGGCCACAGGTCTCTGTGGCAGGAGAGAGGCACCAGCATTGGCAGGCCTTGGGCATGGCAAACCTCCTTTGGCAGGGACTCTTCCACAGCTGCTGCTGCCAGCGCTGCCCAGGGGACAGAGCAGCATTGGAGCTCTGGGCCACACGTCCCGTGTCTGTGTCATGCCCCTGCAAGTGTGCCAGCCACCCAGCACCGGGACTGGTCCCAAAGAGGCCATGGCAGGGCCTGTGGAAGGCCCCGGTGCCCTTCCTGCTCAGCTGCGTTGGCAGCCGTGGGGGCTCATTCTGCTGCCCTGAGCAGGCAGAGCAGAGGAGCAGCTGCTTCTTTTTTGGGCCCTTGCTAAAGTTCCTGCTGGGCTGTGTCTTCAACACTTGGGGCAAGGTCTTGCCTGCAAGCTGGGGCAGTTTGGGTGGGGTGGGGGTGTCCCCAGGGCACGTGGAGGTGTGTCCTGGGGCTCTCTGTGACACAGTGCACCGTGGTCACCGTGGGATGGAAAGGGACAGAGTGTGCAAGGGTGACCCTTTGTGACACGCTGTGACGTAGGTGCTGGCAGCGCCACGGGCACGCCACAGTGCTCGGTGCACGCGACGGGACAGGACGGGACAGAGCAGGGCTGTGAGGAGCCCCCACACAGCCAGCTCGTTCCTTGCTGACCCGGAGCTTTTCCGAGGTGTTCCCTGTGCAGGTGACCTTGAGGCCAGGCTGCGGGACTCGGGGACGTGGAACATTTCCCAAGCGTCTGCCATCCCTGCGGCCGGTGCCCTCGAGGACAGACTGCGGGACTTGCAGTCCTATTTCCTTCTTGAGACTTCTCTCTTGCTGCTGCCCTCGAGGACAGACTGCAGGACTTCCTGTCCTGTAGCCTTCCCGAGGCTCCTCTGGTGCAGGTGCCTTCAGGGCACGACTGCAGCACTTGCTCATCTTCAGCCCTTCCGAGGCCTCTCTGCTTCAGCAAGCACTCCTAACTGCAAAGAGTGACATGGAGCAGACACACCCCAGCGTGCCCAAGCTGGCCTGGCTGGAGGAGGAAGAGGCTGGAGCTACCTCAGCACAGCAGCCTGAAGAACTGGAGCAGTTCCAGCTGCTGCAGGAGCGTGAGTGTCAGAGCTGGGCCACAGGGCTGGTGCCTGTAGCCAGCTTGGCCCCATCCCATCCCATCCCATCCCATCCCATCCCATCCCATCCCATCCCATCCCATCCCATCCCATCCCATCCCTGTGGACAGATCCATGGATAGGACAGAAGCTGGGCTGGAGCCCCTGGCAGCCGCGCTCCATCCCCCGGGCATCCCGAGGCTCTCCCTGCCTGGGGAGCTCAGGGCTGGGCTGTTCTCTGGCCTCTCCCACAGCCCCTCAGCTCTGGCTGCGCTCGCTCTTTGCCAGATGCAGCCAAGGACAGGACACAAGAACAGGAAGCCGCCCGTGGCCGCTTGGGCAGAACGGCGCAGGTATCTGCGGCCATCCCCACCTGGGCTGGGCCTGCTGGCACTGCTCAGCCAAGCACCAGGCTTGGAGCGCTCCATGGATTCTCCCTCCCTTGCTGCCTTTCTCCTGCAGACCCTCTGTGAATTCATCACGTGCCCTTGGCAGGAAGAGACTGACGGTGTGGGCACGGGCGTCTTGGCCAACCTTCCGTTCCTCGATGCCGAGACCGGTGCTGCCATGCTGGATTTGCTTGTGGAGAAGGGTGTCTCCAATCCAACACAAGTAAGCAGCCTGGGGCGAGGACTCGACGCCCCCAGCAGTGGTGTGGCGCCTCCAGCCAGGTCTGCTGGGCTCCCTCGGCCTGAGGCCCGGCCCAATGCAGTTGGAAGGGAAGCACTTCTCAGGGGAAGGTGCTGCTCTGGCAGCTCTGCGAGTCTCCCCGTGCCCTCTGCAGGTGCCCGCCATGGTGAGGTACATCCACCAGTGGCTCACGGCCAATGAGTCTGCTGGGCACAGGCTGGACAAGGCCCTTCTGGAGCTGACCCAGGAACACCCCTGTGACGTGCTGATCACCCTTTTGCGCTGGGCCCCATCGTGTGACAGGTAGGGCAGCCCCACGTGCCTTGAGGGCTCAGGCTTCACCAGCCCGTCACCCTGTAGAGCCTGTCCCTGCTGGCTGCCAGACAGGCGGGCAGTTCCAGGATCCTCTGGCTCCTCTGTTTTCCAGTGCTGCCATGTCAGCTCCTGAGCCTGGTGCCACGCTCCCTCCCTGCCCCTCGGGGCCTGTACCCACGTGGGCTGGCTGGCCGCTGCCGGCCAGGGGCAGTGGGCAGAGGCAGGGCTGAGGGCCAGCACGGGGCCCTGCAGCTGCCCAGGCCACGGCGCTGTGGCCGAGCCCGCCCTGACACAGAGCTCTGACCCCACAGAGCTGCCGCCACCATGTGGGGAACCATCATGTCCTCGAGCAGGACTGCGGAGCCGGCGCTGCAGCTGCTCCTCCATGTGCTCAGCGCCTGGCCAACGCACAGCGTGTACACCTCCGATGGGGACGACGCAGGAGTCTTTGCCCTGGCTGTGAGTTTCTGGTGCCGGCCTTTGCCAGCCCCCAGGCCGCCTCTCCAGCAGCCAGCTCTCTGTGCTCCCCCCAGATGCATCTCCCTGCCTCAGGCACTGGGCTGAATCCTGCCTTAGGGGCAGGGCTCAGGGGCACCAGGCTGGCTGCTCCCCCCCGTGTCTCTCTCGACCTCTCCCTCGCAAGCTCAGGCCCTGCCACGTGGATGTCTTGGCCACTGAGCGTTGTCTCTGGCTGTTTTATTTCTTGCAGGGAACCGTGGCACTGTGGAAAATCTTCAATCTGGCCTGGCGCTCGCCTGTCGTGCTGGAGTATTTCCCCAGTCTCTTTCTGCATCTGCTCTTCCAAGCTTACATCAGCACGCAGGAGATGCCAGAAGAGGTTGAGACCTTCTGGCAGGGATGCCAGGAGCAACACGGCCTCTCCGCCAACCCCAACAGGTGCTCCATGCCAGTCCTCCCAGTCTCCCCGTCCCTCCCATGCCCCAGGGCAGGAGCCGGGGCTCCCAGTGTGACCTGGCCTTTGCTGTGCCCACAGCTTTGCGCTGCAGACCCTGAAGGCCCTGCTCTGCCAAATGCGCTATGAGCACGTGGTGCTGTCCATGGAACGCAAGCGTGCCTGGGACACGCTGCTCCGTGCCGACACCCACCACTGTGCAGTGGGTCTGCTGGCCAGGTGAGACCTTGTTCTCCCCACCGCCCCTCTCCTTTGTGCCCGCAACGCCCCACACAGTCCCCGTGCTCATGGGCGGCAGGGCCTTGTCACCAAGGGAGGGATGAGCAGACTGGGAAAGGCCGGCAGAGGAGGGTGCCTGGGAACAGCAGCCTCCCAAAGTGCCCCCGGGGAGCTCGGGAGCAGACCAGAGCTCTGCCAGTCAGCCCTGGGAGAGCTTTGCCCACCCGGCCCAGGAGCAATGGTGCCTTTTTCTCACTGCCAGGGAGATGCGCTGTGTCTCCATCATCTGGTGCTGCAGCATGGCATCCGGCCTCTTTGAGCTGCTCAGCAAAGGCGTTTCAGACTGGGAACTGCCCGCCCTGGCCTTCCTGGTGGAGGTGAGCCCCATGGCCAGCACTGCCTGGCTCAGCTGCCTCCCAGCCCTCTGCCCTCTCGTAGCCGCAGCTGCCTGAGACGCTGCCTGTGCCCTGTGCTGCTGCCTTGGCTCGGCCCTGTGCACTTCTGAGCTTCTGCCAGCTGGGCACCTCTGTGCCTGCTCTGTGCCTTGCAGCTCCTGGATTGCCTGGACTGGAGCGAATGTGCTGAACAAGTCCTGGAGATCCTGACAAGTCACCTGCAGAGCCAGTCCAGGGAGATGCGTCGCGTGGCGCCCCGAGGCCTCGTGGTGCTGACCTCGATGGTGAGAAGGAGGCAACAGCTGAAGCTGTGCTGGCAGCGTGGGGCTGGGGCAAGCAGGCCCTTGGGCTCAGCTGGGCTTTGGCAGCTGTGGCAGCTGCTCCCAGCTCTCCAGGCTCGCTGTTCAGCTGCCTGAGTGCTTTGGGACAGGCCTTCGGCCTCTGAGCCCTGCAGCAGCAGCAGCAGCAGCAGCGTGGGGCTGCCCAGCCTTGTTTTGCACACAGGATCCGAGCATGTACAGCCTGAGCGAAAGCCTTGTGAAGCTACTGTGGGATAGGGATGAAGACATCGTGGAGAAGACCCTCATTGTGCTCAGCCTCCTGATGCTGCAGAAAGACCTGGCAATAGGCAGCCCCATCGCCCTGCAGCTGGCTGAGGCGCTCCAGCACCTCTTTGACAATGTGAGGCTCTGTGCTCCCAGCCATGGGCACTTGGGTGCTGCCTTGGGCCTGGGCACAGGGGGGCCTGGAGCAGCGGATGTGGAGGGCTTTGGCTTCCTTTCCAACAGGACAACAGCCTTGTGCAGCTGCTCTCCATTCACCTCTTCAAAGACGTGATTGCCTTGGTAGTGGCAAAGGGAGAAAAGCCCCTGAAGAAGCCTGTGAGCCAGAGCCTGCTCCCACTCTTCTTCCACTGCCACGATGAGAACCCGTGCGTGGCACAGGTGAGACCTCCTGGGTGTCCCCATGGAAGGGGGCTCAGCTGTCTCCCCAGCCCCTGGCACCTGACGGGCTCCAGCCTCCTCCCGGCCCTGGCTCAGAGATGCGGCTCCTGTGCCCTGGGCTGCGGTGCCATCTCTGGCTCTCTGCTGCTCTGCAGGCCTCTCGGGAAACGCTGCTTTCTGCAGTGAGCTTCCTGAAGAGGAAGGATCTCAAGCAGCTGCTGCAGACGGATCAAATGTGGAGATTTGCTGAGTGCTTGGTAAGGACAGCCTGGAATGCCCAGCCCAATCCCTGCAGCAGCCGCCTGCCCACGGCGCCCAGTCTGTGGGGCTGGCAGCTGTGGCCCCTGCCCAGTGCCGCACGCAGGGGCACCGGCCTGCGCCCCACACGCCGCTCCCTTCCCTGGGCCGTGCGGGCTCTGCTCCAGGCTCCTCTGGCCCCAAGGCCGGTGCCGACGGAGCCCCGAGCCAGCCGGGCTCTGCTGCGGGGCAGCACCGCGGCTCGCCGGGCCCTGTGCCCCGTGCCGAGCCCGGCGCCTGCGGCTGCTGCCCGGGCCTCGGGGCTCTGTGGGCAGGGGGAGCAGCGCCGGCCGTGGGGAGCGCCCGGCCCAGGGGCAGGGCCCGCATCAATCCTTTCCCTCCGTGCCCTGCCGCTCTCTGCAGCTGGCAGAGGACAGGAGCCGAGCGGCCGAGCACCTGCGCCTGGCCCTGCCCTACCTGCGGAGCGCACAGGAGCCCCTGCGAGAGGCGGCCGTCAGGTTCATGGGTGAGCGCCAAGCCCGGCTCCCTCCCCGGCCCGCCCCATTGCCGCAGCTCGGCCCCGGCCCCGCCTGCTGTGCCGGCAGCAGGATCCGGGCGCGGGCATGGGCAGCCCCCGCTGGCCTGGGCATTGCTGCTGCCGCCCTCTGGCAGCCGTGGCCTGGGGCGGCAGCGTGCGCCAGGGGCACGGGCTGAGCCCTGCCGGGCCAGCAGGGCGTGTGGCCTCAGGGCTGGCAGCGCCCGTGGGCGGCAGCTGTGCCTCTGAAGGCAGGACACGCTCTGTGCTCCCCAGGGATGGCCGGGCGCTACCTGACAGGGCAGCAGCCGCACTTCCGCATCATCTGCAGCGGTGAGTGAGGCCCGCGGGCTCTCGGCGGGGGCTGCCGCTGGCAGCTGCGTTCCCTGGCCCGCCCCAAGGGCAGCGGGGCCACAGCGCAGACACCTTGCAGGGGCCTGCGGGACATTCCTGGCCAGCAGCTGCCAGCTCGTCCTTCTTGGCTCCTGCTTCCTCCAGGCCGTGCCAGCAGCTGCGTGGCACGGACGAGGCTGGAGGCTCTGCCCAGCTCGCCGCAGATCCAGCCTCTGACTGTGCCTCTGTTTCTCTCTCTGCAGCCCTTCAGGACATGACGGATGACAGCAGCCCTGCCATCTCATGCCTGGCGCTTCAAGCTCTGCACATCCTTTTAGCTGTACAGAGTGTTCCCTGCTCCCGGCTCCAGAGGATGCGAGACCAACTCCGCCGCCTCTGGGAGTCGCGGCCTTTCCTGTGTGCCCGTGGCTGAGTGTCCTGCCGCGGCGCTGTGGAGAACTGATCCGGGAGGCTGCGTCTGCTGGGGCCGCCTGAGCCTGCGGGGATCAGCTCTCCTCTGCCAGCACTTCCTTTCCCTTCACCCACTAGAGGAACATTAAATTGCTGTTGTTGGATAGCCGGGTGTCCAGGAGCTTTCTCTTGGTGCACAGTGTCTTCAGGCCAATGGGGAAGAGGGGAAAGGCTGCTTGGTCTGCGCAATTTGCCCAAGCGTGCGGTGTGGAAGGGAAAGTGGCCAAACGCCCCTTGGCCTTTGGTGGTTCCTGCAGGAATGTTTTTGTTCCTGCATCAAGTTGTCTGGAGCTGGGGGAACAAGTGTGTTCTGTGTTGTGAGAGTCTGTCTGAAATATCCCTCATTTGCCTTACGATTGTCATGGAGAGAGACCACCAAAAAATTAAAACCCCCGTTTGCTGATCCGGTGGCAGGGAAAGTCATGTGCCTGAGGCCTGAAAGTGTTGCTAAGTTGCTGTTTTCACAAAAGTTGTTTGTTATACGCTACACTGAGCTCACAGGGCATCCTGCCCTTTTGCACAATAGCTCTGGAATCCTCCCTACCTCTCAGCCTGGCTGGTTTGAGCTTTAGGGTGGTCCCCTTCTCCAAGAGAAGACCGCTCATAACCACTGTGACAGACAAGTAGAGATATAATAAACCTCTTCATAAAGGGACTGAGACATGAAATCCCTATGTGAGAAGGCCCCTCTCACCTTCTTCCAGAGACTGGGACTGAAAGCCCCAACTCGGGGGAGGTGTACAGGGCGAGGAAGGAAAGCTGCCCAAAGCAAGATGGATGTTGCAGGTGTAGGCAGTGGACAAGGAAAACAATGACTTTCGCCTGCTGCCAAACTTGGACTGTGTGTATCCTTATTTCCCACCACCCCCCGAAGATAAAATAAACTACCTTTGTTTTGGCTGCAAAATCCATCCCCCTTGCCCCAATGAAAAGGAGTATATTTGGGGTCCAGATGAACTGGGCCGCTGAGACCTCCCCGATGCAACAAGCGGGTCCTCGACTGGACTGGACCAAAGGACTTCGTCTCTACCTTTGGTAGCTCTATCCCCTCTCTCTTTCTCTCTCTCTCTCTCTTTTGTCTCTCTCTTCCCCCATCTTTTTCTCTCCCTTAATCTCTCTATCGCATTTTGCTGTGGTCATTCAATAAAGGTGCATTTGTTTCGATTATCATTGCAAACCCCCCTGTACCGTGTCAGTTCGTTTTGAACCATCACGAAACCAGGCCATGAGGACAGATCATGACACCCCCTGAGGACCCCTCCTCAAATTCCCGCCCAAAGCCCCCCCAGCACCCCCAGACCCCGCTAAAACTCCCTTTAAGCTCCCCCCAAACCCTCCCCAAATCCCCCCGAATCATCCTCAAGACTCCTCCCCAAATTCCCGTCACGACCCCTCCAGACCCCCTCACCTGTTCCTGCGCCTCCTCAGCAGCTCCCGGAGCCCCCCGTCCTCTCCCAGCACCTCCCCCGCTCTCTCCAGCGCCTCCCGCAGGACCCGCCCGAGCCCGGGGCGGCTCCCGGGGATCCCTGAGGGGGTCCCGGGGGGCGGCGAGGGGGGCGGGGGCGCCCGCTCCATGCCCGGCCCCGGGGTCAGGGGGCGCTGCTTCATGCTCGGGTCTGATTGGCTGGAGTGGCGCGGGCAGGGCGGGAGTTGCTGAGGGGAGATGCCTGGTGACTGGCTGGTTTCGTAGAGGGTACGGTGATTGACAGGAGTGGGCGGGGGAGGCGAGCGGTGATTGGTTGGATAGAGGCAAAGAAGGCGGGAGGTGCTGAGGAGAGACGTGCGGTGATTGGTTGGATCGGAGCACAGGGAGGCCGGTGTTCCTGAGGGGAGGCATGCAGTGATTATTTGGTTTGGGGCAGTACGCGCCGTGATTCGTTAATTTGGGAGATGAAGCATGGTGATTGGATGGTTTGGGGCAGGGCACGCTGCTATTGGCTGGGAAAAGTCCGGGATTTTTAAGGGACATTCCATATTTTTTTTTGGGAAAAACTCTCATATTTTTAAGGAAAAATTTCCGTTTTTTGCAGGGGAAACATTGCCGGATTAATTGACCCCACATGACCCCAAATAACCCAAATAACGCCAAAATACTCAAAATCAACCCCAAATACCTCGAAAAAAACCCAAACATTACCTAAAAGTCCCCCAAATAACCCGGAACAAATCCAAACAACCCCCAAATAACAAAATAAACCACTAAATAAAACCCAAAAAACACTAATTCATTTCAACTACACCTAAAAAACCCCATATACACCAACATTAACCCCAAGAACCCCAAGTAATTCCAAAGAAGCCCCAATAAAACCAAATAAGCCCAAAGAAACCCAAATACTTCTAAATAAACCCAAATAATTCCAAATAACCCCAAATAAACAGAAATAAACCAAGTAAAACCCAAGAGAAACCCCAAATAGTCCATCAATAACCCTAAACAAACCCTAAATAAACCCAAGTAAACCCCAAGTAACCCCAGTTCCTCCCATCCCCACCACAAAACAGATCCCGATAAATCAGAACACGCGGCACTGATGACGTTCCACTTGCTGGGCACAAACTCAGAGCACCGGCCCCGCTCAGCGATTTTCAGCCAATCAGCGCCCGGCCCGACTCTGACTCATCACTTGCCAGCCACAGACCAAGGCCTCTCATTGCGGTAAATACTCAAGGACCGGGCGGGGTATTTTCCAGCCAATCAGAGCGTGTCTCGCTGATGACTCATCAGTTGCCAGGAGTGGAATTTGGGGAGGCAGGGAAGGTGACCCTGGGGATGGGCTGGGGACCCCAAATTAATCCAAAACGGGGTCGGGACCCAAAAACAGAGCAGGAGGGGCCTGGAGCCCCCAAAACCAAACACGGGGGAGGGGACTGGGGGACGATCAGAAATGGGAGCGAGAGCGGGGAAAAGAGGGTCGGGACCCCAAAACTGAGGTGGGAAGGGGATGGGACCCCCAAATTTAGGTGGAAGGGGAATGGGACGGCCAAATTAAGCTATGACAGGTATGGGATACCAGAACTGATCTGGGAGAGGGATGGGACACCCTAAATTGAGCTGGGACGGGGGTGGGACTCCAAACAGGATGAAGCCTATTTTGTACCTAGAAAATGTAAACGAGTTTATGGATATGCAAAAAGTCTATGAATATGCAACAGGCTGATGTCATGGGAGACAAGGACCAAGGGGCGAATGTTGTTATGGCCACCAAGACTCCCCAGTTATTTTCGGGGACACTCTTCAACTATTCCAGCTTGATTACATCAGCCTGTTGCATATTCGTAGACCCTCATGCATAACCATAAACTCATTTACATATTTCAGAACTATTCTACATGGCCAATCCTTTGATTACTAATACTACTACTACTACTAATAATAATAATAATAATCTGAAATTAAGGGGCTCTCAGGAAAAGATATGGGAGTAGAAATAACAGTTCTTTATTAGGAAAATATAAAAATACAAATGCAGTAATACGAACAAAAAAACAGCAGTGACAGAGTCAGAATCCCCCGGGAATCCAGTGAAAAAGGTTGATCCTCTTGGAATCCAGTGGGAAAAGGGCTGATCCCCTGAGAACCCAGTGGAAAAGAGCTGATCTTCTGTGAATCCAGTGGGAAAAGCTTGATCCTCGAGGAATCCAGTGAAAAATGAGGCTGATCCTTTGGGAATCCATTTCTTACCCCCCAAAGACAGGGCAAAGGCAGGGCCACAGAGTTTTTATAGGATATCCCAAGGGTGGAGTTGGGGTTTGGGTCAGGGGAGGAGTTCTTAGCATCATAAGGAGGGTGAGATCAAATTTCTGCCTCTTAGCAACAGCAGCACTCCACACAGAACGTGTCCCCAAATCCTAAATTCCCTCTAAAAAAACTGAGAAATTATGGAACTGCTGATATATTCAATAAATTTCCTTAATTTAACCCAGTTTAGGGTGTTTTTAAAGGATGAAGGTGAAGCAGAGGAAAATTAAGGCCAAACCAAAAGGCAAAGCAGCCAGGTTTGTTCCCAACATGGATCACAGGGAATGTGAGTGACCAGGGCTGTGCCCAAAGTGCCTCCTCCAGTGGGGGATGGAGCTGGAGCAGCGCACGAAGCTCTGCCTGCACTCGGGGCACTCGTAGGTCTTCCCTTAGTGGTGCCTCCGTTGGTGTTGGGTCAAGTTAGAGCTCTGTGAGAAGCTCTTCCCACACTGGGGACACTCGTAGGGCCTCTCCCCAGTGTGGATGCGCCGGTGGGTGATGAGGGTGGAGTTCTCCTTGAATCCCTTCCCACAGTCGGGACAGCGGAAGGGCCTCTCATCTGTGTGAATCCGATAGTGCTGGTGGAGAATGAAGCTGGTCAGAAACCTCTTCCTGCATTTATCACACTCGTAGGGCCTCTCCCCAGTGTGGCTGCGCCGATGCTTGACGAGGGTGGAGTTGTCCTTGAATCCCTTCCCACAGTCAGGGCAGCGGAAAGGCCTCTCCTCTGAGTGACTTTGAAAGTGCCGGAGGAGATGGGAGCTGTTCTGAAACCTCTTCCTGCATTTATCACACTCGTAGGGCCTCTCCCCAGTGTGGATGCGCCGGTGGGTGATGAGCTTGGAGTTCTCCTTGAATCCCTTCCCGCAGTCGGGACAGCGGAAGGGCCTCTCCTCTGTGTGAATCCGATAGTGCCGGAGGACACTGGAGCTGGTCGGAAACCTCTTCCTGCATTTATCACACTCGTAGGGCCTCTCCCCTGTGTGGATGTGCCTGTGTCTGATGAGGGCGGAGTTGTACTTGAATCCCTTCCCGCAGTCGGGGCATTGGAAGGGCCTCTCCTCTCTGTGAATCCGATAGTGCCGGAGGAGATGGGAGCTGGTCTTAAACCTCTTCCCACACTTGGAACACTCATGGGGCCTCTCCCCAGTGTGGGTCCTCTGGTGCGTGATCAGTTCGGAGCTCTGGCTGAAGCACATCCCACACTCGGAACACTTGTACGGCCTTTCACCAGAGTGGATCCTCTGGTGCTTGATCAGGCTGGAGCTCTCTGTGAAGCTCTTCCCACACTCACCACATTGGTAGGGCTTCTCCCCAGTGTGGATCCTCTCGTGCTTGATCAGGTCGGAGCTCCACCTGAAGGTCTTCCCACACTCCACGCACGTGTGGGGCTTCTCCCCATCATGGAGCTGATCATGGAGCACCAGCTCCGAGCTCTGGCTCCGTCTCCGGCCGCCTTCCCGGCCCAGGCTGGCTCTTTCCCCCTCAGATCCCCGCCGGCTGCGTTTGCAGCCCCTCCTTGTGCGGCATCTCCGGGGCTTTTCCTCCCCGTTGGCTTCCTGCGCCGTGGAGCCGCTCAAAACGGCCTCTGCCACCAGGTTCTGCCACGGGCATTTGTCCTCCCTGCTCTCCATCCTCAGCTCCTGCTCTGGGGGAGGAAGGACAAGGACAGGATGGGATTTGCCTCCGTGCCACAGGCAAGGGCAAGGAGATGCCCCAGGGCTGAGCTGCAGCCGGGGCCGTGCTGGGCTGGGAGATGGAGCAGCACAGAGGGGAAAGGGGCACTGACTTCCTCCTCACCTGCCTCAGTGTCCCGGGGCATCTTCCTCTTCCTCGCAGCCTCCCAGGCCTTGGCAATGGGCAATCCTGGTTTGGGGAAAACAAGGGATGAGAGCGTTTGTAGGAGCGTCGGGGGGTAGGACGGTCGGGACGGACGGAGACGAGAGAGCTCTGCAGCCAGGGCGTGGAACTTGCGGTTTATTGCAAAGGGCCTGGGTGCAGGGCCCTGCTTGGAGCTGCCAGGCACAGCTCGGAGCAGGCCCGAGAGAAGAGAGGGGTAGAGAGGGTGAGAGGGTACGAGAGTAAGAGGAGAAGAGCGTAAGAGAGTAAGGGTCCCGTTACAATACAATAAATTTTCTTCTGTGTTGAATATTCTATTTCTCACTCACCAATCTAGTACAAGATACAAATCCTAGAGCATTTACATACAGCCTGTAAAAGTCATTACATCACCATACTGTGTTACATTTTCAACCTTAAAAACTCCTCTTTGGACTCCTTCTGCTGAGCTAGTAAGGTCTGCTCTGACCCTTGGTCTGTCTGCGAGCAGAGGGAATTGTTTCATCAAAAGGGGAATTACCTTCAGTTGGGCCACACCATTGTTTTCCAGTTGTTCACTAACTGAGGTATGTCAAAGCTTGTTTTCATTTCAATCTTCCTTACACTATTTATGTTCACAAAATCTTTTGCCAGACAATTGTATTTATAAGGCTTTCCTGTTTTGTTGTGGTGTGTTTTTAGCTTCCGGGTCCCTTCCTCAGGTGTGCCAGTATTCCCTTCTCCCTTCCCCCTCGCCTCTTGCTGAGTGTGCCCTGTCAATCAGGCTTAACCACCAGCAAGGCGTCGTGTGGTTGGTCATAGGTGTCCCTAGTCCCTTGAGACCCTGCCCTTTTCACCTGGTTGGTAGCTCACCTGTCCCCTCCCCTTCCCCTGTCCCTGAGCTTAAAAGGTTAATCAGACCATGCGGCCGGGATTCTGTTGGAGCAGTTGCCCCGGTTCAGACCTCTGTAACCATGGAATAAACATCTGGAAACCCTCCAGCAGAATCCTCTCCTTTCTCTCTTCACCATCGCCAGAAGCTCTCTCTCCTGAGGTAAACGTAGTTCCGGACAAGCCTGGACTTGTTCAGTGCCCTGCTGCAATCTCCAGCAGCCAAGGTATCTCTGGGGTAAAGCACCACAGAAGCCGCCGTTGGCTCAGCAGTTAGGGTCAGACGGGCCCAGGCACCATCTAACTGGTAATATTGGGATTCGTATTCCAATACTGTTTCATCTTCCCCAAAACACATTGAGTTTGAAGGTCCCTCTGCCCAAGTCCATCTCTACAATCACCGGCCATCAGGGTTCTGCAAAAACCTCCCAAACACCCAGGTTCAGCCCTGAAAAAGCCTCCCAGGAGTTCCTCATCCCTGGTTCCTCCCCTCTGGTGTTCGGGGGTTCCCCCCTGTCCCAGCTGCTGGGGTCACGCTTGGATTGGGGGTCCCCCTTCTCCTCGGTGCCCGCCCTGCCCAGGCTGCTGGCAGTCCCAGCAATGCCAAAAGCTCCCCCCGCTTCGCTCTCCCCATTTCGGGATGCCGGGGCTGTTTGGGCTCCCGGGCTCCCTTCTCCCCTCATTCTCTGCTCGGGGCTGTGAATGAGACGAGGGCTGGTTGTCCCAGACCTGCCAAGTGAGTGCTGGAGTCTCCCACACTGCGTTTCCAACTTTCCTCGAGGGAAGCAGCCAGTAAAGAGACACAGCGAGTGAGAAGAGGAGGGAGAGAATCCCCCGGGGTAGCTGGGACTGGGTCTCAGAGAGGGGCTGGACCCCTCGGAGCAAGGGAGCAGAGGAGTTTCCGATCCCAATCCACTAGGAAATGGGACAAAAGGGAACCCTAAACATTCTGCTGGTTTGAGGGATAAGAGAGTCCAAGAGCATCCAGAATTAAAACCTGCTGGGTTGAAGAATTAACATTCCAAGAGCATCCACGGCTGAGCAAAATTCTGCTGGATTGAGGATATGCTCAAGAGCATCTGGGGTGGGACAGCACAGCTGGGTTGAGGGATATCCAAGAGCACCAGGACTGGCCAGAAACACCTAAACTTGTAATAGGTGATGGGAAAGTGTAGTATATGGTAGAGATAATTCATGCTACTAATGTATAAAATATTGTAAAATGCACACTATGTCTTTTGACCATCCTGGCCAGGAGCAGTGTCTTATTCATATACATCTAGTTCCTGGACTTGGTTGAGAGAAACATCGGGGTTTTTAATGAAAGAACAGAAGCTTCCAGGGTGATAATCGCTGGCTTCCCCGGGTCACCAGGTCCACCCAGGAGTGATTAACGCCTCGACATTACAGCTACCACAATGATCCACAGCCCCACCCTGATGCATGTGAATGCTGACTTCCCTGGAGTCTACTGACAATATCAGACACCTGGACTGAGTCTTTGTTCACCTCTGCTCATGTAAAGCCAAGGTTATGCATGGGAAGAGACACAAAGAACATTCGGTCATCTCTGCCTCGAGCAGAATAAACTGTAAAAGAACTCACTGCGTCAGGCAGCATTTGTGAACAGGGGAGACTCTGACATTCGCAGGTCAGATCCGTGTTCACCCAGCACCGAACCCGGGCTCGACGCTCACCCTTGGCTGTGCTGGTTTTGACGACCGAACTTCAGTCTCGCAGACAAATTAATAAATCTTCGCTAAATTTTCTTATAAGTTTGGCTCTCGATTTGATCATTTATAACAAAAGGTACCTTATTGTTGCCTTGTTGTGTGTGAGAGTGAGTCACACACAAAATCAGCCCTTCCCTGGTGGGTGGGAAAAGGGGCTGTGGAAAGAGGAGTGTGTGACCCACAAATAAGCCATTGTTCTCCTGGCGTGTGGGGGCTGTGGCATAAGGTACAGGTGACCTGCAAACGGGCCATTGTCCCCAGGGCCTGTGAGGGGGCCGTGGCTAAAGAGTGTGAGTGACACACAAATCAGCCCCACAGGGGAACGGCACCGGAGGCAGCAGAGTCAGGGCCCTCCCAGGAGGCCCGGAGATACTGAGACCCAGAGGCCACCCCAAGGCCAGGGGGGGCCACAGGGACCCGCGATTCTCTGTCAACAGGGATCCACTCTGTGTCCTGAGGGTGGGAAAGAATGTGTGGAAGTGAGTGAGAAATAAAAGTGAGTGAATGTAGACGGATGAAAGTACAGGTAATGTAGATTCTGTATTTTAAGCTTCACTACATCTCCTTGGAGGGAGGTATATTGTACTGAAAGTAGTGTGAGAAAAAAGTTATTTTTGGGTGTGTAGTTGAAAGAAAAGTGGAATTTAGGTTGTTAGTGAAAGTGAAAAACAGAGGCAGAAGATGAATAGATAAGATTTTGAAAAATGAGACAGAAAACCAGTAAGTTGGATACAGGGAAAAAAAAGAAAAATAAAACAGTCCTTTGGGAGTTATGTAACCTAACAGAGATACAACTACTTGCAAATGGAGAAAATACAGGGTATGTAGTACTTGATGGGAAAAACGTGCATACTATGGAAAAAGGGAAATTAACCTTAAACTAGTAAGCTCAAACTTGTGAATTATATACTTTAAAAAGAGCACTACAATATTTAACACAAAATAAAGGAACTATATATACTGATTCGAGGTATGCCTTTAGAGTAGTACATACCTTTAAAACATTTGGAAAGAAAAAGATTACTTAATTCAAGAAGAAAAGGATTAGTACATGAGGAACTTATTTTAGCGGCATTACAATCAACTAAAAGAGATAGCTATAGTACATATTAGGGACCTCCAAAAGGGAAAGACCCCAGAAATAAGAGGAAATAATTTGGCAGATAACAAAGCTAAGGATGCAGCAGAAAATGGAGCTGAAAGAGTTATGTTAATATTAACTCCAAACCAGGAAAAGCTGGAAATTCCAAAGTTTAGGTTAGCAGAGAAAAACGAATTAAACAAGGAAGTGAACAAGATAAATCAGGGAAATGGAAACTTCTTGATGGAAGACAATTACCTAATAAAATGCGCTTACTAGGAAAATATCAGAAGAAATGCATCAGAAAATGCACTGGGGTACTCAAGCTTTGTGTGATCATTTTTTAAGGAACTATAGGAGCACTGGGAGTTTTGGATTTAGGATGTATCCGTAATTTGCCAAAGGATAAATAAAAAGGTGATGAGGAAAACAACATTAGGAGGTCCTGAGTTAGCTAGTTGGCCATTTCAAAGTATCCAAGCAGAAGTTTAGATTTTTTAGGTTGTGGGTTTATTTGTAAAAAAACCCCATTTAATCTAGAAGAAAGAGAATATGCCACATGTTAGACAGGAGATTTTAGGAGAATAAAAGTCTTAAAAGTATCAGAACCAACCGAGACAAAACAAGAAAAGAAAAAGGGGAAATAAAAAGAAGGGGAAGAAGAGGAAAAATCAGAAAGAGAGTGGGATCCTCTGCAGCTCTTGCCCCCTCCGTTCGCGGCCCAGGCGCCTGTCCCGGGTCCCGGCTCGCTGCCCGCCTCAGCTCCGCCTGCCCCGCTTTCCATCCCAGGTGCGGCCTCACTGCCCAGGGCAGCTCCACCTGCCCCGGCGCTCTCGCTCAATTTGTGTGCCCTGCTCCCACTGCCTGGCCCGCGGCCGCTCTGCCGCCCATGCTGGGCAAGATGGGGGTTGCTCTGTCCTGCCGCCTGCTCCGAGCTCACCGCGCCCACCGCACCCAGGGGGGGTCCCAGCCATCCCATCCCCGCCTGCCCTGCCCGTGCCACCTGCGCTGGGCACCGCCGCTGCTGCCGGGCTCTCCCACCTGCCTTTGCTCTGCCGGGAGCTGCCGGATCAGCCACCATCAGCCATCTGGGGGCTGCCCACGCTCCGCCTCGGGCCCCACGGGAACATCCCCCTCTGGCGATTCCGGCAGCAGACCCTGCCCACACTCCCACCGAGCCTCGGCGGGATATCCTCCCCTGACCCCGTCCTGCTCTGAGTTACGTCCCCTTGGTAACCACAGCTCCGGCTGTTCAGGGAAACTCTCTCTACAGGAAGCACCTTATTGAAACACTAGGAGGTCAGTTAACAGGCAGCCCTCTCCAAATTCCTTCTCGAAACACGGGAGAAAGGCCATAGAAGGGAAAAAAGTGAAAGAGTTAGATGAAGGGATTGCTCTATTTCCGTTCAGAGAGGTTCCCATGGGAGGGATGCGCTGCCCCACCCCGCGGGAGCCACCAGCGCCCCTGCCGGCCGTGCCCGGAACTGCACCCAAGGGGAAAGCGCCGCAGCCCAAAGGCCGGGACTGGCTCCGGGCTCTGTTTGCTGTCAGTGCCGCAGCTGTTGCTGTTTGTTTGCTTTATTGTACACACTAGTAAAGAACTGGTATTCCTATTCCCATATCTTTCCTTGAGAGCCCCTTCATTTCACTAGTCTAAAAATTAAGAAGGACGGGGTTTGCATTCTCCATTCCAAGAGAGGCTTTATCTGCCTTCCCGAGCAGACACCTCTCTTGTAAAGCAAGACAAGCACCCACAGGCACTGAGGGGACTGCAGGAGGGGCACAAGAAGGCCCTGCAGCACTTGGGCACAAAGGCACAGCAGGTAGTGCAAGAAGGGAGCAGCAAAAGGCCAAGCTGAAGGCAAAGGCCAAGCTGAAGGCAAAGGCCAGGGCACAGTTCCTACAGCCCCTGAGGGATCAACCCCAGGGCCCAAGGGGGCCCCAGCACCCAGGGCACGGGCTCGGCCACAAGCACCTGGCAGAGGCATTGCCCTCCTCGGCAGGGGAGAGCCCACCCAAACAGCCCCTGGCAAGGAACCAGGGCTCCAGCTGCAGGGCACAAGGACACTGCAAGCACAGACAGCAGCACCCTCAGCACCAGCAAGTCCACCCCTTGATGGACATGGATTGCCAGGGCTGTCACAGCTCCCATCACACCAGGGACCCTCCACACTGCAGCCCTTGAGAACATTCAGGGTGGGTCTGCATTGAGAGGAGGCATTTCCTGATGGACACAGGGGCCTCTCAATCCTCTCTGAATCTTAGACCTAAAGAGGAAAATAGTAACGGAATATTTTAATTTTTGAGGGAATGAGTGGGAAAGATGAGCAGGTATGATTTCTTCAACCACTATTAGAAACTGTGGGGGATAGGTTTGAATAACATGAATTACCTTTTCTTTCTCCTGTGATTGCAATTACCTAGGAAGGAATTTGAGAGCTGGATTTTAATACTGTAAAAGGGGATACAGAGGCTAGTTCTATTCAACCTTTGTGCCAAAATCTGACAAGGCCCATGCTGAAGTGAACCCAGAAGTGTGGGCAGCCTCAGGGAAATAGGGAAAATTAGATATGGAGCCTCTACAAATTACTTTAAAGAAACCAGGACAAGCAATATCCTGTTCCAAGAGAGGGAAGGAAGGGCTCACAGCCTGGTACTGAGTCCCTGTTAAAGGCAGGGCTTTTGGAGCCAAGGATGGCTCCCTACAACACTCCTATCCTGCCAGTCAACGAACTGGATGGATGGACAGGAGGAGGAATCACAGAATTTTCAAGTGCTAAAATGACGATTAACTGAGGTGGCTGGCCTGGACCTTCCACACGGGGAAAAAGAATTTGAATTATAGGTGGATGTTAAACAGGGTCATGCCAAAGGAATTCTTGAGCTAAAATGCTTCACCCAGTGGCCAGAAAGTGGCCTCTGTCATGGTTTGACCAGGAAGGAGTGGGAATTCTGGGAAGCTGTGGTCAAACCAATGAAGGTTTTGGGTTTGAGACTGGCGTCCGGTGTGGCCAGTGGGGTTTGGACACACCTCCGAGAATACACAGGGGTTAAAAGCAAGGCACTGCCCTGGCACTTCCTTTTTTGGACATCGTCGGGCGAAGAGGTCAGATCTCTTCCCCCGCCCGGCCCGCTGCTGCTGGGCGGGGGAGGGGCCGCCATGCGGGAGGCCTGGGGCCTGGACAGAGGTGGGGGTTGAGGGGGCTTTCAAGGATGGAAGGGTGGGGGAGCCCCAAGAGACATCGAGACAATCGGGCAGCCAGCCCCCCCCCCCCAGGAGAGAGAGAGAGAGAGCCGGCGGCACCGAATGTGATGGCAGCCAGCCAGGAGGAGAAGGGGGGAGGGAGCCCGGCCGGCCGCAGCAGCAGCACGTGTGGGAGTATCATCTCGTCCCAGGACAGACAGAGACTGAAAACTTTTAACCCTTTCTTGCATGATTGGGGCCTTGCAAAAATGCTAATCCTCCTCGAAGCTCAATAAGAAGGGAGATGAGAGATGAGATAAGATAAGGACCTGGCCCGGAGATGTGGAGATGATTGGATGGGGAGAGATGATTTGGAGTGGCCTTTTGGCTGGACTTTTCTCGTGGCTATGGACTCAGTTGTTCCTGTGACACAGACTGCATTTAGGGGGAGGCAGTGCCTCAAAACCAGGAAGGTTCTTTGTGAGGACCCCCCGGCCCCAGGGGGTTGGAAAAATATGGGGGGGACAGATGTCCCAAAAGCAGAGACTGTGCCTTTTTGGAGTGAGACAAGGCATCCTTGAAAGACAACCCTAAAAGCAGCTCTGGCCATGTCTCGGTGGTGAGAGCACTGAGCATGGAAGGAAGACGTCACAAGCGGCAAATGGACTTTCCGGGCGGTGCCGAAGTGACAGGGAAGCACACGAGGTTTTCAGTGTGTTTCCACGAGAAGCCTATGGAACGAGAAGGACTCCTTTCCTCTTCATGAACTGATGTTTGAGTATACTAAAGTGTCGTGCCGGGCTGGGCAGTTGTTTTGGGAGAATGTATTGGATTGGGAAAGTCAGGTGGTGGGGGAGGAGGAAAATGGTTTTTTTTGTAAGGTTTTCAATTCTTTTCTTTTTTTTTTCTTATAGTCCCTCCCTATTTTCCTGTAGTTTAAGTAATAAAGTGGTCTTTATGTTTAAGTTAGAGCCTGTTTTGCTTATTCCTGGTCACATCTCACAGCAGACACCAGGGTGAGGCATTTTCATGGGGGGCACTGGCTCTGTGCCAGGCTCAAACCATGACAGCCTCATTGCAAAATTGTGCAGCCACAGCTTTCATGGGAACTGTGGCCTGAAAACTGATGACAACAGGACGATCTCCTAGAGTTCAAGTCTGGCATCAAGGTAAAGCTCTGACAACCAAAACAGCCTGTAAATGGATGAGCAAGGCTTGGTTATTACAGTATGAAACTTGTTCAGTGGCACAGGAGGATTTAGAACTGAGGACAGGGCAAGGGTTCAACGCAGCCTCCTGTTTGAACAGACTGGAGAGGGGCTGGCAAGGAACCCAGGACTGCACTCAAGGGACACAGCTCCAGACACAGGCTGGGACAGATTGATGATGGGACATTCCCTGGCATGAGGGAGAAAATGTGTTTGTGGATGGCTCTGCAAGGGCAGCAGAAGGGAAAAGAGCTACAAGACAGGCTGTTATTAAGGAAGGGCAATCAGACACAGCGCAGGTCACCGCCCCATGCTCAGCTCAACCCGCGCAGCTCTGGGTGCTTGTGAGAGCCTGGCACTGAAATGCCCTGAGCAGGAAGGCTTCAATATCTTTTGCTGACACCAGGGCACCTAACAGGGGGGCAAAAGCAATTCTCACTGCTTCAGCAACCACTGGAGCAGATATCAAGGCACATTCTCCCACAGCAAGCTGGGCTGGCACACAGCCTGCCCTGGCACTTTGCTGCTGCCAACACCCAGCCAGGACATCGGCTCCTGCCTAAGGAGTGAAAAGCAGCACCACTGGTGGCCAAGGGGCCCATGCCAAGTGTCCCTGAGGCCAGAAACAGCCGCCAGCACAGCTCAACACGGGGGGACCCCTCAGCCTGGCCTCAAGGGCTCTGAAGCCCCGGAGATTTGCACTTCCCGCCTGCAGCAGGAGGATGGGAGGCCGCCCCTGAGCCTGCCCTGAAGGCAACGCAGCAGCAGCCAGGGCTCCACAGCGGGCCAAGCCCCTGCGCCTGCCCACAGATCCTCCCCTGGAATCCTCTGCAATCCTGGCCACCCTCCTCTGCCATCTCCAGCCACTGGGGCCAAGCCTTGCTGCCACTGCTGCAGCTTCAGCGCTGCCTGGGCCTGCTCTGCCACAGCTGCTGGGGAACACCAGGGCACAATTCCACTCTGGGGCTCACTGACACCCACACTCTGGGCTGCCAGCCATTGCACTGCTGAAAAATGTACCGAGTTTGGTTCTTTTAAACCTTATTTCTCTGCTCAGGCTTGGTTTGTCTGTGCCTTGGGGAAATGAATTTTTAAGGTTGTATTTAAGGGATGTTACACCACTCAACAGAGATGAGTTTAACATCCCAACAGACTGGGAACAGCTCAAAAGACACCCACAGAGATAACGACCAGCAACAAAACATCAACATTGCCCAGCAGCAGGAAGTGAAGCTCCATTCCAGGCAGCCTCCACAGGAGCTTTAGAAATGCAAATGAACACTGCCGGCAAAATGCACCTGGGTCTCTTGCCCGGGGCAGGAATTGGGCTGATTCCCTCTGCCCCTCACCCCAAGCTCTGCCTGCTGGCACTGATGGAATTTGCACAGCTCAAGGCAGAGCCCAGGGGGAGGATATCTGACCCTGCAACACAAACGGGTGAAGCTGCAAAGGGAAACAGCACATGGAGAATGTTGGGAAAACTTCACTTTAAATAATTGGGGGGAATCATCCCTCTGCCCACTCCAACGTGCTGTCACTGTCTGTGTTATATAGGGTATATTAGAGCAGTGGGGGTTTTTTGCTACCAAAAATTCAGGGAAATCAGTTGGGAATCCAAGGACTTGATTATTTATTAAGAGAAAAGCAGTCAACTGATGCAGCCCTGGGTGGAGAGAGCAGCCAAAAAGGGGGAAAAGATGACCGGCCAGGAAAACAAATCCTACAAGACCATCGACCAGGCCCTGGGAACCCGAACCAATTCATATCAGGAGCCACAGAACCCATTTCTCATTCCAATTGCATCATTAGATTACAAGCTGCCCTCGCTATAATAACCAACCAGACAGCTCCAGCTCCTGACCTTCCTGCCGACCAATCCACTGAAATGAGGAACCCAACACTTAACCATGGGATGGGATCAGATCATCTGTTAGCAGAAAGAGGAGGAGTTTGTGGGCATTTGAATTATTCAAAATGCTGTTGGCAAAAAGATGCCAAAGGAAAAGTGGTGAAAAAAAAAAAAACCAACAAACTGAAAACGACAGAAAAATTAAGCAGCTCATGTATTGGTCCAAACGTGGAAAGGATGGGAAGGGGACACGGTTTTGTAGCTCCCTGGCAGACCGTGGGTTAAACGAATGCTGTTTCTCCTCTGCAGTGCTACAGCAACTCTCATCTTTTTACCATGCTCCACACCTTGAGAGTGCAGCTCATTCAGTAGGTGAGCGAGGCACCAGGGATTTGTAGATAAGGAAGTAACTGGGGGAAACCACCAGCTTCAATAAATGTTACTAATTAAAAGGGACTGCTGCTCACAGAAAGTCCCGGTGAATTCCTGAAATTCCAGAAGAACAAAGACTTAACTAAGCCGTGATTATCGGATGTTATACGAAAGTGGGGGTGCACAATAACGAGGACATGCCGTTGGCGGATCGGGAGGTCTGAACCTTCCAAGCACCTCAGCCAGTGGGCAAAGGGAGAGGGAGATGAGCCCGGGAAAATGAGCATACAAAGGAGGCTGCGAACTACAACAATGGCAGAGAGCGCACGGCAAATGCCCCACGGCCCCTCCCTCTGCTCAGCAATAAAGTCACTTTTACAGGACTCCTCTGTCTCCTCTGGGCACAGAAACCTCCGGCCACGGCAATTTCCCCGCACAGCCCCGGGCACGGGGCAGCCCCCTCTGTCCCAGCCACAGCAACCGGGCCGAGCCAGCGCTGCTCCGGCAGCGGCTCCTGCCGAGGCAGCGGCCGCAAGGAGACCGCGGGCAGCCGCTCCCGCAGCGCCCTCACGCCAGCGGCAACACGGGCCGGACACGGCACAACCAACCCGCCCGAGCCCCCTGCCGCCCCCGAGGCCCGCAGACAGCCCCGAGCCCCCGCACAACCCAGCGCGGCTCCCACCTGCGCTGCGGCAGCCTCCGAGCTCCGCCAACGCCTCACCGCGCTCCGGCCGCTGCCGGCACTCGCGGGACCGCACACACGCTCCGAGAATGGCGGCGCTTCCAGCAACCGCCGCCCTCAGCCCGCCCCCGGGGCCCTGCCCCGCCCCGCTCCCACCAATCAGCGAGCCACAATCACGACTGACGGCACCATGGCCCAATCGCAGCCAGGGGCGGGCTCTGCACACGGCACAGCCCCGCCTCACGCTCTCAGGGCCCCCCGGGCTGCGTGAGGGCACAGCCGGATAGCAGGAGGAGGGATGGAGTAGGAGGAGCATGTGTTGCTGCCCGCGGATCCCGCAGTGCCCCGGGTCGGGACCAGCTCCGTGCCCCCCTCCAGTTCCACCTCCCGTTGGACGATCCGCGCTGGATAATCCCGAGTGACCCCCAGGGTCACAGCTCCCCCCCGTGTTGGGAACACTCCTGGCTGCGGGTTCCACATCTTCCCGGCCCCCCTGGGGACACCTCGATGAAGGCTGGGGGATCCCCGCTACTTTTCCTGTTTCTGCTCCTCTCCTCATCTCCCCCTTCTCTTCCTCCCGCCTCTCCCTCCCGCTTCAATCGCTCCTCCCGCTCCTCCTCCCCCCTCCTTCCCCTCATCTCTCTCTCACGTCCCCCCCTCCTTCCTCCTTCTCTTTCGTCCTCTTCCTCCTCCCGCTACCCCTGGGCCCAGCCCCCACCCTTTGTCCCCCTCCCTTTGCCCAAATCCGTCCCATCGCCCCCCCCAAAACCCTCCCCATCACCCCCAATAAACGGCCCCGGGCCCAACTGGGAAACTTTATTGGGAGCACTGGGAGCAGGCACTGGGCGGGGGCAGAGCGCCAGCGGGGCTGGGGGGACACGGGACTCCCCCAAAATCAGCGGAGCGGGGACGGAGCGGGGGGTCCCGGCCGGGCCTGAGCCCACGGGGAGGGGCTGCGGCCGCCGCCGGCTCAGGAGCTCTGTGGGCACAGAAAAGGGGGTGACACCGGGCTGGGGGCCCCGGCGGGAGCGCACACGCTCCGTCACGGGGGGGACGCCACCCCCGGCACCCGCCCTGACCTTCTTGCGCAGGGAGAAGCCGAGCCCCAGCGCCAGGAAGACGAAGCCCAAGACGAAGCCCCCAATCCCCATCAATATCTTGATGCGGGCGGCGTCCGGCAGCATCTCTGGGGGGTCCGCAGGGCTCAACCCACCCAAAACCTCTCACCGACACCCCGAGACTCTCCCAGTGTCCCCTCCAGGCTCATTCCAGTCCCTCCCACTCGCATCCAGCATCCTCCAAACCCCCTGCCCTTTGCACCCAGCGCCCACAAACTCCCTCCCAGTCACACCCAGAGCCTCCCCAACCCCATCCCACCCTCCCCAGAATCCCCCAAACCCCTTCCCCGCCCTTGCCTAGGCCCCAGCCCCTCTCCCAGTCCCAGCCCGGCTCTCTCCAGCTCCCTCCCAGTAACTCCCAGCACAGCCCAGTGGCTCTGCCAGCGCCCCCAGGGGCTCCCCCGTACCCCAGTGCCGCCTCAGGGGCTGCTCCAGGCTGACGCGATCCACCTGGCAGCTGTAGCTGAGCCCGCGCCAGGGAGGGGTTTCCAGCAGCACCAGCAGCTGGTAGGTCCAGTCCCCGTTGGGGACCACGTCGGTGGCCACCACGTGCTCCGAGAGCTCCTGCTGGCCCTGGAACCACCTCACCTGGATGGCAGCAGGGTAGAAATCCATCACGGAGCAGAGCAGGCGGCCGCGGCCGGGCTGGGAGCTCGAGGGGGGCACCAGCGAGATGGACACGCTGGGGGGCACTGGGAGAGACAGAGAGAGAGAGAGCGGGGACACACTGGGATCAGCTGAGGGGACACTGGGAGAGAGAAGGGAGGGCTGGGAATGGACTGAAATGGACACGGAATGACAGGGAATGGATTGGGGAACGTGGTGGGAGGGACTGGGGATGGGCTCGGATGGAGTGGGAGAGACTGGGAGGGAGTTGGGTGACACAGAGAGATGGGAAGGAATGGGGGAACTGGGAGAGAGGGTGGAGTTCTAAGAGTGAACTGTGAATGAACTGGGAAGAGACTGGGAATGGACTGGGAGAGACTGGGGAGGAACTGGGCATGGTCTTGGAGGGACTGGAATGGCACTGGGAGGGATCTTGGTGGCACTGGGAGGAACTGGGAATGAAGTGCGCGGCAGTGGGAGGGCGAGTCCGGCGCGAGGCACTCCGTGCTGCGGGTCTGCCTGGCAACAGATGAGTCATGAACATGATACGATCTCATTGGTTGCAAAGCGTCAACTTTACGGGTCGCTGAAATGGACGCGCGGGGGGGCACCGGGAGGGACTGGGAGGTTCTGGAGACCCCGGGGGTCGGCACAAGGAGGGCTGAGGGCTCTGGGCCGATGCCCAGGGAGATTTTGAGGGGCTCCAGGGTTACTGGCAGGGCAGGCCCCGAGGGGACGCACTCTCCGTCGTGCTCACCTCGGCGCTCCGTGATGAACGGGGTAAAATTCTTGTACCAGCACCGGCAGAACCAGTCAACCGCAGTCCGTCTGTCCTCCATGAATACCGCATTGCTGTTCCAGCGCTTGGCCAACTTCTCCCCATAGCGGGTGAACCCCACAAAGTGCCCCACGTCGCTGTCGAACATTATGAACTGATCCCGGTTGTAGATGGATCTCTGGACGTACTTCACCTTCTCCATGCCGTTAATGAAGTAACACTCGGACTTTGTCATCCTCTGGAACACCCCTGAGTGTGCAGGACACAGGACAGGGGGTGCCAACCCACCACCCTCTCCCAGCATCCCCAGAGCTCCGGGCCCACCCCGGATCCCCACTCCGCACAACCTGCGCCCCACGGCTGCCATGGGACCCTCCTGCCCGCGCTGCCACTTCCTCTTTGCCGCCCTTCCCCCATTTCCCCTTCCACATCGTCTCCCCTCCCACCTCCGGCCGCTCCCCAAATCACTTTTGGGGTCCCATTTCCCCATTTTCCCACAAATTTCCCAATCCCCAGCCCCGTCCCGCTCAGATATGGTGTCCCACCTCCGCTTTTGCCCCTTCCCCACCCTCTCCCACCGCTCCCTCTCCTCCCCCCACACCTCAGGCCCTCCCGCTCTCCCTTAGGGGGTCCCCTCCTCCTCCCCCTCCATTCCGGGTTCCCCCCTTCTCCCCCTTCTCCCCCCCTGTCCCAGCGCCTCCCGCCTCCCGCTCACCCGAGAGCTCCGCGCCCGCAGCCAGGGGGGCTCCCAGCACCACCAGTGCCACCAGCAGGGCCCCAGCTGCCGCCCCTCGCCCCATGGCCGGGGCCGGGCAGGGAGCAGCAGCCCCAAAGCAGCCGCGCTGCGCTGGGAGCGCCAGTCCGGAGCAGGGCGGGCTCGGCAGCGCCGCGCGCTCTCATTGGCTGCCGCCGCTCGTGGGAAGCGATCGGCCACGGGCTCTGCCCGGCAACCGATGAGGCAATCCAACGTTCAGAGCTCTCATTGGCTAAGATGCCGCCTGCCTGCGCTCCCATTGGCTGAGGCCTTTCCGGGACGCTGCACCCCGGAGGGGTTTTTTTTGTCGAGGGGGAACCTTGGGGCCCTGGGCAGGTGGGAGCTCAGGTGAGCCCAGCAATGCGTGCCCAGGTGCGCGGCATCTCAGGGCTGCCCGTGGTGAGCGGTGTCCCTGGCCCGATGACAGGCACCCCCAGAGCCGCTCTGTCCCTGGCCCCGCAGCCGCACAGGGAGAGAAAATGGAGCCGAGGGTTCCTGCGTGGGGACAAGGACCGGGAGAGATCCCTCAGCAAATCCCACATGGGCACAACAGACCCGGCCTGTGAACACGGAGGGAATTTATTACCAACCGAATCAGCAGCACAAGGAGGAGGGGAAGAAATCTCTCCAACACCTTCCCCCTACCCAACACAGATCACCCAGAACAGGGGTCACCAGGGCTCTGCCCAACGGGGGTCACTGGGGATCATCCAGCGCGGATCCTCCCATGGGGGATGGAGCTGGAGCAGCGCACGAAGCTCTTCCCACACTCGGGACACTTGCAGGGACTCTCCCTGGTGTGGAAGTGCTGGTGAGTGACGATCTCTGAATCCCACCTGAAGCTCTTCTGACATTCCAAGCACTCCTAGGGCACTTTCCCAGTGTGGATCTTGTGGCGCTTGCTGAGGTCGGAGGTCCCACTGAAGCTCTTCCCACATTCCCCACACTCCCAGGGCCTCTCCCCAGTGTGGATGTTCAGGTGTTCCATCAGGCTGGAGCTGGAGCTGAAACCCTTCCCGCATTCCAAGCACTTGTGGGACTTCTCCCTGCCATGAGGCTTCTCCACCAGCTCTGAGCACTGGCTGGATCTCTGGCCGCCTTCCTGGCTCAGGGGGGCTCTCTCCTCCTCACCCCTCCCTGGGCTGGGTTTGCAGCCCCTCCTCGTGAGGGATCTCTGGGGCTTTTCCTCCTCCTCCATCTGGCCACAGCTTGGGAATGACAAACCCTGGTTTGGGGGAAACCAAGGTGGGAGCGCCTTGGAGTAGAGGCTCCTCCAGGCCAGGTCCATCTCTAGAACTCAGCAGGAGTCTTGTGTCCATGAAAAGCTCCACATATCAAGATTTAGCCCGAAAAAACTCTCCCAGGAGTTCCCTATTGCTCATCTCTCCACTTTTGGGGTTCCAGAAGTTTCCTTTCCTTGGGATCATGGGGGTCCAATGGCTCCAGGGGTTCTCCATTCTCCGGCGTCCTGCTTAGGGATGATCCAGGGGCTTTTGGGGGTCCATGGGGTCCCTTCTTCCCTGATGCTCTGCTTTGAGATCCCAGGGATCCCAGGGGTCCCTCCTCTCCAGGCTCCCCCCCTTTCCAGTCTGCCGGGGCCCCCCAGCTCTGGGATCGCCCCTCTCTGCTCTCCCCACTCTGGGGGTCCCAGGGGTTCCCCTCCTCTGCTCTCCCGGGGGTCCCCAGGACCAATGACCTCCCCTGCCCATACTGGGAAATGGCCATGTGGGCCCCCAAAGATCCCCCAAGGGGCTCAGCTTTGGGGTCCTGCAAGATCCAAACCTACACACACAGAGGAAAAAAACCTCACAGAGACACCAGATGATATTTGGGGCTCAAATCCACAACCTGTGAGCTCCAAACACACCCCAATAAGAAAACCCTCTCAGGGACCCCCCGATGGATTTGGGACGAGCTCCCCCTCCCCACTCACCTGCAGGACGAGCTGGGGGCGATGGTCCCGCGGCTGCAGCCACAGGGGACACTGGAACCTCCTGTTCCTCCTGCTCCTGCTCCTGCTCCTGCTCTTCCTGCTCCTCCTTTTCCTCTCCCCCTCCTCCTCCTCCTCCTTCCTAATCCCACCTCCTCTCCAGTTCCTGCTTTCTGTGTGTTTAGACTGGAGAACCTTGCTTGCATTTAGAACTAGAACAAAGATCCCAGATGGAACATGGCTTGCTGCTTTTAGTCCGAACTATCAGTGACTAAAGGTCACGTTTCCTTTGGTTCGGTGCCATCCTTGTTCCTCCTCAGTGTTGAGGCTGGGCTATGGGGTGTCCTTGTTTGCTGCATTTTCCGAGTTCCTCTTGCACCCTTCGGGCCATGGGCTGTGCCCTGGGAGGGTTCTTTGTGCTCCTTTGTGACACAGGAGAACCTTCCAGGCGGTTTCTGCGTGAGCTGCTGCTGGGATGGCACAGGAACAGCGCCACGTCCCCGTGGTGTTCCCGTTGCTGTGGGACACGGAGGCCTCAGTGCCCAGAGTGGCTCTGGGCTCGCTGCCGGAGGATCCTCCTGCCCGAGGCATTCTCAGCAGCCAGCGCAGCCCTGACGGGTGTCCGTCTGTGCTTGCAGGGCTACAGGCTGCAGACGTGTGCAGCGCAGCCAAAATGATGCAGAACGTGGCTGCTGCAGTTTGCACTGTATACTCTGTGGCTTATTCAGGGTATTTTTTAACCCATTTGGCACGTAAGTCGAGGTTTTCCTTTGCTGCAGCATCTGTGGCTTTGGGCATGCTATGTGCTTTCTGTTCTTCCTCTGGAGCTGAGCTGACTTTGGAACCAAATTGCCATGAAGACACCATTGCTTTGGGAGAGCTCCTGCCAGCAGCTGCAGCTGAAAAAGGGGGTGTCTGCAGCCAGCGGGGCGTGCACGGCATCTGCAATGAGCCCTGGGGGGTTCTGTTCCCTCAAGCAGGGAGTCTGTGCCAGCAGAGCCTGGAACTCCCTCCCTTTGCTGCTCCAGCCAAGAACTGACCCAGCCCAGTATTTTGTGCTGTTCTCTTGCTTGCTGTGGGAAGGGACTGTGGCTCCTGGAGGGATGCTGTGAAAGCAAAATGCTCTCTTGGGGTTGTCTTGCTCCGTGGCATTTCCCACTTCTGGCAGTTTTTCTCCTAACAGCATCTGGTTCATGTTCCCTCTCCCATTGCAGGGCACCTCATGTCTGGATTCCGAGCAGCTCCTCCTTTGGTGAGTGGGAAAGGAACCTTTGATATTTGGAATTGTGCAGCAAGGTGTGAGCTCGGCATGTGGCAGCCCAGTGCCAGCCTGGGAGGCTGAAGGAAAGTTCCTGTCAGTGCCTGCAGCAGCAGCAGCAGTAAAGGGATCCCCGGCAGTTTTCTCCTTTTCTGCTGAAGAGCTTTTGAAGAGCTGCAGGTCTGGTTTTGCAGGCAGAGGATTTCTTGCTGGCTTTAGCCATGGTGGAATATCAAATTCCCAACAATAAGTGGCAATGTTGATTTAAGCCCATTGTTAGTTGGAACAGCTCCAAACCCAATTTCTGCTTAGTGCAGCTGGATGTGCAGCTGAGGATAAATAAGGCGATAACTGAGATAGAACTTCCCGTCCCTCACGCTGCCGTCTGTCCACAGGGCACAAAAGCAGCACCAGCACCTCCTGGGGCTCCCTCTGCTTCCAAAGAGGAAGCCAAAGAGGAGGAACACAGCAGTGAGCTTCCCGCTGCTCTGGGAGACGAGGGCGAACACCCCGCAGTGTGGGAATGCAACGGCGAGGCTCCCGCGGGGTGGGACAAGGACAGGGGACATCTCCCGGCGTGGGATGAGGACGGTGGATGTGCCCTGGTGTGGGACCAGAATGGCCAAGCTCCCATGGAGTGGGATGAGGATGGAGGACATCTCCCAGTGTGGGATGAGGATGGAGGACATCCTGTGTCTTGGGAAGAGGAGAGTGGGAAGTGGACAGTGAGCATCCCTGGGCTTGGAAAGATGATAGAGAAGCTGCAGCATTTTGGGAAGAGGATGGAGAAGCTGCAGCATTTTGGGAAGAGGGTGGAGAAGCTCCCTCTGCTTGGGAAGAGGACAATGAAGCTCCCTCCGCTGTGGGATCCTGGGCTGAACATTCTGACAGCAGCAGAGCCCTGCAGCCAGAGGGGAGAGGGGAGTGGTGCCTGATGCAGCTGAGTATGTCTGCTCTGTCCCTGGGTGCCCGAGCAGGTGCTGTGTGTGTGTCTGGGCATCGGCTGCACCCAGGGTTGCTCTGCAGCTGAATGTCACAGAGCCATTTATTGTCCTTCCCCAGCTGACACCAAGGGGCTCACGGCCCCAGGGAGTGGGGCTGGTTCTGGCTCTGCTGCAAGGCGGGTTCTCACTCTGGGAGGGAGCGTCTTCCACGTTTTTTCTTTCAGGGAACACCGTGAGCGAGGCGGAGCCTGCCCAGAAATACCTGGAAGTGGAGCAGATTGGCCAAGGGTAAGTGCACGGCAGCTGCTTCTGCACAAGCAGGGCTGGGGGTTGTGCTGGTGCAGGATCAAGTGAGGGGTCAGGAGAGCTCCAAGCACCTTCAGGCACTGGGCTACCATCCTGCTGTCTCTCAGTCCTGATCAGAATTGATAACTGTGGTCAGAAGGCACCGTCAAAGGCCCCTGAGGCTGGCAGTGTCCTGCCTGCAGCAAGGAGCAGGACCTGGAAGATCTTCTGTCCCTGGAACTGGATTGCCTAAAAGAGCAACTCACCATCTGGTGACTGTCAGAAAACAGTTCTCAAGAAGATTTCTTTCAAATATTTTCCTTCAAAAAATATCCACTGGTCAGGATTACCAACCTAATGGTTTAGAAACAGAAACCACAGATGAACTAATAAGTGCTCTACTCTAGCACAGGTAGCAGACCCCATACATTCAGTAACAGACACAGAGTTGATGCACTCTGGGGGAAAATGCATCACCTGCCTGAGGGCAGGGCCCTTGTGGAACCTGCAGGTCTTAGGCAGGAAATGGAAAAGGATGAAATGCATTCTTTTCCAGTTCTTTAGACACCTGTGCGGTTTTCGGCTGTTTGGATGGCCTGGAAAGGCCCGGGGTGGCCCTGGGGCAGCCCGCGCCTCAAAGGAACAGAAGAGGCTTCAGTTCCTCTCTCGGTCTCCGTGTTTACCAATTGTTTATCTAAAAGATTTTCCCTCGGCCCGACAGAGGTCCGCTCAGCAGCCAGCCATGAGCACACTCCCCTCCCCTCCGGGCGGTCACCTATCTTTATACCCAAAGTTGCGTATACAATATTTATCATTTTTCCCCAATACCTTTCACCCTTATTGCCCAGTGCACTTTTAGTAACAACCAATCTCAAAGTGCCACCATCACCACAGAAGATGGAGGAGAAGAAGAAGAAGGACAGGACACGCCCCAATTCCTCCATCTTACTTCTCTAAACCCCCCTGTACAGAACTCCTAAACCCTGTGTTTCACATTCTAACTAACTAATCCCTTCACCATTCACCCCGGTGAAACCCTCCTATCCTCATACAGGTGTCGTCTCCCGTGTAGGATCAAAGTCCAGCCACCAGACACTTCTGGCAACATTCCAGGACTCCCGAGCCCCCCAAGGGTGGTCTCGGTGACTCGGCACCTCAGTCCTGAGGTGCTGAGATCCCACATCTCCCCCTTCTGTTTGCACCAAGAAAACCTCTTTTATTACCCGATTCATGGCGCGTTTTAAACATACAAATATACATGGGACGACAAGTATGAGGACTAGGAGAACTATCAAAACATAGAACCCTACCCTTAAAACTTCTCTCCAAATGGGAGAGATGTCAAAGAAATCTACCAGCTGATCGATCCATGATCCTGTGATCTCGCCAAGCTTATTTATGCTGTCTTTTATATTTTTAATACTTTCATGAATTGACTTTGAATGATCTGAGAGATTCATGCAGCACATCCCTTCAAACTCTTCACACCCATGTCCATGAGCGAGCAATAGATAATCGATTGCCGCTCTGTTTTGAAGAGTCGCCTGTCTTACACCACTAACGTCTTTTAACATGTCATCCAATGCGACAGACACAGATCGTGCATGTTTGCTCAACCAGCAACCCATGCGGTCGATCTGAGTCAAAGCCACCCCTGATGCTGTTTGAGGTGAGAAAATTGCTGTAGCAATACTTGCTTTCTTATCCCAAGAAAATACTTCATCATTGCAATCTGCTGCATATTTTTCGATTGATCTTTTTCCTCTGTGCCTTTTCTCTCTTAGCATGTTCAAATCAGGTGACAGCACTGAAATTTCCCCAATGCTGCATGGACCTCCCGTGGCATTAGCAGGAATGCCGTGCCAAATTCTGTCCCCGCAAATTAAAAACAAACCCCGTGGCAATTGCACTGGGACTTGGATCGATCCTTCGGTAGTTTTCTCTGTATATTTACATCAAGCTGATGCATTCTTATAAAACTCATGAATGGGAGTCAAATCGATAGTTTTTGCCTTTGTGGCCTTCGGAGCTTCAAACTGCATGCAGAATTCCATTGTCATGGACCCAAAAATCTCCAATTCCTGAGGTTCTGTAGAAGCCACAGGAAGTAGATGTGTCCAAGCACACCACTCTTTCACAGGATCTTTAATGACCTGCGAAATGTTAACTGCGGAATGTCCTGGAACTGGCCATTCGTCCACTGGCAATCCAACCATGCATGCAGAAAATGGTTTTCCTGGCCTCGAATGTGTCAGGCAAATACTATCTAGATTCGCTGCTTGAGCTAAAGTCTCCCATACATTTTGCCTTGGCTGATTAACAGGTAAATCTTCTCCATTGCTTACTGCAATGAACGAAAGGATGATGCACATAAGCATCATGAAACTCATTATTTTGCTCTTATACAAAAATCCCCAAAGTCCTTAGTTTCTTTTTATTTCTCTTCGGAATCGTTCTTTCCGGTCTGAGTCTCGACTTCTGTCTGAGTACTCGTCTCTTTGTTTCTTGGATCAGCGTTCTCGCGTTCTCGCTTTCAGAATGGCTTCACATGCCGCGCCGACACCCACTTTAGACCTCGATCTGTGGAGATACAAGCGAAACCCTTGCCCCAAGTGATTAGTTTGAAAGGGCCCTCTATTTGTCCTGTCTCTGGGTTTCTGATCAAAACTAAAGGGTTTTCCCTTAGCTTTGCCTGTGTGCTGTTTAGAAAATGTCTCACGATTGGTGGATTAGGTTCCGAGGATGAGCTATTTAGGAAATTCAACACATACAGTGCCTTATTTAATTTCATGTGAGGTGTTGCCTGTGGTTCACCCCTTCTCTGTTTGTCCAGAAGGGATTTCAGGGTGTGATGTGTTCTTTCAATGATCGCTTGACCTTTGGGTGAATGTGGAATACCAAACGTGTGTCTGACACCCCATCTTGGGTGATACGTTGGACCATTATCTGTTTTTATCTCCTGAGGCACACCTAATGCTGCAAATGCTTGCAGAAAATGTCGGCAAGCATGGTCTGCTGTTTCACCTGCATGTGCTGAAGCAAAGACTGCACCTGAGAATGTATCCACAGAAACATGAACATTTTTGAGCCTCCCAAAAGATGGATATTTCGTGACATCAGCTTGCCACAACTGAAGACTTTGCAGCCCCCGCGGATTGATGGCTCCGGTGGAAGAAGGTGGCTGCACAAACTGACAGTCTGGACAAGCACTAATGATCTCCCTCGCCTGACTCTTTGTGAGACGAAAGGACTCCATCAGCGCTTGCGCATTCTGATGAAAGAACGCATGACTTAACCTTGCCTGCTCAAAAATGTCCGGCAGTGTTTGCGAAATGGGCATTGTCAACCTGTCCGCTCGAGCATTTCCTTCCGCTAAAAATCCCGGAAGTGTCGTGTGTGCTCTAATGTGTGTGATAAAATACTCTCTTTCCCTGCTCTCTAGCAGTGTTTTCAAGCTCGTCAGATAGGAGTATAAAACCCCATTACTGACTTCTTTCAAGAGCGAACCTTCCAATCTCTTGACCACACCCGCAACATATGCGGAATCTGTCACCAGATTGAGAGGTTGTTTGAACAACTGAAATGCTCGGACAACAGCTGCCAACTCCACAATTTGTGGAGAGCCCTGAACCATCCTCACGTCAGATTCCCAATCCCCTGTCGTTGAGTCTCTCCACGTGATCACTGACTTGTGTGTCTTCCCTGAGCCATCCGTGAACACTGTGATCCCGTCCAAAGGTTCTTCACTTATTCTTGGTTTTGTTTTATAGCATATTTGCGATTGCAGTATTCTATGTTGTGGAAAGTGGATTGTGCAAGTTCCTGGGAACGCTAACAATGCGATTAACAGGTCTTTCGATTGTTGCATTGCCCAATCGAAATAGTCTTGTTTCAAGGGTAACCTGATGATTGAGAATTCTCTTCCTGCCATTGTCAGCAACCTTGTTCTCGCCTTTATGATGATCTGTGCTGCCATCTCCAAATCTGTAAGAATTGTTTTTGCGGGCCTGTGTGGTAGGAAAATCCACTCTATGATTATCAAAGAGTCCTTTTGCGACTCGTCCCATTGGAAGATCAAACCATGGAACTGTGTTTTCTTTCCCAGCACTGCCAACTGAAAAGGCAACGTTGGAACAAATCGATGTGCCTGCCTTTTCTGTATTGCGTCTGCAACTTTCTCCAATTCCTTCTTCGCTTCTTGCGTGAGCGTCCTGGGAGACCGAATGTCTGTGTCTCCTCTCAAAAGATCGAGCAACGCTGGGATGTCGCTGTTTGTGATTCCCAAAACTGGCCTCATCCAGTTGATTTCTCCCAGAAGCTGTTGCAAATCGTGCAAATTGCTGATCTTGGTGCTGATCTCCATTTTTTGAGGTTTTATTGTTCTCTCTGAAATTTTCCACCCTAGATATTTCCAAGGTGCAACCTCTTGAATCTTCGAAATGCTGATTTCCAGACCTGCCTTTTGCACCTCTGCGATCACACAGTCACGAGCTTCTTGCAGCTCCCGTTGTGTTGATGCTGCAATGAGTAAATCATCCATGTAATGAATGATCTTTACCTTTGGAAATTTCTTCTGCGCTGGTGCCAAAGCTCGTGCCACGTACCATTGACAGATCGTCGGAGAGTTTTTCAGACCCTGTGGAAGAACGACCCAATGGTACCGCTGCAGAGGCGTTTCCTTGTTGATACTCGGAACTGAAAAGGCGAATCTCGGAGCGTCATCTGGATGGAGTGGAATACTGAAAAAACAATCTTTGAGGTCAATGACCACAAGCTGCCAATCTCTGGGAATCATTGAGACAGATGGAAGTCCCAATTGAAGCGGTCCCATGTCTTCTATGACTTCGTTGATCTTCCTGAGATCGTGTAACAATCTCCATTTGCCCGATAGTTTTTTCTTGATGACAAACACTGGAGAATTCCAAGGGCTGTCTGTTGGCTTGATGTGTCCCACCTGCAATTGTTCTTGGACCAGGTTTCTCAAAGCACTCAACTTTTTCCGCTCAAGGGGCCACTGATCCACCCAAACTGGATCATCGGTTTTCCATGTCAGCTTCAGGGTGGCGAGTGCTGCAGTGACCCCTACTAAAAATCCACTTCGATCTTCGCACCCCATTGTGCCAAAAGGTCCTGACCCCAGACTGTGATCGGCTTTTGGACAATAAAAGGACAAATGATCGCTGTCTTGTCTCCTGGTCCCGTGACAACGACAGAATTCTCACTTTTGCAGACACAGAGATGCTCCCCCTATGCCTGAGAGAGAACCCAATGGCGCAACCAAGCTCCAACTGTGTGGCCAAAAGATGTACGATATTACCGTTACATCCGCCCCTGTGTCGAGCATACCTCTGATCGCTATTGTTCCGTTCCCACATGTCAATTGGCATGTGAGCGTGGGTCGGTCTCGACCTATGTGCTTCACCCATGTTGCATGTACTTCAACATGTTCCTTCATAGGGAAACCTTCTTCGTCGAAGATTGACATGACCTCTCCAACTGCGTGTGGCGGCAATGCGAAGGCTCTCGCAACCACAGTGTTTTCTGGTACAGTCAATGGTGGACGAAGTGCTCTTGCCAATACTGTCAACTCTGTATTTTTGTCCGCTGAGATAACTGTTGGATAGACAATGAGTCCAAGAATACTGCACTTATGTTGTCCAATTATCAAGAAATCTTGTTTCTTGTATGAGTCCCCGTGGATACCCGTTGGTATCTCCGCATGACTTTCATCTAGAAAGTATACTAATTTTGAAGCTGCCAATGCGCACTGTGCCCCTGGTGGGAGGAGGTCTGGGTCACTGTGGAATCGGCTGAGGGTTTTGCTGAGGGCGTCTGCTTGTCGCTCACTGATGATTGCCCCGTCTGCTCTTGTGACACCGCCAGTACTTGTGTCTGAGCGCGCCGGCCCGCGCTGCGCTTTGCGTTTCCCGGATGCGGTAACGGATTTCCGTCCACGTCTGTCTGGGAATAACATTCTTTCGCAGAATGTCTTCCTCTTCCGCACCGTGCGCAAACTGGCCTTTCCGCCTTCTGTGCTGGCGCTGGCGTATGTGTTTGTGGACAATTCCTTTTCATGTGCCCAAACTCCCCACATCTGTAGCACTGTCCTCTTGGGGGATTGTTCTTTTTCTGCATCGTCGCAAGAACTTTGTTGATGTTCTCATTCTGTTGATGCAGTAATTTTTCCAGCATCTTTTCCAGTGTCTTGTCCTCTGTTTGCCTTTCTGAATGTCCCTTTAACTGTTTCTCCCATTCCTCTCTTAATTCGTTCTTCACAATCGCTGCGACATGCTGAGGTGTCCCCACCTTGCTGCATGCCTCCACCATCTCTGCCAAGGATGGCCGTCCTGCCATGGTGCTAATCACCTGTTGACAATCCGGGTTGGCATTGCCGAAAGCTAAGCTTTCCAAGAGAGGCCTCTTCGCTTCTTCTATCGTCACCTGTTGATCCACGGCTTGCGTGAGTCGATCGATGAACGACATGAATGGCTCTGTGGGACCTTGCCTGATGCAAGAGAACGGGACTTCTGGAGCTCCTGCTGGTGTGATTTGCATGATTGCCATTCTTGCTGCTTCCTTGATGTCACTTAACACTCTTCGTGGGAGCCGCGCTGCTTGTTCCCCTGGGTTGTCATCTGGAGGATCTCCTGCTAACTGTCCTTCTGTGAGGTTCGCGTTTGGTCCACCTTGATATCTGTTCCATAATTCAGCAAGATATTTTCTCCACCTTTTTTCCCAGACAAGGCTTTGCGTGTCAGTGAGAATCATTGCCACAATACTTCGAAGATCATATGGTGTGAGATCATATGTAGCGAATGTCCCTCTTAGTAGCTGTTTGAAGTATTGTGAATTCAGCCCAAAAGTTTGAGCCGCCTTCCCTAAATCTTTAAGTATCTCATGACCCATCCTTTCCCACCTTGGATTCTGCCCTTGGGCATCATATGTCACTGGCATTGTCAGATCTCCTGATCCTGGAAATAAATGCTTTTCCTTTGCCAATGCTTTTCTAATTCGCTTCCAATCCATCGTCTTCACCGGCTCTTGAAATTCCTCTTCTTGAGGTTCCGCTGGGATTTCCATAAATAATGGTATTGTGGATGTCACTGGTGATTCATCACGTCTCATTTCTCGCCTTGAGGTTTTTGGCCTCGCTCCCAAATCTGAAAAAGAAGCTCGAGGATCCTGTTGATATTTCTTTTTTGCTGTGTCAACTGAATGCAAGAAGCTCTTAGCTGCTTCTGCTGCTGACAGCATCCATGTAGGAACCCCTTTTGATGCTGTGATCCTTATGACATCTTCTTCTTGTAGCTGTTCTTCATCTGAGATTTCATCATCTTCATGAAACCCTGAAGTCGATGGATAATCCCTTTGTTGTGTTGGCATTGTTTTCTCTAAAATGCTTTTCTTTTTATATAATGTTGGAAAAAATTGCTGCATTGTTGCAGTCTCGCCACGAGATGGCGCTGTGGCTCCGCCGACCCGATCCGGCATGTCGTGCACTTCTGTCTTTCTGCCACCAGGTGGCGCTGTCACCGGCCTCCCTGGCTCGGATGACGGAGCGTGCTCGACTGCTCCTCTTTCGGGCGGCTGCCATGCCGGCAGCCCCGTTTGAGACCGTGTTTGCTTGGCTTTTAATTCAGCTGAAATTGGGGTTTGAACACCAGAACGTCTCCCTTGAAGGGGTGAGTCTTGGACTCCGAGGGTTTTAACCAAAGGTACCAAGTCTGGAGAGGGTGTGGCTCCCCGGGATGTGGACACCCGAGCATGGCCCCTCCTCGCCCGAGACGTCACAGGGGGTCTGGCCCGCCCCCGCCCGCGCTCTATTCTCTGCGCATGCGTGCTCTCCGAGCTGCTCCCTGTCTCTCCCGAGCTAACGCCACTCTCTCCCCCTTGTTCCACCTCCGAGGTCTCCTCCCCTTGGTCTGCCCCTGACTCTGTCTCCTCCTCCTCTGACGCGTGTTCACTCCTCCCCTCGCCGGTCTGTGCAGCCCCCCTCCCCCCGGCACCCGGGAACGCTCCGCGATCCGGGCCGATCTGCGCACCGGGTCCGACGTCATAATCGCGCGTCTCCTGCGTCTCACCATGGCAGCCTTCTGGGGTTGCGCAAATTCCCCTATTTCGCTGCCCGTTTCAGACGCCCCCGCGCTGGTATGTGACTCCCCCCCCGGGTTTTTGCGAGTTTCGCCCGCTGCGCGCGTTTCTGCATCCCTGCCGGCCCCCGGGATGGCTGCCGCCTCCGGCCCTGAGCTGAGGAAAGCTGCACGAAAACACGTGTCGCTTGCTATCTCTTCACCCGCGCTCCCCGCCTGCTCCGCCGCAGCCTGGCCGCGCCGCTCCGCCGCGCCGCGAGAAAGCTCCCCCCCCGGATCCCTTCTCTCCCCCCTGCTCCCCCCCTTCTGCTCCTGAGTCCTCCATGCTCTCTGGAGTTTCAGGACGCTTTAGGAGTTTCCTGGGGTTTCTGGGTCTTGAGACCGGGTGTTTTAATAATATTTCTTGCTCTCTTTCTTCGAGAGCCTTTTTTTCCTGGCTTCTTAAGGCCAGAGCTAATTTTTTCCCGGAGTCTTGCTCCTTCCCTCTTTCTGAGGGCCCCGCAGCTTTCTGCTGCTTCTCCCGGCAGTTCGTTTGCATCGATATGCCTTCTAACATTATCCTTGCTGGAGAGAGCAGTTTTAACACTGTCTCGTCCTTTTTTGTTGCTAAGAAATATAAATGTCTGTTTATCTCCTGCCAAAACTCCACTTCGAATAGCAGGCATGTTTCTGCCAGTGGGTAGTTTAGCCTTGCCCATAACAATAATTGTTTTAATTCTTTCTTTGGAATCCCTTCTGTATATGCTTGGGTCACGCCTTGTAAGGCGGACAAAATTTCCCGTTGTTCCTGGGAAAGTGTGCCCCCCATGTTCTTATTTCTGGACCTTCTTACCAAATCTATCGTCAGGGCAGTCCGGAGGTCTCAATCTCTGTCCAGCAGATAACGAGAGGTGGTCCCAGAGGCGCCTTCCTGGTTCCGGTCCGGGCTGTTCTGCTACGAATTGTCTTCAGCAGAAGCTGAGAGATGGAATTCTCAGTGACTGCTGGTTTTTTTTTTTTTTTTTTTTTTTTTTTCAGGCTTCTCTCCTCAGGAGTTATCAGTGCTCTCCTGGGAACTCGTCTAAGATCGGAGCTGCCCCCTTCGCTCTTCTGCTCTTCAGGGCTTTGAGGCTGCTCCCCCCCCGAAAGGTTTTGGTAGGAGTTCGAGCTCACCCAGTGGAAGCCAGTTGTCCGGTTTTCGGCTGTTTGGATGGCCTGGAAAGGCCCGGGGTGGCCCTGGGGCAGTCTGCGCCTCAAAGGAACAGAAGAGGCTTCAGTTCCTCTCTCAGTCTCCGTGTTTACCAATTGTTTATCTAAAAGATTTTCCCTCGGCCCGACAGAGGTCCGCTCAGCAGCCAGCCATGAGCACACTCCCCTCCCCTCCGGGCAGTCACCTATCTTTATACCCAAAGTTGTGTATACAACATTTATCATTTTTCCCCAATACCTTTCACCCTTATTGCCCAGTGCACTTTTAGTAACAACCAATCTCAAAGTGCCACCATCACCACAGAAGATGGAGGAGAAGAAGAAGAAGAAGAAGGACAGGACACGCCCCAATTCCTCCATCTTACTTCTCTAAACCCCCCTGTACAGAAATCCTAAACCCTGTGTTTCACTCTCTAACTAACTAATCCCTTCACCATTCACCCCGGTGAAACCCTCCTATCCTCATACAGGTGTCGTCTCCCGTGTAGGATCAAAGTCCAGCTACCAGACACTTCTGGCAACATTCCAGGACTCCCGAGCCCCCCAAGGGTGGTCTCGGTGACTCGGCACCTCAGTCCTGAGGTGCTGAGATCCCATTTCTCACCTCAGGTTTTGAACTAAGAGAATTCAGTGTGGACATTTGGGATTTACTCCAGCCCAATTCCTTCCTGTTGGGTCTCAGTATTCTCTTGCACACCTTGCATGGCAGAGGGCTGGTGGCTGCTGTGCTGGTGTTGGAAGGGTCGATGCACCCAGGTGTTTGTGAACGCTGCAGGCAGCAGAGATCTCCTGTCTGGGCTGGCTTTCACTGCCAGGGCCTAAAGTGCTGCTTCTTCTCTGCTCTTTTGTCTCCAGGGCTTTCGGAGCCGTTTCTAAAGGACTCAACAGGGCCCCTGGAGGAGAGGTCAGTGCCAACACGCCCAGCATGGCCAGCAGCTCTGCAGGGCTTTCCCCTCTGCTGGGAGCTGTGGCTGCAGCTCTGGGGGCCTGCAGAGCTTTCCTGCCCAGGCTGCTCCTCTGAAGGCAGTGTCAGCCTGCAGAGCACAGCTGGGACAGACTTGGTCCTTCTCAAGTGCCCAAGGAATGCAAGGAGGGCAGCGGTGTCTATCAGAGCAGGACACCCTGGCTTGGTCTTCATATCTAAAAGTGTGAATGCATCAGCTGCTGGAGACTGAGGTCCAGTTTATCTTCATGCCAGCCTCAGACAGGAACATTATTTAGCAGTTTTTCCATCCTGCCTTTCATCTTCAGAGGGAACCTCAAGCCCTAATTAGGGAGAGATCCTGCTTGGGCTCAGTTTGGGGTATTAGTCCTACTTCAGCTGTTCACAGAGGGAGACGGAGAGAAATGAGAAGATGGATGTCCAGAGCAAAGCTCTCTCCTAAATCCTGCAGTTGTGTTTGGGTCTGGTGTCAGTGACAGCCTGTGACAGGGATCACCTGAGCAATGGATGTGCGTGTTTGCTTTGTTGTGCAATCCCAAACAGAGCAGTTGGATCTGAAATCATGACCAAATCCCATAGAATTGCTAAAGGATTCCTGGCTGTTTTACTCCGTTTTCACAGAACCAGAATTACCTCCTACTGGCAAAATGTGTTACAGTAATAATAATAATAATAATAATAATAATACTAATAATAATAATAATAATAGTGTTGAGGCCATTAGAGAAGACTGTAGGTGCAGAGAATGTTGTTAGAGCTTTGAGGCTGACAGCTGAGGGACCATTTCTGCAGAGCTTGCAAGGCCCAATGTCTCTGGCCATGTGTCCTGTAAGCAGCCCCCAGCTGGCAGAGCAATGGGCTGTGGCAGTGGCCCTTGCTGAGCTCTGGTGTCCCATCCCAAGGCAGTTGGGCACAGCCTGGCTCCGTCGCTCCACAAAGACTCGCTCCGTGTGTGCTGTGGCCTCCTGGCACAGACTCCTGCAATTAAAGGCTGCAATGTCCCTTCAGGTGGCCATAAAGAAAATGAGTCTCAGAGGGCAGAACAGGGAACGAGCTGTGAATGAGATCCTGCTCCTGAAGGACAAGAAGAACCCCAACATTGTCAACTCTTCGGACAGGTGAGTGCTTCAGCTCTTATCCCGTGCCCGGGCCCTGCATTAGCCTTTCCTGGCATCCGGAGTCTGTAGCCTGTTTGGAAAATGCCTGACCCAGCCACATCTTCCCAAAATAACAGCCTGGCAGTTCACTCCCTCCATGTGCTTTTGTTGCTTTGCTTTGGTTTTTTCCTTCAAGTTCCTCCCCAGCTTGCAACAAGTGCTGATGAACCACAGCAGAAATTATTTCCCTTGGTTTCTTCTTCCCAGCCCTTTTCCATTGCTACAGATGCCAGGAAGATCAGGTTCTTGTTTCCAGAAATGCCTCATTTGCCCATTTTTCACTGGCCTTGCCTGTTTCTGAAGGGACTTTCTGAAAGGTTTTCTGACTGCTTTTGTCCCAAGTGCTGCACAGCCTCCTCCCCTGGATAACCCTGGCAGTTGTGTTGCCTTGTTCTGCAGGGAATGGTGGAACTGATGAGTTCAGAAGCTGAACCAGCTGGGGCCAAGGGTTGTGTTCCACATTGATCTGGGCTGTTGCTAAACTGCATTTTTCACCTGCTTGCCATCTAAGGCCTCCCCTTTCTCACCAGGTGTCTCCTTCTCCTTTAGACTGTGCAGATTCCAAGGGCTGTGCAGCCTGGCAGGAATGTCTCTCCATCTGATTCTGTCCTCACTGACAAGTGACCTGGAAACAAAACTCCACTCCAGGCTTTTCCATGGGGCAATTGAGCTCTGCACTTTCGTCTCCATGCCATTGCTTTCCTCTTCCAGCTTCCTTGTTGATGGAGATCTCTGGCTGGTGATGGAATATATGGATGGAGGAACTTTGCAGGACGTTGTCAGACAGACACACATGGCTGAAGGAGAGATGGCAGCTGTCAGTTGGGAGGTGAGGGATCCTGCTTGTCACTCCATGGCTGGGACACAATGGTCCTTCCAAACAGGGCGTGAGAACAGCAGTGGCTCCATGCTCAGGGCTTTGTTTCTGTGTTGGTTTTATGAGCTGTAGAAGAAAGAGCCTCTGCAGTGAACGGCCTGCCAGCATCACTGCACTTCTGCTCTGTTCTTGTTCTCTCTCCTGCTGTTGTGGTACTCTCTGTCTGGTTTGGATTTGATTTGCTGTTCTCAGCTTTGCCTTTTTACCGTTTGCCTGGAGCTTGTGTGCACTGCACTCCTGGCCTGTCACAGCAAAGCTGCTGCGGGCACAATTCTGAACTGTCCTTTCTTGTGTGATGTATTCTGGCCATTGGTTTTTGCGCTCATGTTTCTTGTTCTCTCTCAGTGTCTGCAGGGCCTGGATTTCCTCCATTCCAAGCAGGTGATCCACAGGGATCTGAAGAGCTCCAACATCCTCCTGGGCATGGATGGCTCTCTCAGGGAATCAGTAAAAGCCACTGCATGAAAGCTGAGAGTTTCTTGAAGGGTCCAGTTCCATCTTTCCTTGGGTACAGCCCTGAGGACTTTTCCAGCTGACTTCACTACTGCACTCTCAGACTGAGAGTGGGGAATCTTGGTGCTTGGTTTCCCCATTCCAGCTGCCTTTGACAGGGTTTGTTTCTGTCCTCAGCTGATTTTGGCCTCTGCGCTCAGCTCAGCCCTGAGCAGGACCAGCGCAGCTCCATGGTGGGCACTGCTCACTGGATGGCCCCAGAAGTTGTGACCAGATCTCCTTATGGCCCCAAGGTGGACATCTGGGCCTTTGGCATTGTGACCATCGAGATGGTGGAAGTAGAACCTCCTTACTTCAGGGAAACGGCGGCCATGGGAAGAGGCAAATTCTGCAGTGGCTGCAGAGGCCTGTGAGCACAGGGGGACCCTGCACTGGGAGCAGCAGCTGGAGGTTTCTGCACATGGGAAGGGAATGCCCAGAGGACTCCAGCCCCAACACAGACGAAGATTCTGCAACCGCCAGCAACAATTTTCTTTGGGATTTATGTTGTTGGAACTCATCTGGCTGTGAGGATTACCTGGAAATGCGAAGCAAGTGCATCAGCTCTAATGTTGCCTTGCAAGAAAACCCCAAACCAACCCCAAATCCCAGCCCCAAGGACATCAAGATTTCTGCAGGAGCTTCTAAAAGACATTTTGCAAGTTGATCTTCCCCCTGATTCTTCTCACTGGGAAACTTGTCTAAAACCTGAAGATGATTGTTTAACATTCTCATAGTCTAATGTATTTCTTTCCTAGTCCAAGCAACTTTCTCTGTGTCACCAAGCCTGAGCTTTCAGCATCGCAAACCTCCTGTGTCTTGCCTGGCAGTTTGTGGGATGGGGCATCAGGAATGCATTTACTTGAGTGTCAGTGGCACTGCAGAGATGCACTTGATGTAAGAATCCTCTGAAATAACACAGGCAGACCACACTGACTCTGGAAAATGGCCTGTAAAGCTAGTGTCCACATTTGGAGAAGCAAAATGTGTTATTTCTGATGGAGGTTCCTACTGACAGAGTCAGCCAATGCAACTGGCTCTCAAGGCGAGATCATTTGGATGTTGGCAGTGGCTGTGGCAGCCCCAGGGTTTGGGTTTTTTGGCTGGCATAGCAAAATGAGCTCTGAGCAGCATCTGTGGCAGGGAGGAAAGTGCCCCTGGAGCTGGGGCTGAGGCCCGGGGTGGATGTGAGCCCGCGTGGGTGTGAAGGGAGCTGGCAGAGCGCTGAGTTTGCTTTCCCTGCAGGCTCGCGCTCTGATCCGGCAGAACGGGAGCCCGCAGCTGCAGCAGCCCCGGCGCCTGTCGGCTCTGCTGCGGGACTGCCTCGAGTGCAGCCTGGAGCCGGACGAGGAGCGGCGCTGGGCTGCCCAGGAGCTGCTGCAGGTGAGGGCCAGGGGCTGCAGGGGAAGCAGCAGCGCCAGGGAAGGATTTTCTTGTGGGGCCCCCTGCGACAGTCTCCAGTCTGGCTGCGTTCCACACGCAGAGCAAGCAGAATCCTCGCCTGCTGTGGCTTGGCAGGCTCCTTTGGAGCTCATCTGGGCCTGGTGCCTCACAGCGAGCAGGGACATCTTCAAGCAGCTCAGGGGGCCCAGAGCCCTGCCTGACCTGAGCTTGGATGTTTCCAGGGAGGAGGCACCTCCCACATCTCTGGGCACCTTCTGTCAGTGTTTCCCCACTCTGCTGGTTAAAAAATTCTTCCTTAGATCTAATCTGAGCCTGCTTCCCTCTCCTGAGTTTCAAACCATTTCCCTTTGTCCTTTTGCAATAGAGCCTGTGAGGAACTTGACTCTGGAAAGTAACAGTTCATTTCTTTCCTTTTTATCCTTTGGGCAGCACCCATTTTTATCATCAGCCAAGCCTCTCTCCAGCCTGACCCCTCTGATCACTGCAGCAAAGCAACTGAGGGAGCAGCAGAGGAGAGGAAGCCCTTGAGAACAGCTTTCAGTTACAGTAGACAGGACAAGTAGTTAGTTATGGTTGTTAGCACTGGTAGTTAGTTATGGTAGTTAGCACTGTAGTTTGTTATGGTAGTTAGGACAGCCTGTTTGTTATGGCAGTTGTTTGAATAAAAACTCTCTTAACCCTCAACTGCCTTGCCGTGTCCCTTCCTCCTCCCGCTGTGCCTCAGCTGCCCGGAGCAATATGAGGGGAGAGCGGGCCCAGCCTGGCCCAGAGCTGAGCCCCAGCAGAGCCCTGGCAGAGCCCAGAGCAGCCTCGGCACCTGCAGAGTCAGCCTGGAAGGAGGCGCTTGGAGCCTTCTCGGCTGCCCCCGGCTCTTGGTTACAAACTGGGTGTGCTGGAAAATGCCACCGGCTCTGCACGAGGGCAGAAGGGGCCCGGGGAAGGCCCAAGTGCTCCATGCAAGGGAAAAACCTGCCCTGGGTTTGTTATAAATAACTGGGTAGTGTTGGCTTTTGCTATTATGTACTGACTTCTGCAAAATATTCTTAATCACACGGATTTTGATAGAGTACAGTTTGTAATCACTTTTAACTTCTTTTGCTCTAGTAAAATTTGTCAGTTTTTTGTGGCCAATGCCCTGGCCCCTGTGTAGCTCATATTCTCAGAACGTCATTTATGGATGATATTTGAGTTTGTGGAGAGTGTGAAAAACATACATTATCGTTTTGTCTTTTGCAAAATATTAAAGTGGATGCCATGTGTTGTGCATTAGAATGTTAACTTTTGCAGAAGTAGCTGTAGTTGTGAAATAATAATTAATGCTTTTATTTTTGTAAATAACTGACAATAACACTGCAGAGATATTTGTGAAATAGCTAATGTTCATTTCAAGTACTTGTGGAAATAGCTAAAACCCTCTGCATGGTCAGACAACATTTAAGGAAGGGATGTGATGAGGACCCCTGCCCCTGACCCTTCCACTGTCAATAACTGTCACCTGTGAAACCACAGAACAGGGGCCCTTGTGAGGGAGTGACACACAACCCTCAAAACAGCAATCCACGATTCCAGCACGTGCTCTAAAACGGCGAGTTGGGGGTCACACCAACCTAAAGAATTTCTGGAACATGTAAACAAGTTCAAAGAAATGTTTGAATGTGTATAATCATTATGAGTATGTATTTGAACAACACAATGGAGAAACTGGACAAGAAGAGTTGCTGTGGTTAACCGGTGTGCCTCTGGCCATCGCCAAGCACCCAGCGCTGTTACTGATTTGTCCCTTATTATTCCTTATTAAACTTTCAAAAATTGTAAAGAGTGAGGCTCCTTTGTCACAATACCCAATATGCTCACCCCTTGATCTTCCCCTAAAGCCAGGATTTGTCAATCCTAAACTTTGTCTGGATGGAGGAGAAGGATGCTGTGAGGAAAAGGAAGATGCACTGGTGTGGAGGCCCATGGGAGTCTCAATCTCCCACCCTTGGGGGACTGGTCTCCAATAAGAAGAATAGATTTCAGGGTTATGGTGAGAAGCTTGCTTCTCCCATAGACCTTTGCAAGTACATGCTGATTTCTGGGAAGTTATGTTACTCCATTGGCCCATTGGCCTAATTACCCTAGTTCACCCCCTGTTACCCATTTCTGGTTAGTCCTTAGAATGTTCTCCCTCTCTGTCCCTCCATTGGCCCTAATTTACTGCATTCCTCTGCCCCTGTTTCCCCATTAGCCGACCCGACCCTTAACCCCTCCTTTGCACCATTTTCCCCCATATCCATTGGACCCTGACCCTCAGCTCCACCCTCACTACCCCATGTAAAAACCCCCTGTGCCCTCAGCTTGCACCCTGTCTTTGTCCCTGGGCCCTGCTCAGCTGTGTCCCCTGTTCCTGTACCAATAAACCCAGTTTGCTGCAGATCATACCCAGACCCATCCTGCCAACTTTGTCAGCTTTGTAAAGCAGCCGTGAGTTTCGGGCTCCGGAGTGCCGGACGCTCCAAGGGCCTCGGCAGCGCCAGGACGCTCCAGGCTGGGACAGCCAGGCAGGGCAGGAGGAATCACTGCCCCTTTCCCCTCTCTGCTGCTCCATCTCCCAGCCCAGCATCGCTGCAGGACAGCCTCACTGCCAACGCCATCCTGCCAGGGATGGACTGGGGGGATCTCCTTCCCCTTCCCTCTGCCATGGAGGCAAATCCCATCTGCTCCTTGTCCACCCTCCTTCCTCTCCTGATTCTATCCTTCATCCATCCTCGTTCCTTTCCCATCTCCTTCCTCCCTTGTTCCTTCTTCTTCCTTCCTCTCCTCCTGCCTTTTCCTTTTCCCTTCTCCCTGTCTCTTCCTCTCCTTGTCCTTCCTCCCCCAGGCACTGAGCTGTGGACAGAGACCAGGGAGAACAAATCCCTGTGACAGAACCTCGTGAAAGAGGCCATTTGGAACGGCTGCACGGCGCAGGAATCCAGTGGGGAGGAAAAACGCCAGAGATCCCACACGAGGAGGGGCTGCAAACCCAGCCTGGGGATCTGTGAGGAGTTAAAACCCTCCCTGTGATGGGAAGGGTGTGGGGAATGTGAGAAGAGCTTCAGACAGAGCTCAGCCTATTCCTGGCGCCTCCAAAATTGGCGGTGCCAGATGCAGAGATCCAAGGGGCTGCAGAGATCCCCCTGCAGATCCACGAGGATGCAGAGATCCCCCTGCAGTCCCCGGAGCAGCCACGCTGAGCACTGCGATGCCTGAGAGGAGGCTGTGATCCCGTGGCCAGAGGGCCCCGCTGGAGCAGCCTGTCCTGGCAGGACTGACCCCGGGGCACGCTGACCCACGCTGCAGCACTTGGAGGGGGCTGTGCCCCGTGGGATGGACTCAGCTTGAAGTTCCTGGAGAAGTCTCTGGTGGGAGAGAGCCCAGGGTGCAGCAGGGGAACGACTCCTGTCCCTGAGCAGAGGGAGAAGCCCCGGGGCATGAACTGAGCCCGGCCCCATTCCCTGCCTGCGGCACTGCCGGGGTAGAAGGTGCAGCTGGAAGGAGGGAGGCGTGGGGGAAACCTAGATTTAAGGCTCTTCACTTACTCCTCATTATCCTGCTCTGAGTTTTTGGGGTTTTCTGTCATAAAACTCTCCCATCCCCCACTCATTCACAGAGGTTTGGGGCGGTTTTCCCTTTTTTGGGGGAAATCAAAGTGATGCACTGATGCTCCTAATTAGGGGTAGGAGAAGTGAGGCTCCAGGGCTTCCCGCTGAGCCGGAGCCACCAGAGCCGCAGTGGCAAGAAAGCCGTGGCGGGAGCTGCGGAGAAGTTTGTTTGTGTTTTCAGCTCAATCCCCCTCGGGCCCGGGCCCGTTGCAGGGCTGTTCCTCAGCTCCGGCTCTGCCCTCATGCTGCCCAGGGGGCCCTGAGAGCGCGGGGCTGGGTTGTGCCGTGTGCAGAGCCCGCCCCTGGCTGCGATTGGGCTATGGTGCCGTCAGTCGTGGTTGTGGCGCACTGATTGGTGGAAGCGGGGCGGAGCAGGGCCCTGGTGGCGGGCTGAGGGCGGCTGTGGCTGGCCAGCGGTGTCATTGTCGTGTGTGCGGGCCCGTGAGTGCCGGCAGCGGCCGGAGCGCGGTGAGGCGGCGGCGGAGCTCGGAGGCGGCCGCAGCGCAGGTGGGAGCCGCACTGGGTTGTGCGGGGGTTCGGGGCTGGCTGCGGGCCTCGGGGGCGTCAGGGGCCTCGGGCGGGTTCGTTGTGCCGTGTCCAGCCCGTGTTGCCACTGGCGTGAGGGCGCTGCGGGAGCGGCTGCCCGCGGTCTCCTTGCGGCTGCTGCCTCGGCAGGAGCCGCTGCTGGAGCAGCGCTGGCTCGGCCCGGTTGCTGTGGCTGGGACAGAGGGGGCTGCCCCATGCCTGGGGCTGTGCGGGGAAATTGCCGTGGCCGGAGGTTTCTGTGCGCAGAGGAGACAGAGGAGTCCTGTAAAAGTGACTTTATTGCTGGGCAGAGGGAGAGGCCGTGGGGCATTTGCCGTGCGCTCTCTGCCATTGTTGTAGTTCGCAGCCTCTTTTGATCCTCATTTTCCCGGCCTCATCTCCCTCTCCCTTTGCCGACTGGCTGAAGTATTTGGAAGGTTCAGACTTCCCAACTGCATGTCCTTGTTAATGTTCACCCCCACTTTTGTATAGCAGCCGATATTCATGGCTCTGTTAAGTTTTTATTTTTTTCGAAATTCAGGAATTTAGCGGGTCTTTCTGTGAGCAAAATCCATGTTAATTAGTAACATTTATTGAAGCTGGTAGTTTCGCGCGTTACTTCCTTATCTACTAGTCCCTGGCCCCTCGCTCAGCTGCTGAATGAGCTGCACCCTCAAGGTGTGGAGCACGGTAAAAAGATGAGAGTTGCTGTAGCACATCCAAGGAGAAACAGCATTCGTTTAACCCATGGTCTGCCAGGGAGCCACAAAACCATGACCCATTCCCATCCTTCTCCCGTTTGGACCAATACATGAGATGCTTTTTTGTTTCTGGTGTTGTTTTTTTTTTTTTTTTCACCACTTTTGCTTTGTTATCACTTTGCCAACAGCAGTTTGAGTCATTTAATTTTCCACAAATTCCTCTTTTTTTTTGCTAACAGATGATCTGATCCCATCCCATGGTGCAGTGTTGTGTTCTTCATTTCAGTGGATTGGTCAGCAGGAAGGTCACGAGCTGGAGCTGTCTGGTTGGTTATTCCGAGGACAGCTTGTAATCTAATGATGCCTTTGAAATGATAAATGGGTTCTGTGGCTCCTGGTATGAATTGGTTTGGATTCCCAGGGCATGGTCCATGGTGTTGTAGGATTTGTTCTGGTAGCCTTTCAGGTTTTCCCCATTTTTGGCCACTCTCTCCTGCCAGGGCTGCAGCAGTGGCAGCAAGGCTTGGCCCCAGTGGCTGGAAATGGCAGAGTGGGGTGGCCAGGATTGCAGAGGATTCCAGGCGAGGATCTGTGGGCAGGCGCAGGGTCTTGGCCCGCTGTGGAGCCCTGGCTGCTGCTGCGTTGCCTTCAGGGCAGGCTCAGGGGCGGCCTCCCATCCTCCTGCTGCAGGCAGGAAGTGCAAATCTCCGGGGCTTCAGAGCCCTTGAGGCCAGGCTGAGGGGTCCCCCCGTGTTGAGCTGTGCTGGCGGCAGTTTCTGGCCTCAGGGACACTTGGCATGGGCCCCTTGGCCACCAGTGGTGCTGCTTTGCACTCCTAGGCAGGAGCCGATGTCCTGGCTGGGTGTTGGCAGCAGCAGAGTGCCAGGGCAGGCTCTGTGCCAGCCCAGCTTGCTGTGGGAGAATGTGCCTTGATATCTGCTCCAGTGGTTGCTGAAGCAGTGAGAATTGCTTTTGCCCCCCTGTTAGGTGCCATGGTGTCAGCAGAAGATATTGAAGCCTTCCTGCTCAGGGCATTTCCGTGCCAGGCTCTCACAAGCAACCAGAGCTGCGCGGGTTGAACTGAGCATGGAGCAGTGACCTGCGCTGTGTGTGATTCCCCTTGCTTCCCTCCCCTGGAACAGGGTGTTGCTTTTAGACACCACTTGTCCTGGTTGCTTCAGAGTACTATGGAGAGGCTCCATATCTAATTTTCCCTCTTTCCCTGGGACTGCCCACACTTCTGGATTCACTTCAGCATAGGCCTCGTCAGACATTTGACACAGAGGTACAACAGAACAGGCCTCTGTATCCCTTTTTATAATATTAATGTGTGTTACGAGTTTAGCGATCAAATCCCTTCCCATTAAACCATGGTAACAATTAGGAGCAAATAAAAATTCACGCATTTCAAACCCATCTCCCAGATCTCCTAACAGTGATTGAATAAAATCATACATCTTCCTCAGTAATCCCCTCACTAATGAAACATATTTTTAGCATTTTCCCCCCCTTAGGTCTAAGATTTAGAGTGGATTTAGAGACCCCTTGTCTATCAGGAGATGCCTCCTCTCAATGCAGACCCACCCTGAATGTTCTCAAGGGCTGCAGTGTGGAGGGTCCCTGGTGTGATGGGAGCTGTGACAGCCCTGGCAATCCATGTCCATCAAGGGGTGGACTTGCTGGTGCTGAGGGTGCTGCTGTCTGTGCTTGCAGTGTCCTTGTGCCCTGCAGCTGGAGCCCTGGTTCCTTGCCAGGGGCTGTTTGGGTGGGCTCTTCCCTGCCGAGGAGGGCAATGCCTCTGCCAGGTGCTTGTGGCCGAGCCGTGCCCTGGGTGCTGGGGCCCCCTTGGGCCCTGGGGTTGATCCCTCAGGGGCTGTAGGAACTGTGCCCTGGCCTTTGCCTTCAGCTTGGCGTTTGCCTTCAGCTTGGCCTTTTGCTGCTCCCTTCTTGCACTACCTGCTGTGCCTTTGTGCCCAAGTGCTGCAGGGCCTTCTTGTGCCCCTCCTGCAGCCCCCTCAGTGCCTGTGGGTGCTTGTCTTGCTTTACAAGAGAGGTGTCTGCTCGGGAAGGCAGAAAAAGCCTCTCTTGGAATGGAGAATGCAAACCCCGTCCTTCTTAATTTTTAGACTAGTGAAATGAAGGGGCTCTCAAGGAAAGATATGGGAATAGGAATACCAGTTCTTTACTAGTGTGTACAATAAAGCAAACAAACAGCAACAGCTGCGGCACTGACAGCAAACAGAGCCCGGAGCCAGTCCCGGCCTTTGGGCTGCGGCGCTTTCCCCTTGGGTGCAGTTCCGGGCACGGCCGGCAGGGGCGCTGGTGGCTCCCGCGGGGCGGGGCAGCGCATCCCTCCCATGGGAACCTCTCTGAACAGAAATAGAGCAATCCCTTCATCTAACTCTTTCACTTTTTTACCTTGTATAGCCTTTCTCCCGTGTCTTGGGAAAGAATTTGGAGAGGGTTATCTTTTAACTGAGCTCCTAGTGTTTCGATAAGGTGCTTCCTGTAGAGAGAGAGAGTTTCCCTGAACAGCCGGAGCTGTGGTTACCAAGGGGACGTAACTCAGAGCAGGACGGGGTCAGGGGAGGATATCCCGCCGAGGCTCGGTGGGAGTGTGGGCAGGGTCTGCTGCCGGAATCGGCAGAGGGGGATGTTCCCGTGGAGCCCGAGGCGGAGCGTGGGCAGCCCCCAGATGGCTGATGGCGGCTGATCCGGCAGCTCCCGGCAGAGCAAAGGCAGGTGGGAGAGCCCGGCAGCAGCGGCGGTGCCCAGCGCAGGTGGCACGGGCAGGGCAGGCGGGGATGGGATGGCTGGGACCCCCCCTGGGTGCGGTGGGCGCGGTGAGCTCGGAGCAGGCGGCAGGACAGAGCAACCCCCATCTTGCCCAGCATGGGCGGCAGAGCGGCCGCGGGCCAGGCAGTGGGAGCAGGGCACACAAATTGAGCGAGAGCGCCGGGGCAGGTGGAGCTGCCCTGGGCAGTGAGGCCGCACCTGGGATGGAAAGCGGGGCAGGCGGAGCTGAGGCGGGCAGCGAGCCGGGACCCGGGACAGGCGCCTGGGCCGCGAACGGAGGGGGCAAGAGCTGCAGAGGATCCCACTCTCTTTCTGAGTTTTCCTCTTGTTCTCTTCTCTTTCATTTCCCCTTTTTCTTTTCTTGTTTTTTCCCGGGTGTTTCTGATACTTTAAAGACTTTTATTCTCCTAAAATCTTCTGTCTAACATATGGCATATTCTCTTTTCTTCTCGATTGAACGGGATTACTTTACAAATAAATCCACAGCCTAACATATCTCAACTTCTTCTTGGATACTTTGAAATGGTGGACGAGCTAACTCACGACCTCCTAATGTTGTTTTTCTCATCAACTTTTATTTATCCTTTGGCAAATTAAGCCTCTTTCAGTTACTTGCTTTGCTACTCCAAAAATCTCAGTGCATGCATAGCTCCTTAAAAAATGATCACAGAAAGCTTGGGTACCCCAGTGGGTTTTCTGATGCCTATCTTCTAATATTTTCCTAGTAAGCACATTTTATTATGAAATTGTCTTCCATCAAGAAGTTTCCATTTCCCTGATTTATCTCGTTCACTTCCTGTCTTTTTTAAGTCTTTTTTTTCTCGGCTTCCCTAAACTTTGGAATTTCTGGTTTTTCCTTGTTTGGATTTCATACTAACATAACTCTTTCAGCTCCATTTTCTGCTGCATCCTTAGCTTTGTGATCTGCCAAATTATTTCCTCCTTTTTCTGGGGTTTTTCCCTTTTGGGGTTCCTTAATTTTTTCTATAGCTATGTCTTTTAGATTATTTTAATGCCTCCAAAACCTCTAAAATAAGTTACTCATGTTCTAATCCTTTTCTTTTTGTATTAAGTAATATTTTCCTTTCCAAATTTTTTACAGGTATGTACTACTCTAAAGGCATACCCGGAATCAATATATATAGTTCCTTTGTTTTGTGTTAAATATTCTATTGCTCTTTTTAAAGTATATAATTCACAAGTTTGAGCTTACTAATTTAAGGTTAATTTCCCTTTTTCCATAGTTTGCATGTTTTTCCCATCGAGTACTACATACCCTGTATTTTCTCCTTTTGCAAGGAGGTGTATCTCTGTTAGCTAACATAACTCACAAAGGGCTATCCTTTTCTTTTTTTTCCCTGAACCCAACTTACTGGTTTTTGGTCTCGTTTTCAAGATCTTATCTATTCATCTTCTGCCTCTGTTTTTCACATTTACTAACAACCTAAATACCACTTTTCTTTCAACTACACACACAAAAATAACTTTTTTCTCACACTACTTTCAGTACAATATACCTCCCTCCAAGGAGATATAGTGAAGCTTAAAATACAGAATCTACATTACCTGTACTTTTATCCGTCTACATTCACTCACTTTTATTTCCCATTCTCTTCCACACATTCTTTCCCGCCCTCAGGACACAGAGTGGATCCCTGTTGACAGAGAATCGCGGGTCCCTGTGGCCCCCCCTGGCCTTGGGGTGGCCTCTGGGTCTCAGTATCTCCGGGCCTCCTGGGAGGGCCCTGACTCTGCTGCCTCCGGTGCCGTTCCCCTGTGGGGCTGATTTGTGTGTCACTCACACTCTTTAGCCACGGCCCCCTCACAGGCCCTGGGGACAATGGCCCGTTTGCAGGTCACCTGTACCTTATGCCACAGCCCCCACACGCCAGGAGAACAATGGCTTATTTGTGGGTCACACACTCCTCTTTCCACAGCCCCCCTTCCCACCCGCCCGGGAAGCTGAGGCTGATTTTGTGTGTGACTCACTCTAACACACAACAAGACAACAATAAGGTACCTTTTGTTATAAATGATCAAATCGAGAGCCAAACTTATAAGAAAATTTAGCAAAGATTTATTAATTTGTCTGCGAGACTGAAGTTCGGTTGTCAAAACCACCACAGCCAAGGGTGAGCGTCGAGCCCGGGTTCGGTGCTGGGTGAACACGGATCTGACCTGCGAATGTCAGAGTCTCCCCTGTTCACAAATGCTGCCTGACGCAGCGAGTTCTTTTACAGTTTATTCTGCTCGAGGCAGAGATGACCGAATGTTCTTTGTGTCTCTTCCCATGCATAACCTTGGCTTTACCTGAGCAGAGGTGGACAAAGACTCAGTCCCGGTGTCTGATGTTGTCAGTAGACTCCGGGGAAGTCAGCATTCACATGCATCAGGGTGGGGCTGTGGATCATTGTGGTAGCTGTAATGTCGAAGCGTTAATCACTCTTGGGTGGACCTGGTGACCCGGGGAAGGCAGCGATTATCGCCCTGGAAGCTTCTGTTCTTTCATTAAAAGCCCCGATGTTTGTCTCAACCAAGTCCAGGAACTAGATGTATATGAATAGGACAGTGCTCCTGGCCAGGATGGTCAAAAGACATAGTGTGCATTTTACAATATTTTATACATTAGTAGCATGAATTATCTCTACCATATACTACACTTTCCCATCACCTATTACAAGTTTAGGTGTTTCTGGCCAGTCCTGGTGCTCTTGGATATCCCTCAACCCAGCTGTGCTGCCCAATCCCAGATGCTCTTGAGCATATCCTCAATCCAGCAGAATTTTGCTCAGCCGTGGATGCTCTTGGAATGTTAATTCTTCAACCCAGCAGGTTTTAATTCTGGATGCTCTTGGACTCTCTTATCCCTCAAACCAACAGAACTTTTAGGAGCCCCTTTTGTCCCGTTTCCTAGTGGATTGGGCTCGGAAACTCCTCTGCTCCCTTGCTCCGAGGGGTCCAGCCCCTCTCTGAGACCCAGTCCCAGTTACCCCGGGGGATTCTCTCCCTCCTCTTCTCACTCGCTGTGTCTCTTTACTGGCTGCTTCCCTCGAGGAAAGTTGGAAACGCAGTGTGGGAGACTCCAGCACTCACTTGGCAGGTCTGGGACAACCAGCCCTCGTCTCATTCACAGCCCCAAGCAGAGAATGAGGGGAGAAGGGAGCCCGGGAGCCCAAACAGCCCCGGCATCCCGAAATGGGGAGAGCGAAGCGGGGGGAGCTTTTGGCATTGCTGGGACTGCCAGCAGCCTGGGCAGGGCGGGCACCGAGGAGAAGGGGGACCCCCAATCCAAGCGTGACCCCAGCAGCTGGGACAGGGGGGAACCCCCGAACACCAGAGGGGAGGAACCAGGGATGGGGAACTCCTGGGAGGCTTTTTCAGGGCTGAACCTGGGTGTTTAGGAGGTTTTTGCAGAACCCTGATGGCCGGTGATTGTAGAGATGGACTTGGGCAGAGGGACCTTCAAACTCAATGTGTTTTGGGGAAGATGAAACAGTATTGGAATACGAATCCCAATATTACCAGTTAGATGGTGCCTGGGCCCGTCTGACCCTAACTGCTGAGCCAACGGCGGCTTCTGTGGTGCTTTACCCCAGAGACACCTTGGCTGCTGGAGATTGCAGCAGGGCACTGAACAAGTCCAGGCTTGTCCGGAACTACGTTTACCTCAGGAGAGAGAGCTTCTGGCGATGGTGAAGAGAGAAAGGAGAGGATTTCGCTGGAGGGTTTCCAGATGTTTATTCCATGATTACAGAGGTCTGAACCGGGGCAACTGCTCCAACAGAATCCCGGCCGCATGGTCTGATTAACCTTTTAAGCTCAGGGACAGGGGAAGGGGAGGGGACAGGTGAGCTACCAACCAGGTGAAAAGGGCAGGGTCTCAAGGGACTAGGGACACCTATGACCAACCACACGACGCCTTGCTGGTGGTAAAGCCTGATTGACAGGGCACACTCAGCAAGAGGCGAGGGGGAAGGGAGAAGGGAATACTGGCACACCTGAGGAAGGGACCCGGAAGCTAAAAACACACCACAACAAAACAGGAAAGCCTTATAAATACAATTGTCTGGCAAAAGATTTTGTGAACATAAATAGTGTAAGGAAGATTGAAATGAAAACAAGCTTTGACATACCTCAGTTAGTGAACAACTGGAAAACAATGGTGTGGCCCAACTGAAGGTAATTCCCCTTTTGATGAAACAATTCCCTCTGCTTGCAGACAGACCAAGGGTCAGAGCAGACTCTACTAGCTCAGCAGAAGGGGTCCAAAGAGGAGTTTTTAGGGTTGAAAATGTAACACAGTATGGTGATGTAATGATTTTTTCAGGCTGTATTTAAATGCTATAGAATTTGTATCTTGTACTAGATTGGTTAGTGAGAAATAGAATATTCAACACAGAAGAAGATTTATTGTATTGTAACGGGACCCTTACTCTCTTACGCTCTTCTCCTCTTACTCTCGTACCCTCTCACCCTCTCTACCCCTCTCTTCTCTCGGGCCTGCTCCGAGCTGTGCCTGGCAGCTCCAAGCAGGGCCCTGCACCCAGGCCCTTTGCAATAAACCGCACGTTCCACGCCCTGGCTGCAGAGCTCTCTTGTCTCCGTCCGTCCCGACCGTCCTACCCCCAGTGCTCCTACAAACGCTCTCATCCCTTGTTTTCCCCAAACCAGGATTGCCCATTGCCAGCCCCAGGGAGGCTGTGAGGAAGAGGAAGATGCCCCGGGACACTGAGGCAGGTGAGGAGGAAGTCAGTGCCCCTTTCCCCTCTGTGCTGCTCCATCTCCCAGCCCAGCACGGTCCCGGCTGCAGCTCAGCCCTGGGGGGGATCTCCTTGCCCTTGCCTGTGGCACGGAGGCAAATCCCATCCTGTCCTTGTCCTTCCTTCCCCAGAGCAGGAGCTGAGCATGGAGAGCAGGGAGGACAAATGCCCGCGGCAGAACCTGGTGGAAGAGGCCGTTTTGAGCAGCTCCACGGCGCAGGAAGCCAACGGGGAGGAAAAGCCCCGGAGATGCCGCACAAGGAGGGGCTGCAAACGCAGCCGGCGGGGATCTGAGGGGGAAAGAGCCAGCCTGGGCCGGGAAGGCGGCCGGAGACGGAGCCAGAGCTCGGAGCTCGTGCTCCATGATCAGCTCCATGATGGGGAGAAGCCCCACACATGCGTGGAGTGTGGGAAGAGCTTCAGGTGGAACTGCGACCTGATCAAGCACGAGAGGATCCACACTGGGGAGAAGCCCTACGAGTGTGGGGAGTGTGGGAAGAGCTTCACAGAGAGCTCCAGCCTGATCAAGCACCAGAGGATCCACACTGGTGAAAGGCCGTACAAGTGTTCCGAGTGTGGGATGTGCTTCAGCCAGAGCTCCGAACTGATCAGGCACCAGAGGACCCACACTGGGGAGAGGCCCCATGAGTGTTCCAAGTGTGGGAAGAGGTTTAAGACCAGCTCCCATCTCCTCCGGCACTATCGGATTCACAGAGAGGAGAGGCCCTTCCAATGCCCCGACTGCGGGAAGGGATTCAAGTACAACTCCGCCCTCATCAGACACAGGCACATCCACACAGGGGAGAGGCCCTACGAGTGTGATAAATGCAGGAAGAGGTTTCCGACCAGCTCCAGTGTCCTCCAGCACTATCGGATTCACACAGAGGAGAGGCCCTTCCGCTGCCCCGACTGCGGGAAGGGATTCAAGGAGAACTCCAAGCTCATCACCCACCGGCGCATCCACACTGGGGAGAGGCCCTACGAGTGTCCCCAGTGTGGGAAGAGCTTCTCACAGAGCTCTAACTTGACCCAACACCAACGGAGGCACCACTAAGGGAAGCCCTGCGAGTGCCCCGAGTGCAGGCAGAGGTTCGTGCGCTGCTCCGGCTCCATCCCCCACTGGAGGAGGCACTTTGGGCACAGCCCTGGTCACTCACATTCCCTGTGATCCATGTTGGGAACAAACCTGGCTGCTTTGCCTTTTGGTTTGGCCTTAATTTTCCTCTGCTTCACCTTCATCCTTTAAAAACACCCTCAACTGGGTTAAATGAAGGAAATTTATTGAATATATCAGCAGTTCCATAATTTCTCAGTTTTTTTAGAGGGAATTTAGGATTTGGGGACACATTCTGTGTGGAGTGCTGCTGTTGCTAAGAGGCAGAAATTTGATCTCACCCTCCTTATGATGCTAAGAACTCCTCCCCTGACCCAAACCCCAACTCCACCCTTGGGATATCCTATAAAAACTCCGTGGCCCTGCCTTTGCCCTGTCTTTGGGGGGTAAGAAATGGATTCCCAAAGGATCAGCCCTTTTCCCACTGGATTCCAAAGGATCAGCCTCATTTTTCACTGGATTCCTCGAGGATCAAGCTTTTCCCGCTGGATTCACAGAAGGTCAGCTCTTTTCCACTGGGTTCTCAGGGGATCAGCCCTTTTCCCACTGGATTCCAAGAGGATCAACCTTTTTCACTGGATTCCCGGGGGATTCTGACTCTGTCACTGCTGTTTTTTTGTTCGTACTACTGCATTTGTATTTTTATATTTTCCTAATAAAGAACTGTTATTTCTACTCCCATATCTTTTCCTGAGAGCCCCTTAATTTCAGATTATTATTAGTAGTAGTAGTAGTATTATTAATAGTAGTAGTAGTAGTATTAGTAATCAAAGCATTGGCCATGTAGAATAGTTCTGAAATATGTAAATGAGTTTATGGTTATGCATGAGGGTCTATGAATATGCAACAGGCCGATGTAATCAAGCTGGAATAGTTGAAGAGTGTCCCCGAAAATAACTGGGGAGTCTTGGTGGCCATAACAACATTCGCCCCTTGGTCCTTGTCTCCCATGACATCAGCCTGTTGCATATTCATAGACTTTTTGCATATCCATAAACTCGTTTACATTTTCTAGGTACAAAATAGGCTTCATCCTGTTTGGAGTCCCACCCCCGTCCCAGCTCAATTTAGGGTGTCCCATCCCTCTCCCAGATCAGTTCTGGTATCCCATACCTGTCATAGCTTAATTTGGCCGTCCCATTCCCCTTCCACCTAAATTTGGGGGTCCCATCCCCTTCCCACCTCAGTTTTGGGGTCCCGACCCTCTTTTCCCCGCTCTCGCTCCCATTTCTGATCGTCCCCCAGTCCCCTCCCCCGTGTTTGGTTTTGGGGGCTCCAGGCCCCTCCTGCTCTGTTTTTGGGTCCCGACCCCGTTTTGGATTAATTTGGGGTCCCCAGCCCATCCCCAGGGTCACCTTCCCTGCCTCCCCAAATTCCACTCCTGGCAACTGATGAGTCATCAGCGAGACACGATCTGATTGGCTGGAAATTACCCCGCGCGGTCCTTGAGTATTTACCGCAATGAGAGGCCTTGGTCTGTGGCTGGCAAGTGATGAGTCAGAGTCGGGCCGGGCGTTGATTGGCTGAAAATCGCTGAGCGGGGCCGGTGCTCTGAGTTTGTGCCCAGCAAGTGGAACGTCATCAGTGCCGCGTGTTCTGATTTATCGGGATCTGTTTTGTGGTGGGGATGGGAGGAACTGGAGTTTCTTGGGGTTTACTTGGGTTTATTTAGGGTTTGTTTAGGGTTATTGATGGACTATTTGGGGTTTCTCTTGGGTTTTACTTGGTTTATTTCTGTTTATTTGGGGTTATTTGGAATTATTTGGGTTCATTTAGAAGTATTTGGGTTTCTTTGGGCTTATTTGGTTTTATTGGGGCTTCTTTGGAATTACTTGGGGTTCTTGGGGTTAATGTTGGTGTATATGGGGTTTTTTAGGTGTAGTTGAAATGAATTAGTGTTTTTTGGGTTTTATTTGGTGGTTTATTTTGTTATTTGGGGGTTGTTTGGATTTGTTCCGGGTTATTTGGGGGACTTTTAGGTAATGTTTGGGGTTTTTTCGAGGTATTTGGGGTTTATTTTGAGTATTTTGGCGTTATTTGGGGTCATGTGGGGTCAATTAATCCGGCAATGTTTCCCCTGCAAAAAACGGGAATTTTTCCTTAAAAATATGAGAGTTTTTCCCCCAAAAAAATATGGAATGTCCCTTAAAAATCCTGGACTTTTCCCAGCCAATAGCAGCGTGCCCTGCCCCAAACCATCCAATCACCATGCTTCATCTCCCAAATTAACGAATCACGGCGCGTACTGCCCCAAACCAAATAATCACTGCATGCCTCCCCTCAGGAACACCGGCCTCTTTGTGCTCCGATCCAACCAATCACCGCTCGCCTCCCCCGCCCACTCCTGTCAATCACCGTACCCTCTACGAAACCAGCCAGTCACCAGGCATCTCCCCTCAGCAACTCCCGCCCTGCCCGCGCCACTCCAGCCAATCAGACCCGAGCATGAAGCAGGCGCCCCCGCCCCCCTCGCCGCCCCCCGGGACCCCCTCAGGGACCCCCGGGAGCCGCCCCGGGCTCGGGCGGGTCCTGCGGGAGGCGCTGGAGAGAGCGGGGGAGGCGCTGGGAGAGGACGGGGGGCTCCGGGAGCTGCTGAGGAGGCGCAGGAACAGGTGAGGGGTCCTGGAGGGGTCGTGAGGGGAATTTGGGGAGGGGTCTTGAGGATGATTCGGGAGGATTTGGGGAGGGTTTGGGGGGAGCTTAAAGGGAGTTTTAGCGGGGTCTGGGGGTGCTGGGGGGGCTTTGGGTGGGAATTTGGGGAGGGGTCCTTGGGGGGTGTCACGATCCGTCCTCATGGCCTGGTTTCGTGATGGTTCAAAACAAACTGACACGGTACAGGTGGGTTTGCAATGATAATCTAAACAAATGCACCTTTATTGAATGACCACAGCAAAATGCGATAGAGAGATTAAGGGAGAGAAAAAGATGGGGGAAGAGAGAGACAAAAGAGAGAGAGAGAGAGAAAGAGAGAGGGGATAGAGCTACAAAAGGTAGAGACGAAGTCCTTTGGTCCAGTCCAGTCGAGGACCCGCTTGTTGCGTCGGGGAGGTCTCAGCGGCCCAGTTCATCTGGACCCCAATTATACTCTTTTTCATTGGGGCAAGGGGGATGGATTTTGCAGCCAAAACAAAGGTAGTTTATTGTATCTTCGGGGGGCGGTGGGAAATAAGGATACACACAGTCCAAGTTTGGCAGCAGGCGAGAGTCATTGTTTTCCTTGTCCACTGCCTACACCTGCAACATCCATCTTGCTTTGGGCTGCTTTCCTTCCTCGCCCTGTACACCTCCCCCGAGTTGGGGCTTTCAGTCCCAGTCTCTGGAAGAAGGTGAGAGGGGCCTTCTCACATAGGGATTTCATGTCTCAGTCCCTTGATGAAGAGGTTTCTTACATCTCTACTTCTCTGTCACGGTGGTTATGAACGGTCTTCTCTTGGAGAAGGGGACCACCCTAAAGCTCAAACCAGCCAGGCTGAGAGGTAGGGAGGATCCCAGAGCTATTGTGCAAAAGGGCAGGATGCCCTATGAGCTCAGTGTAGCGTATAACAAACAACTTTTGTGAAAACAGCAACTTAGCAACACTTTCAGGCCTCAGGCACATGACTTTCCCTGCCACCGGATCAGCAAACGGGGGTTTTAATTTTTTGGTGGTCTCTCTCTATGACAATCGTAAGGCAGATGAGGGATATTTCAGACAGACTCTCACAACACAGAACACACTTGTTCCCCCAGCTCCAGACAACTTGATGCAGGAACAAAAACATTCCTGCAGGAACCACCAAAGGCCAAGGGGCGTTTGGCCACTTTCCCTTCCACACCGCACGCTTGGGCAAATTGCGCAGACCAAGCAGCCTTTCCCCTCTTCCCCATTGGCCTGAAGACACTGTGCACCAAGAGAAAGCTCCTGGACACCCGGCTATCCAACAACAGCAATTTAATGTTCCTCTAGTGGGTGAAGGGAAAGGAAGTGCTGGCAGAGGAGAGGTGTTCCCCGCAGGCTCAGGCGGCCCCAGCAGACGCAGCCTCCCGGATCAGTTCTCCACAGCGCCACGGCAGGACACTCAGCCACGGGCACACAGGAAAGGCCGCGACTCCCAGAGGCGGCGGAGTTGGTCTCGCATCCTCTGGAGCCGGGAGCAGGGAACGCTCTGTACAGCTAAAAGGATGTGCAGAGCTTGAAGCGCCAGGCATGAGATGGCAGGGCTGCTGTCATCCGTCATGTCCTGAAGGGCTGCAGAGAGAGAAACAGAGGCACAGTCAGAGGCTGGATCTGCGGCGAGCTGGGCAGAGCCTCCAGCCTCGTCCGTGCCACGCAGCTCCTGGCACGGCCTGGAGGAAGCAGGAGCCAAGAAGGACGAGCTGGCAGCTGCTGGCCAGGAATGTCCCGCAGGCCCCTGCAAGGTGTCTGCGCTGTGGCCCCGCTGCCCTTGGGGCGCGCAGGGAGCGGAGCCGTCGGCGGGCGGGCCAGGGAACGCAGCTGCCAGCGGCAGCCCCCGCCGAGAGCCCGCGGGCCTCACTCACCGCTGCAGATGATGCGGAAGTGCGGCTGCTGCCCTGTCAGGTAGCGCCCGGCCATCCCTGGGGAGCACAGAGCGTGTCCTGCCTTCAGAGGCACAGCTGCCGCCCACGGGCGCTGCCAGCCCTGAGGCCTCACGCCCTGCTGGCCGGGCAGGGCTCAGCCCGGGCCCCTGGCGCACGCTGCCGCCCCAGGGCACGGCTGCCAGAGGGCGGCAGCAGCAATGCCCAGGCCAGCGGGGGCTGCCCATGCCCGCGCCCGGATCCTGCTGCCGGCACAGCAGGCGGGGCCGGGGCCGAGCTGCGGCAATGGGGCGGGCCGGGGAGGGAGCCGGGATTGGCGCTCACCCATGAACCTGACGGCCGCCTCTCGCAGGGGCTCCTGTGCGCTCCGCAGGTACGGCAGGGCCAGGCGCAGGTGCTCGGCCGCTCGGCTCCTGTCCTCTGCCAGCTGCAGAGAGCGGCAGAGCACGGAGGGAAAGGATTGATGCGGGCCCTGCCCCTGGGCCGGGCTCTCCCTACGGCCGGCGCTGCTCCCCCTGCCCACAGAGCCCCGAGGCCCGGGCAGCAGCCGCAGGCGCCGGGCTCGGCACGGGGCACAGGGCCCGGCGAGCCGCGGCGCCGCCCCGCAGCAGAGCCCGGCTGGCTCGGGGCTCCGTCGGCACTGGCCTTGGGGCCAGAGGAGCCTGGAGCAGAGCCCGCACGGCCCAGGGAAGGGAGCGGCGTGTGGGGCGCAGGCCGGTGCCCCTGCGTGCGGCACTAGGCAGGGGCCACAGCTGCCAGCCCCACAGACTGGGCGCCGTGGGCAGGCGCCTGCTCCGGGGATTGGGCTGGGCATTCCAGGCTGTCCTTCCTTACCAAGCACTCAGCAAATCTCCACATTTGATCCGTCTGCAGCAGCTGCTTGAGATCCTTCCTCTTCAGGAAGCTCACTGCAGAAAGCAGCGTTTCCCGAGAGGCCTGCAGAGCAGCAGAGAGCCAGAGATGGCACCGCAGCCCAGGGCACAGGAGCCGCATCTCTGAGCCAGGGCCGGGAGGAGGCTGGAGCCCGTCAGGTGCCAGGGGCTGGGGAGACAGCTGAGCCCCCTCCCATGGGGACACCCAGGAGGCCTCACCTGTGCCACACACGGGTTCTCATCGTGGCAGTGGAAGAAGAGTGGGAGCAGGCTCTGGCTCACAGGCTTCTTCAGGGGCTTTTCTCCCTTTGCCACTACAAAGGCAATCACGTCTTGGAAGAGGCGAATGGAGAGCAGCTGCACAAGGCTGTTGTCCTGTTGGAAAGGAAGCCAAAGCTCTCCACATCCGCTGCTCCAGGCCCCCTGTGCCCAGGCCCAAGGCAGCACCCAAGTGCCCGTGGCTGGGGGCACAGAGCCTCACATTGTCAAAGAGGTGCCAGAGCGCCTCAGCCAGCTGCAGGGCGATGGGGCTGGCTATTGCCAGGTCTTCCTGCAGCATCAGGAGGCTGAGCACAATGAGGGTCTTCTCCATGATGTCTTCATCCCTATCCCACAGTAGCTTCACAAGGTTTTCGCTCAGGCTGTACATGCTCGGATCCTGTGTGCAAAACAAGGCTGGGCAACCCCACGCTGCTGCTGCTGCTGCTGCTGCAGGGCTCAGAGGCCGAAGGCCTGTCCCAAAGCACTCAGGCAGCTGAACAGCGAGCCTGGAGAGCTGGGAGCAGCTGCCACAGCTGCCAAAGCCCAGCTAAGCCCAAGGGGCTGCTTGCCCCACCCCCACGCTGCCAGCACAGCTTCAGCTGTTGCCTCCTTCTCACCATCGAGGTGAGCACCACGAGGCCTCGGAGTGCCACGCGACGCATCTCCCTGGACTGGCTCTGCAGGTGCCTCGTCAGGATCTCCAGGACTTGTTCAGCGCATTCGCTCCAGTCCAGGCAATCCAAGAGCTGCAAGGCACAGAGCAGGCACAGAGGTGCCCAGCTGGCAGGAGCTCAGAAGTGCACAGGGCCGAGCCAAGGCAGCAGCACAGGGCACGGGCAGCGTCCCAGGCAGCTGCGGCTACGAGAGGGCAGAGGGGTGGGAGGCAGCTGAGCCAGGCAGTGCTGGCCATGGGGCTCACCTCCACCAGGAAGGCCAGGGCGGGCAGTTCCCAGTCTGAAACGCCTTCGCTGAGCAGCTCAAAGAGGCCGGATGCCATGCTGCAGCACCAGATGATGGAGACACAGCGCATCTCCCTGGCAGGGAGAAAAAGGCACCATTGCTCCTGGGCTGGGCGGGCAAAGCTCTCCCAGGGCTGACTGGCAGAGCTCTGGTCTGCTCCCGAGCTCCCCGGGGGCGCTTTGGGAGGCGGCTGTTCCCGGGCACCCTCCTCTGCCGGCCTTTCCCAGTCTGCTCATCCCTCCCTTGGTGACAAGGCCCTGCCGCCCATGAGCACGGGGACTGTGTGGGGCGTTGCGGGCACAAAAGAGAGGGGTGGTGGGGAGAACGAGGTCTCACCTGGCCAGCAGACCCACTGCACAGTGGTGGGTGTCGGCACGGAGCAGCGTGTCCCAGGCACGTTTGCGTTCCATGGACAGCACCACGTGCTCATAGCGCGTTTGGCAGAGCAGGGCCTTCAGGGTCTGCAGCGCAAAGCTGTGGGCACAGCAAAGGCCAGGTCAGGCTGGGAGCCCCAGCTCCTGCCCTGGGGCATGGGAGGGACGGGGAGACTGGGAGGACTGGCACGGAGCACCTGTTGGGGTTGGCGGAGAGGCCGTGTTGCTCCTGGCATCCCTGCCAGAAGGTCTCCACCTCTTCTGGCATCTCCTGCGTGCTGATGTAAGCTTGGAAGAGCAGATGCAGAAAGAGACTGGGGAAATACTCCAGCACGACAGACGAGCGCCAGGCCAGATTGAAGATTTTCCACAGTGCCACGGTTCCCTGCAAGAAATAAAACAGCCAGAGACAACGCTCAGTGGCCAAGACATCCACGTGGCAGAGCCTGAGCGTGCGAGGGAGAGGTCGAGGGAGACATGGGGGCAGCAGCCGGCCTGGTGCCCCTGAGCCCTGCCCCTAAGGCAGGATTCAGCCCAGTGCCTGAGGCAGGGAGATGCAGCTGGGGGGAGCACAGAGAGCTGGCTGCTGGAGAGGCGGCCTGGGGGCTGGCAAAGGCCGGCACCAGAAACTCACAGCCAGGGCAAAGACTCCTGCCTCGTCCCCATCGGAGGTGTACACGCTGTGCACGGGCCAGGCGCTCAGCACATGGAGGAGCAGCTGCAGCGCCGGCTCCGTAGTCCTGCTCGAGGACATGATGGTTCCCCACATGGTGGCGGCAGCTCTGTGGGGTCAGAGCTCTGTGTCAGGGCGGGCTCGGCCACAGCGCCGTGGCCTGGGCAGCTGCAGGGTCCTGCGCTGGCCTCAGCCCTGCCTCTGCCCACTGCCCCTGGCCGGCAGCGGCCAGCCAGCCCACGTGGGTACAGGCCCCGAGGGGCAGGGAGGGAGCGTGGCACCAGGCTCAGGAGCTGACATGGCAGCACTGGAAAACAGAGGAGCCAGAGGATCCTGGAACTGCCCGCCTGTCTGGCAGCCAGCAGGGACAGGCTCTACAGAGTGACGGGCTGGTGAAGCCTAAGCCCTCAAGGCACGTGGGGCTGCCCTACCTGTCACACGATGGGGCCCAGCGCAAGAGGGTGATCAGCACGTCACAGGGGTGTTCCTGGGTCAGCTCCAGAAGGGCCTTGTCCAGCCTGTGCCCAGCAGACTCATTGGCCGTCAGCCACTGGTGGATGTACCTCACCATGGCGGGCACCTGCAGAGGGCACGGGGAGACTCACAGAGCTGCCAGAGCAGCAACTTCCCCTGAGAAGTGCTTGCCTTCCAACCGCATTGGGCCGGGCCTCAGAGGCCAAGGGAGCCTGGCAGACCTGGCTGGAGGTGCCACACCACTGCTGGGGGCATCGAGTCCTCGCCCCAGTCTGCTTACTTGTGTTGGATTGGAGACACCCTTCTCCACAAGCAAATCCAGAATGGCAGCAACGGTCTCGGCATCGAGGAACGGAAGCTTGGCCAAGACGCCCGTGCCCACACCGGCAGTGTCTTCCTGCAAAGGGCACGTGATGAATTCACAGAGGGTCTGCAGGAGAAAGGCAGCAAGGGAGGGAGAATCCATGGAGCGCTCCAAGCCTGGTGCTTGGCTGAGCAGTGCCAGCAGGCCCAGCCCAGGTGGGGATGGCCGCAGGTACCTGCGCCGTTCTGCCCAAGCGGCCACGGGCGGCTTCCTGTTCTTGTGTCCCGTCCTTGGCTGCATCTGGCAAAGAGCGAGCGCAGCCAGAGCTGAGGGGCTGCGGGAGAGGCCAGAGAACACAGCCCAGCCCTGAGCTCCGCAGGCAGGGAGAGCCTCGGGATGCCCGGGGGATGGAGCACGGCTGCCAGGGGCTCCAGCCCAGCTTCTGTCCTATCCATGGATATGTCCACAGGGATGGGATGGGATGGGATGGGATGGGATGGGATGGGATGGGATGGGATGGGATGGGATGGGATGGGATGGGATGGGATGGGATGGGATGGGATGGGATGGGGCCAAGCTGGCTACAGGCACCAGCCCTGTGGCCCAGCTCTGACACTCACGCTCCTGCAGCAGCTGCAACTGCTCCAGTTCTTCAGGCTGCTGTGCTGAGGTAGCTCCAGCCTCTTCCTCCTCCAGCCAGGCCAGCTTGGGCACGCTGGGGGGTCTCTGCTCCATGTCACTCTTTGCAGTTAGGAGTGCTTGCTGAAGCAGAGAGGCCTCGGAAGGGCTGGAGATGAGCAAGTGCTGCAGTCGTGCCCTGAAGGCACCTGCAACAGAGGAGCCTCAGGAAGGCCACAGGACAGGAAGTCCTGCAGTCTGTCCTCGAGGGCAGCAGCAAGAGAGAAGTCTCAAAAATGAAATAAGACTGCAAGTCCTGCAGTCTGTCCTCGAGGGCACCGGCTGCAGGGATGGCAGACGCTTGGGAAATGCTCCACGTCCCCGAGTCCCGCAGCCTGGCCTCGAGGTCACCTGCACAGGGAACACCTCGGAAAAGCTCCGGGTCAGCAAGGAACGGGCTGGCTGTGTGGGGGCTCCTCACAGCCTTGCTCTGTCCCGTCCTGTCCCGTCGCGTGCACCCAGCACTGTGGCGTGGCCGTGGCGCCGCCAGCACCTACGTCACGGTGTGTCACAAAGGGTCACCCTTGCACACTCTGTCCCTTTCCATCCCACGGTGACCACGGTGCATTGTGTCACAGAGAGCCCCAGGACACACCTCCACGTGCCCCGGGGACACCCCCACCCCACCCAAACTGCCCCAGCTTGCAGGCAAGACCTTGCCCCAAGTGTTGAAGACACAGCCCAGCAGGAACTTTAGCAAGGGCCCAAACAAGAAGCAGCTGCTCCTCTGCTCTGCCTGCTCAGGGCAGCAGAATGAGCCCCCACGGCTGCCAGCACAGCAGAGCAGGAAGGGCACCGGGGCCTTCCACAGGCCCTGCCACGGCCTCTTTGGGACCAGTCCCGGTGCTGGGTGGCCGGCACACTCTCAGTGGCATGACACAGACACGGGACGTGTGGCCCAGAGCTCCAGTGCTGCTCTGTCCCCTGGGCAGCGCTGGCAGCAGCAGCTGTGGAAGAGTCCCTGCCAAAGGAGATTTGCCATGCCCAAGGCCTGCCAATGCTGGTGCCTCTCTCCTGCCACAGAGACCTGTGGCCCCGGGGGACATCTCTGCCAGAGGACAGCCAAAGCCAGCGTGCCTTGGTGTCTATGTGATCTTTTCTGCAGGTGGCTGTTGGCAGGAGCACCTGGAGCAATTGGTGGCCACACTTGGTATCTGTCAGAGGCAGAGGCTGTTGTCCCTTCCTGGAATGATTTTTGCTCGGAAGTGATTATCTGCAGCACAAAACCACCATCCACTATTGGCTTTCACAGGACAATGACATTCTTACAGAGATGCTGTCAAGTTGCCTTGTGTGCTTCTGGCTGTTTTTCTTGCTCTCTGGATGAAAACATCAGCCCAGCGTCTGATGGCCAATGCTGCGGGTGCTGCCCGTCTGGCTGTGGCCAGCAGCTCGTGCCCAAACACAAGCGGGTGCCTTCTGGGCAAGGGGATGGACTGGCACCAGCAGCCATTTTCCGTGGTGTCATGGTTTGATGCTGGCACAATGCCATTGCCCCCATGAAAATACATTCTCCCTGGTGTCTGCTGTGAGATGTGACCAGGAATAGAGTGAAGCAGGCTCCAGCTGCGGAATACAAAGAAAAAAAAATATTTCTTAACTTACAATATATAAAAGAAACACACAGAAATAATGAAAACATTCCAAACATTTCTCCTCCCCCCAACCAAATTCCCAATACATCACAGTAAGTCAAAACCTTGGACTCACAATTCAGTTGCCACCCCTCAGGTCACCAGCTGTCAGTCCATCACCACCCCTCAGATAATCAACTCTCAGTTCATCAAGGAGAGAGGAGTCCCTCTTGTGCCACAGGCTTCCCCAGGCAACACAGTTGAAACCTCTTGTGTTTCCATGTCACACGTGGCACCGCCTGGAGATCATTTCCCATGGTGACATCTTCCTTCCATGCCCAGTGCTCTCACCACTGCACACACACCAGAGCTGCTTCTGGGGTTCCCCTTTTAAGGATGCTTTGCCCAGTTCCAAAAATGAGGACAGACTCTCACTTTTGGGACACCTGTCCCTCCCAAATTCACCCCTTGGGGCCGAGGGTTCTCAAGAACAAAGATCTTCTTCCTCACTGAAGGCAGAGGGCACCACCACCCTCCTCATCCATCTCTGTTCATGCCACTCCTTCACATCACATCCCTGCACTCTCTTGGCTCCGAGCCATTGCCTCCCCCTAAATGCAGTCTCTGTGCCACAGGAAAAAGGGTTCTGTCCATGGCTATGCAAGAAAAGTCCAGCCAAAGGCCACTCCATCATCTCCTCCCGCCTAGGATTCTTCTCAACTTCTCTTGTGGCCCATCTCCTCTTATCTCATCTGTATCTCTCTTCTCATTCAACTCCAGGAGGATCAGCATTTGTAAGGTTTCCATCATCCAAGAAAAGGGTTAAAATCTCGGGCTCTGCCTGCCCAGAACTCCCACGCTGGCCCTGCCGGGCACCTTCTCTCTGCACCCCTTCTTCTCGGCTGTGCTGCCAGCACATGATATCAAATTTCAAGGTGGCACAGGCACAGACACCGGCTCTCTCTCTCTCTGTGGCCGCTGCCCGATGCCTCTCAGTGCTCCTCCACCCTTCCATCGTGCAGGGGCCTTCACCTCCCTTCTCTGTCCAAGGCCCGGCTCCCCTCACCCGGCCGCATGGCTTCCCCTCCCGCACCCAGCCCGCAGCCGGGCAGGGCAGCTCTGAACCTTTCACCCGCCGGAACCAAGAGAGCTTCCCCTGTGAGTTCTCTGCTTTTAACCCCCTGTGTGCTCAGAGGTGAATCCACGTCCTCAGGGGACACACCAGTTGCCAATATTCAAATCTGAGCACAGATTGGTTTGACTACAGCATCCCAAAAAACTCACTTACTTTTCAAACCAGGACAGCGGGACCAAGGGATCCGAACAGAAAATTCTGAACGAGCTCAGTAACCCAAAAATGGGGGTTGAATGTGAAATGAGCGGCTCTGATTGGCTGGTCCACCACAGCCCGCGTCTCTCCATCCCCGCCCCCACCTGCCCAGCGCCCCAAGGTTCCCCCTGCCCAAAAAACCCCCAGCCCGGGGCTGCCGCGTCCCGGAAAGGCCTCAGTCAATGGGAGCGCAGGCAGGCGGCATCTTAGCCAATGAGCGGTCAGGGCGTTGGATTGCCTCATCGGTTGCCGGGCAGAGCCCGTGGCCGATCGCTCCCCAGAAGCGGCGGCAGCCAATGAGAGCGCGCGGCGCTGCCGAGCCCGCCCTGCTCCGGACTGGCGCTCCCAGCGCAGCGCGGCTGCTTTGGGGCTGCTGCTCCCTGCCCGGCCCCGGCCGTGGGGCGAGGGGCGGCAGCTGGGGCCCTGCTGGCGGCACTGGTGGTGCTGGGAGCCCCCCCGGCTGCGGGCGCGGAGCTCTCGGGTGAGCGAGGGGCGGGAGGCGCTGGGACAGGGGGAGAGAAGGGGGCGAAGGGGGGAACCCGGAATGGAGGGGGATGAAGAGGGACCCCCCAAAGGGAGAGCGGGAGGGGCTGAGGGGTGGGAGAGGGTGAAGAAAGGGGGAAAAGGGGAGGGGATGACCCCAAAACTGAGCCCGAGGGGGCCCGAGATTGGGGCATTTGTGCGGAAATGGGACCCCAAAAGTGATTTGGGGAGAGGCCGGAGGTGGGAGGGGAGACGATGTGGAAGGGGAAATGGGGGAAGGGCGGCAAAGGGGAAGCGGCAGCGCGGGCAGGAGGGTCCCATGGCGGCCGTGGGGCACAGGGGGTGCGGAGTGGGGATCCGGGGTGGGCCCCGGAGCTCTGGGGGTGCTGCTTGGGGGTGCTGAGGGGGGCACATCCCTGAGCTGTGTGCTGCACTCACAGGGGTGTTCCAGTGGATGCATAAGGCCGATTGTCTCTTCATTAACGGCACTGAGAAGGTGAGGTTGGTGGTGAGGTTCATCTACAACCGGGAGCAGTTGCTGACGTTCGACAGCGACGTTGGGAACTTTGTGGGTTTTACCCCCTTAGGGGAGAAGAATGCCAAGAAGTGGAACAGCGACCTGGCTACAGTGGAGTTCATGCGGTCTCACGTGGACAGGGGCCGGCACAACTACGAGATTGCTGCGCCGATCAACGTGGAGCGCCGAGGTGAGCGCGGGGCAGAGCGTGTCCCCTCGGTCCCTGCCCTCCCAATGACCCTGGAGCCTCTCAAAACCTCGCCAAGAATCGCCCCAGAGCCCTCAGCCCTCCTTGTGCCCATCCCCGGGGCCTCCTGTTCCCCCCATTCCCTCCCAGTGCCCCCCAGTGCTCCCTCCCGCGTCCATTTCAGCGACGCATTAAGCTGACGCTTCCCAGCCAATGAGATCGCGTACCGCTGATGACTCATCTGTTTCTTTGGTAGATCCGCAGCGCCGAGTGCCCCGCGCTGGACTCGGCCTCGCAGGGCCGCGCACTTCATTTCCAGTTCCTCCGAGTGCCACTACAGCCCCTCCCAGTCCTTCCCAGTCTCATCCATGCTCTCCAAGTCAATTCCCAGTCTATTCCCAGTCCCTCCCAGTCGCCCTCAGTCCCTCCCAGTCCATTCCGAGTCCCTCCCACTCTATTTCCAGTTCCTCTCCAGCCCATCCCAGCCTTCCCTTCTCTCTCCCAGTGCCCCCCAGCTGATCCCAGTGTGTCCCCGCTCTCTCTCTCTGTCTCTCCCAGTGTCCCCCAGCGTGTCCATCTCGCTGGTGCCCCCCTCGAGCTCCCAGCCCGGCCCCGGCCGCCTGCTCTGCTCCGTGATGGATTTCTACCCTGCTGCCATCCAGGTGAGGTGGTTCCAGGGCCAGCAGGAGCTCTCGGAGCACGTGGTGGCCACCGACGTGGTTCCCAACGGGGACTGGACCTACCAGCTGCTGGTGCTGCTGGAAACCCCCCCCCCGGCGTGGGCTCAGCTACAGCTGCCAGGTGGAGCACGTCAGCCTGGAGCAGCCCCTGAGGCGGCACTGGGGTACGGGGGAGCCCCTGGGGGCGCTGGCAGAGCCAGTGGGAGGGAGCTGGAGAGAGCCGGGCTGGGACTGGGGGCTGGGCAAGGGCTGGGAAGGGGTTTGGGGGATACTGGGGAGGGTGGGATGGGCTTGGGGGGCTCCTGGTGGGCACTGCGAGGGAGTTTGGGGGCGCTGGGTGTGACTGGGAGGGAGTTTGGGGGTGCTGGGTGTGACTGGGAGGGAGTTTGTGGGCGCTGGGTGCAAAGGGCAGGGGGTTTGGAGGATGCTGGATGCGAGTGGGAGGGACTGGAATGAGCCTGGAGGGGGCGCTGGGAGGGGCTCGGGGTGTCGGTGAGAGGTTTTGGGGCTGCTGAGCCCTGCGGACCCCCCAGAGATGCCGCCGGACGCCGCCCGCATCAAGATATTGATGGGGATTGGGGGCTTCGTCTTGGGCTTCGTCTTCCTGGCGCTGGGGCTCGGCTTCTCCCTGCGCAAGAAGGTCAGGGCGGGTGCCGGGGGTGGCGTCCCCGCCGTGGCGGAGCGTGTGCACTCCCGCCGGGGCCCCCAGCCCGGTGTCACCCCCTTTTCTGTGCCCACAGAGCTCCTGGGCCGGCGGCGGCCGCAGCCCCTCCCCGTGGGTTCGAGCCGGGCCGGGACCCCCCGCTCCGTCCCCGCTCCGCTGATTCTTGGGGGGTCCCGTGTCCCCCCAGCCCCGCTGGCGCTCTGCCCCCGCCCAGTGCCTGGTCCCAGTGCTCCCAGTAAAGCTTCCCAGTTGGGCCCGGGGCCGTTTATTGGGGGGACGATGGGGAGGGGTTTGGGGGGGGGCGATGGGACGGATTTGAGCAAAGGGAGGGGGACAAAGGGTGGGGGCTGGGCCCAGGGGGAGGGGTCGCTGCCCGCGGATCCCGCAGTGCCCGGTGCGGGACGAGCTCCGTGCGCCGCTTCATCTCCATCCCCCGTTGGAGGATCCACGCTGGATAATCCCGGGGCACCCCCATGGTCAGAGCCCCCCGTGTTGGGAACACACCTGGCTGGGGGTTCCACATCTTCCTGCCCCCCCCCCGGACACCTCGATGAAGGCCGGGGGGTCCCCGCTACTTTTCCAGTTTCTGCTCCTCTCATCTTCTCCCCCTCCTATTCCTCCCACCTCTCCTCTCCCGATTCAATCACTCCTTCCGATCATCCTCGTTCCTCCTCCCGCCTCCTTCCCCTCTTCTCTCTCACATCCCCCGCCCCTTCCTCAATGGTTTCTTGAAGGGTCCAGTTCCATCTTTGCTTGGCTACAGCCCTGAGAGCTTTTCCAGCTGACTTCACTACTGCACTCTGAGACTGAGAGTGGGGAATCTTGGTGCTTGGTTTCCTCATTCCAGCTGCCTTTGACAGGGTTTGTTTCTGTCCTCAGCTGATTTTGGCCTCTGCGTTCAGCTCAGCCCTGAGCAGGACCAGCGCAGCTCCATGGTGGGCACTGCTCACTGGATGGCCCCAGAAGTTGTGACCACATCTCCTTATGGCCCCAAGGTGGACGTCTGGGCCTTTGGCACTGTGACCATCGAGATGGTGGAAGGAGAACCTCCTTACTTCAGGGAAACGGCGGCCATGGTAAGAGGCAAATTCTGCAGTGGCTGCAGAGGCCTGTGAGCACTGGGGGACCCTGCACTGGGAGCAGCAGCTGGAGGTTTCTGCACATGGGAAGGGAATGCCCAGAGGACTCCAGCCTTCACACACAAGAAAATCCTTCAGTCTCCCGCAACAATTTTCTTTGGGATTTATGTTGTTGCAGCTCTGCTGGCTGTGAGGATGACCTGAAAATGTGAAGCAAGTGCATCAGTTCTAATATTACCTTGCAAGAAAACCCCACACCAACCCCACATCCCACCCCCAAAACCAACAAGTTTTCTGCAGGAGTTTCTAAAAGAGTTTTGTGAGATGATTTCCCCCCTGATTCTTCTCACTGGGAGACTTGTTGAAAAAATGAAGATGATTGTTTAATATCTTCCTAGTCTAAAGTATTTCTTTCCTAGTCCAAGCTACTTTCTCTGTGTCACCAAGCCTGAGCTTTGAGCATCACAAACCTCCGGTTTCTTGCCTGGCAGTTTCTGGGATGGGGCATCAGGAATGCATTTACTTGAGTGTCAGTGGCACTGCAGAGATGCACTTGATGTAAAAATCCTCTGAAATAACACAATATTTCTGATGGAGGTTCCTACTGACAGAGTCAGCCAATGGAACTGGCTCTCAAGGCGAGATCATTTGGATGTTGCAGTGGCTGTGGCAGCCCCAGGGTTTGGGTTTTTTGGCTGGCATAGCAAAATGAGCTGTGAGCAGCATCTGTGGCAGGGAGGAAAGTGCCCCTGGAGCTGGGGCTGAGGCCCGGGGTGGATGTGAGCCCGTGTGGGTGTGAAGGGAGCTGGCAGAGCGCTGAGTTTGCTTTCCCTGCAGGCTCCCGCTCTGATCCGGCAGAACAGGAGCCCGCAGCTGCAGCAGCCCCGGCGCCTGTCGGCTCTGCTGCGGGACTGCCTCGAGTGCAGCCTGGAGGCGGACGAGGAGCGGCGCTGGGCTGCCCAGGAGCTGCTGCAGCTGAGGGCCAGGGGCTGCAGGGGAAGCAGCAGCGCCAGGGAGGGCTTTTCTTGTGGGGCCCCCTGCGACAGTCTCCAGTCTGGCTGCGTTCCACACGCAGAGCAAGCAGAATCCTCGCCTGCTGTGGCTTGGCAGGCTCCTTTGGAGCTCATCTGGGCCTGGTGCCCCACAGCGAGCAGGGACATCTTCAAGCAGCTCAGGGGGCCCAGAGCCCTGCCTGACCTGAGCTTGGATGTTTCCAGGGAGGAGGCACCTCCCACATCTCTGGGCACCTTCTGTCAGTGTTTCCCCACTCTGCTGGCTAAAAAATTCTTCCTTAGATCTAATCTGAGCCTGCTTCCCTCTCCTGAGTTTCAAACCATTTCCCTTTGTCCTGTTGCAACAGAGCCTGGGAGGAACTTGACTCTCTGGAAAGTAACAGTTCATTTCTTTCCTTTTTATCCTTTGGGCAGCCCCCATTTTTATCATCAGCCAAGCCTCTCTCCTGACCCCTCTGATCACTGCAGCGAAGCAACTGAGGGAGCAGCGGAGGAGATGAAGCCCTTGAGGACAGCTTTCAGTTCCAGTAGTTAGGACAACTAGTTAGTTATGGTAGTTAGCACTGGTGGTTTATGGTAGTTAGGACAGCCTGTTTGTTATGGCAGTTTTTTGAATAAAAACTCTCTTAACCCTCAACTGCCTTGCCGTGTCCCTTCCTTGTCCAGCTGTGCCTCAGCTGTCCGGAGCAATGTGAGGGGAGAGCGGGCCCAGCCTGGCCCAGAGCTGAGCCCCAGCAGAGCCCTGGCAGAGCCCAGAGCAGCCTCGGCACCTGCAGAGTCAGCCTGGAAGGAGGCGCTTGGAGCCTTCTCGGCTGCCCCCGGCTCTTGGTTACAAACTGGGTGTGCTGGAAAATGCCACCGGCTCTGCACGAGGGCATAAGGGGCCCGGGGAAGGCCAAAGTGCTCCATGCAAGGGAAAAACCTGCCCTGGGTTTGTTATAAATAACTGGGTAGTGTTGGCTTTTGCTATTATGTACTGACTTCTGCAAACTATTCTTAATCACAACGAGTTTTATATAGTACGGTTTGTGATCACTTTTAACTGCTTTTGCTGTAGTATAATGTGTCAGCTTTTTGTGGCCAATGCCCTGGCCCCTGTGTAGCTCATATCCTCAGAACATAATTTATGGATGATATTTTAGTTTGTGGACAGTATGAAAAACATACATTATAGTTTTGGCTTTTCCAAAATATTAAAGTGGATGCCATGTGTTGTGCATTAGAATGTTAACTTTTGCAGAAGTAGCTGTAGTTGTGAAATAATAACTAATGCTTTTGTGTTTTGCAATACCTGACAATACACTTCAGAGATATCTGTGAAATAGCTAATGTTCATTTAAAGTACTTGTGGAAATAGCTAAAACCGTCTGCAGGGTCAGAAAACATTTAAGGAAGGGATGTGATGAGGACCCCTGCCACTGACCCTTCCACTGTCAATAACTGTCACCTGTGAAACCACAGAACAGGGGCCCTTGTGAGGGAGTGACACACAACCCTCAGAACAGCAATCCACGATTCCAGCACGTGCTCTAAAACGGCGAGTTGGGGGTCACACCAACCTAAAGAATTCCTGGAACATGTAAACAAGTTCAAAGAAATGTTTGAATGTGTATAATCATTATGAGTATGTATTTGAACAACACAATGGAGAAACTGGACAAGAAGAGTTGCTGTGGTTAACCGGTGTGCCTCTGGCCATCGCCAAGCACCCAGCGCTGTTACTGATTTGTCCCTTATTATTCCTTATTAAACTTTCAAAAATTGTAAAGAGTGAGGCTCCTTTCTCACAATACCCAATGTGCTCACCCCTTGATCTTCCCCCAAAGCCAGGATTTGTCAATCCTAAATTTTGTCTGGATGGAGGAGAAGGATGCTGTGAGGAAAAGGAAGATGCATTGGTGTGGAGGCCCATGGGAGTCTCAGTCTCCCACCCTTGGGGGACTGGTCTCCAATAAGAAGAATAGATTTCAGGGTTATGGTTTGAAGCTTGCTTCTCCCATAGGCCTTTGCAAGTACATGCTGATTTCTGGGAAGTTATGTTACTCCATTGGCCCGTTGGCCTAATTACCCTAGTTCACTCCCTATTACCCATCCCTGGTTAGTCCCTAGAATGTTCTCCCGCTCTGTCCCTCCATTGGCCCTAATTTACTGCATTCCTCTGCCACTGTTTCCCCACTAGCCGACCCGACCCTTAACCCCTCCTTTGCACCATTTTCCCCCATATCCATTGGACCCTGACCCTCAGCTCCACCCTCACTACCCCATATAAAAACCCCCTGTGCCCTCAGCTTGCACCCTGCCTTTGTCCCTGGGCCCTGCTCAGCTGTGTCCCCTGTTCCTGTACCAATAAACCCAGTTTGCTGCAGATCACACCCAGACCCATCCTGCCGACTTTGTCAGCTTTATAAAGCAGCCGTGAGCTTCGGGCTCCGGAGTGCCGGACGCTCCAAGGGCCTGGGCAGCGCCAGGACGCTCCAGGCTGGGACAGCCAGGCAGGGCAGGAGGAATCACTGCCCCTTTCCCCTCTCTGCTGCTCCATCTCCCAGCCCAGCATCGCTGCAGGACAGCCTCACTGCCAATGCCATCCTGCCAGGGATGGACTGGGGGGATCTCCTTCCCCTTCCCTCTGCCATGGAGGCAAATCCCATCTGCTCCTTGTTTGCCCTCCTTCCTCTCCTCATTCTGTCACACATCCATCCTCGTTCCTTTCCCATCTCCTTCCTCCCTTGTTCCTTCTTCTTCCTTCCTCTCCTCCTGCCTTTTCCTTTTCCCTTCTCCCTGTCTCTTCCTCTCCTTGTCCTTCCTCCCCCAGGCACTGAGCTGTGGACAGAGACCAGGGAGAACAAATCCCTGTGACAGAACCTCGTGGAAGAGGCCATTTGGAACGGCTCCGCAGTGCAGGAATCCAGTGGAGAGGAAAAGCGCCAGAGATCCCACATGAGGAGGGGCTGCAAACCCAGCCTGGGGATCTGTGAGGAGTTAAAACCCTCCCTGTGATGGGAAGGGTGTGGGGAATGTGAGAAGAGCTTCAGACAGAGCTCAGCCTATTCCTGGCGCCTCCAAAATTGGCGGTGCCAGATGCAGAGATCCAAGGGGCTGCAGAGATCCCCCTGCAGATCCACGAGGATGCAGAGATCCCTCTGCAGATCCATGGGACTGCAGAGATCCCCCTGCAGATCCACAGGCCTGCAGAGATCCCCCTGCAGTCCCCGGAGCAGCCACGCTGAGCACTGCGATGCCTGAGAGGAGGCTGTGATCCCGTGACCAGAGGGCCTCGCTGGAGCAGCCTGTCCTGGCAGGACTGACCCCGGGGCACGCTGACCCACGCTGCAGCACTTGGAGGGGGCTGTGCCCCGTGGGATGGACTCAGCTTGAAGTTCCTGGAGAAGTCTCTGGTGGGAGAGAGCCCAGGGTGCAGCAGGGGAACGACTCCTGTCCCTGAGCAGAGGGAGAAGCCCCGGGGCATGAACTGAGCCCGGCCCCATTCCCTATCTGCGGCACTGCCGGGGTAGAAGGTGCAGCTGGAAGGAGGGAGGCGTGGGGGAAACGTGGATTTAAGGGTCTTCACTTACTCCTCATTATCCTGCTCTGAGTTTTTGGGGTTTTCTGTCATAAAACTCACCCATCCCCCACTCACTCACAGAGGTTTGGGGCGGTTTTCCCTTGTTGGGGGCAATCAAAGCGATGCCCTGATGCTCCTAATTAGGGGTAGGAGAAGTGAGGCTCCAGGGCTTCCCGCTGAGCCGGAGCCACCGGAGCCGCAGTGCCGGGAAAGCCGTGGCGGGAGGTGCAGAGAAGTTTGTTTGTGTTTTCAGCTCAATCCCCCTCGGTCCCGGGCCCGTTCCAGGGCTGTCCCTCAGCTCCGGCTCTGCCCTCACGCAGCCCAGGGGGCCCTTGAGACAGAATAAGGATCCATCCTGAACTAGGTAAAGTGTCTAGGAGAGGTGAAGGGTCTGTGGAGCTAAAGCTGAAGGAGAGGCCGCATTCCAGAGACAGCAAGGAGACAGAGAAAGAAAAACAGAAAACCGCGAGGTCAACCTGCCCCCGACCTAGGAATTCCTTCGATAAAGAAGAATTAGTGCTAAATGTCGCGTGGAATGAATATGTATGAACTTAATTTGAAACTGTATGCATATGCATTTGGAAGGGGGGATAAAAAGGGGACTCGGAGTCTCCAGGGGCACGCACGCCTTTTGGGAGGCTTGCGTCCGACGCGCGTCATAATAAAGGCATACCGGGCTTTACAACTTTTACAAGTTTTGAGGTTTCTTCCTTTCTCCGCAAATCATTCTGGCGAGCCAGGTAGGAGATTCAGGAGATACTTTCCGTCTCCATCTCTGTCCCCGCAGGGGCAGGGTGGGACCGACGGACTCCTAGGCGTACCCCAGGATTTTCCTGGAGGAAGTTCCGCTCGCCTCGACTTGCCTCCTGCCGGGACAGACAAGAACCTGCTGGCCACGGAGAAGGACACGGTATGTACTAGGGGCCCCTGGGGGGGGGGGGAAGAACAAGGGAATTAACGACCCAGAGACGTCTGGGATCAGCCGATAGAGCGGCTGTATTAGAGACGGGGTTCGTTCCATCGTCCTGATAGAGCAGGACTGCCAGCGGCTCCGGGGGTAAGCCGGGTGAACCCGTGTATGCGTGTATTAGAATTCAGATTCTGATAGGGCAGAGCTGAATTCGCGTATGTTTCTTCTGTTTGTGCGTGTGAGTGGTGTCCGGACACTGTGTTGCTGTGTGTTGCATTGTGTGATCAGCGCGCTGTATTTGTAAGTTGTGCAAGTGTATAAAGTGTATGATATATAGAGAGCAGATGCATAGTGCTCTACTGTGCGGGGCGGCGAAAGTTCTGCCCGCCGCTTGAGAGGCTGGGTAAACACCGGCCGAAGCAGGCTGTGCGGGGGGGCGAAAGTTCTGCCCACCGCTTGAGAGGTTGAGTAAACACCGGCCGAAGCAGGCTGTGCGGGGGGGCGAAAGTTCTGCCCACCACTTGAGAGGTTGAGTAAACACCGGTCAGAGCAGACTGTGCGGGGGCGGGGAGCGCCCGACGGAGAAAACAGAGTGAACTGTGAAAAGCGTGCGCGAGGGCGTTTATTGAGTAAAAGTGGTAAATTGTGGTGTAGGTTGTGCGTGCTTTCACCGTGGCTAGACGAACCCGAGGGGTTCCTCTGCCTCAGTGGTTTGGACTCGACCCTTGGGAGTTCGTGAATCCGGTGAATTTTTGGATATATAGAGGAGACGAACGAGTTCACTTAGAGGGACTCTACCGGACTTCAGCTGGCATTCTTGTAAGTCTGGACTGGGAACAGCTTGCCGTAGAAGATTTAGAGCTCCCTGTAATAAATGGAATAGCTTGCTTTTGCGGGAAATTTCGAGTAACCTTTGGCGCATCAAGAGGTTGGCACGCTGCGTGGGTATTATTACAGTGCGTAGTTTGTGGGAAACGCTGGTATTGTTGTTCTAGCAGGCGACGGGGCACGTGCCCCAGGTGTAAACTAGAGGTTCCTGATCAAGCTGATTCAGAGCCTAAGATCTTAAAACTTGTGTGTGGGAAATCACATCTGGTACCTGCCACTTGGGGTGTGTGGGAGGAGGACTGGGAAGCTACTGTGAAGTCCTGTGAAAAGAGGTTTGGGTGGAAGCGGGACAGAGCAAGAAGGAGATAATGGGAACTAACCAGAGTAAGGAAGTTCCGCAGGCCAGCCCCTTAGGGTGCATCTTGGCCCACTGGAAGGAAGTCACTAGCCGGGGGGGCTCTGAGAATAAAAAGGATCTAATCCAGTATTGTACACGCTGGTGGCCCTTATATAGGCTAGAGGACGGGGCAAGGTGGCCACCCACTGGAACCCTGGACTATAATACTTTACTGCAGTTGATGTTGTTTCTAAGACGGGAGGGTAAATGGAATGAGGTCTCGTATGCTGATATGTTTTTTGTTTTAAGAAACCACCAAGAGTGGCAGAGGGACTGTGGGATTAAAGCACCCTCAGACCCACTGGTCTTGGCCCTTGAAAGGGATAACAAGGCAAAGAGAGGGCAAATCAAACGCTGCTGTTCAGCATGCAGTATAGGACAACGGTGTATGAGATCAGATAAGGTCTATTGTTCTGAGGAGCAAGAACGGGACACATTTGAGTGGGTGAAACATCCTCCAGCTCCTCCCCGAGGGGGGATGGTTAGGGAAGTCGAGGCTGATACTGAGGATGAGGAGGAAGGAAGCCTCCCCAAAAAGGAGGAGGAGGACTCAGGTGGGGAAGGCACATCTACTAGAGCCCACCCCACCCGTGGGAGTCCAATTGCATCTAGGACTAGGAGGCAAGTAGTGCTACAGGCCCCTCTGCGACAGGCAGTGGGACCAGAAGGGGGCAGATTAATGATTAAAGTGCCATTTACCACCCTTGATTTAGAAGCATGGGAAAGGGTTGCGAGGAATTACCGTGTTGACCCGATACTCACTGCCAAACGCCTAAGGTATGTTATCAAACAGCACAACCCAGACTGGGCTGACATCCAGCTACTACTGGATGCTTTCACTGAGACAGAGAAGCAGCTGATCTTAAAGACAGCTGGAAATTTGGCGGAGGATTACTGTAAAGCCACCCAGCTGGATGTAAAACAACATTTCCCCCTCCAAGACCCAGAATGGGACCCTAATGTGTCGGCAGAGGTAAAGAAATTAGCAGAGTATCAAGAGTGGATAGTAACAGGGGTGGAAAGAGCTATTCCAAAAACCATAAACTGGTCTGCCTTATATTCACTTAAGCAGGGACCTTCTGAGACTCCATCTGAATTTCTAGAGCATTTAAGGGATACTATGCGTCGTCATACATCATTAGATCCGGAGTCTGAGATAGGGATAAACCAACTAGTTAATTCATTTTTGGGGCAGTCTGCTGGAGATATCAGGCGCAAACTTCAGAAGATTCGGGGAGCAGACGCGAGAAATCTTGAAGCCTTGTTAGAAGAGGCCTGGAGAGTATTTAGTAACCGGGAGGAAGGATATAAACGGGGAATGAAAAGGTTGGTGGCAGTGGTACAGGAGGAAAGGCAGAGGAAACACAACCAAGGCCCACCGAGACAAGGACCACCTCGGTTGGGCAGGGACCAGTGTGCAATCTGCAAAAGAATTGGTCACTGGAAAGACCAATGCCCAGAACGAAGAAGGAGTGACCAACAGATGGCTGCACACGTACAAAACAACTGAGGAGGACCGGGGGATCCTGCCCCAGCGGATCCACTGGTTATAACAATGAGGCTGGGGGAAGAAGGGAAAAGGGTAGAATTTTTAGTTGACACAGGAGCTACATATTCAGTCCTAAATAAAGCTCTAGTGCCTGTGGAAAATGATTATGTTGTAGTGCAGGGGGCAACTGGCCAGTCTGAAAGGGCATATTTTTGCAAACCTTTGAAGTACAAATTGGGAAAACAATGGGGTATTCATAAGTTCTTATACGTGCCTAATTCACCAAGAGCACTCTTGGGGAGAGATTTATTGGAACAATTACAAGCCACCATCATATTCAAAAATGGGGAAATTACTCTGGAGGTGAATGATCAAAAGTACATAGAGGCACTAAGTTTAACTCTGACTGCTACTGGCATTAAGGAAGAAATTGATGAGGAAATATTAAGTCAGGTATTTCCCGGGGTGTGGGCCTCTGATGTGCCAGGAACGGCAAAAAATGCCTCTCCCATAGTAATCAAACTCAAGGAGGGAGCGCAGCCAGTGAGAATCAAGCAGTACCCCCTAAGGGGGGAAAGAGGACAGGGAGGGAATCAGCTCAATAATCGAAAATTTTCTGCAACTAGGATTGCTGAAGGAATGCCAATCTGATTTCAATACTCCCATCCTGCCTGTTCGGAAATCTGATGGGACATACCGGATAGTACAGGATTTAAGGGCTATCAATAAAATAACAGAAGATCTGTATCCGGTTGTAGCCAATCCATATACTTTATTAACTTGCCTAACACCTGAGCTAACCTGGTTCACTGTTCTAGATTTAAAGGATGCCTTCTTTTGCCTCCCCATCCATGAAGCCAGCCAAAAATTCTTTGCATTCGAATGGGAAAGCCCTAAAAGTGGGCGCAAAACCCAGCTCACATGGACCAGACTACCACAAGGTTGGAAAAATTCCCCCACCCTGTTCGGGGAACAACTTGCAAAGGATCTGGAATCCTGGGAAGCCCCACAGAAAGAAGGAAGGCTTTTGCAGTATGTCGATGACCTTCTACTGGCCACTCAGACAAGGGAAGCATGTGTGGCCTGGACGGTAAGCCTTTTGAATTTCCTAGGACTCCAAGGATACAGAGTATCCAAGAAAAAGGCACAGATAGTGAAACAGAAAGTAGTCTACCTGGGGTACGAGGTGAGTGCTGGGCAACGGACTTTAGGGCAGGCTCGCAAGGAAGCCATATGCCAAACCCCAAAACCCCAGACAATAAAGGAACTCCGAACGTTCCTAGGCATGGCAGGGTGGTGCCGGCTGTGGGTTTATAATTATGGACTACTCGTCAGACTCCTCTATGCTCTTATTGCCAATGGAAACAGAGATCTCCAGTGGACGAAAGAAGCAACACGGGCCTTTCACCAGCTAAAGGATGCCCTCATGTCAGCTCCAGCTTTGGGACTTCCAGATGTGAGTAAACCATTTTTCCTATTTTCCCATGAGAAGCAGGGAATTGCCCTGGGAATACTGGCTCAAGACTTGGGTCCATACCGAAGGGCAGTCGCTTACCTCTCTAAGCAACTAGATGCAACAGCCAAAGGACGGCCAGGTTGCCTCAGAGCTGTAGCAGCAGTTGTGCTGAACATCCAAGAGGCACGCAAGTTTACCCTGGGACAAAAAATGACTGTGCTAGTGTCCCACACAGTGTCTGCAGTACTGGAAGTAAAGGGTGGTCACTGGCTTTCACCACAGAGGTTTCTGAAATACCAGGCCATCCTGGTAGAGCAAGATGATGTAGAGATCGTGGTGACTAATATTGTCAACCCAGCTTCTTTTCTCAGTGGAAATCAAGGAGAGGCAGTACACCACGATTGCCTGGAGACCATTGAAGCTACCTACTCCAGCCGCCCAGACTTAAAGGATACCCCCCTGGATGACACAGAGACCTGGTTCACTGATGGGAGCAGCTACGTTGCCGATGGGAAGCGATATGCTGGATATGCAGTGACCACCTATAGAGAGGTAATCGAGTCTGGACCCTTACCAACAGGCACCTCCGCGCAGAAGGCCGAGATAATTGCCCTGACCCGTGCCTTGGAAAGGGCAAAAGGGAGAAGAATAAACATCTACACAGACTCGAGGTATGCATTCGGAGTTGTACATGCACATGGGGCCATCTGGAAGGAGAGGGGGCTGCTGACCTCACAGGGAAAGAACATCAAACATGCACAAGAAATAATCCAGCTGCTGGAAGCAGTTCAGCTGCCTGAAAAGGTAGCAATTATGCACATTAAGGCACACCAAAAAGTGAGCTCAGAATTGGAAGAAGGAAATGAGCTGGCGGATAGAGAGGCAAAAGAAGCAGCAAAAGGGGAGGTAGCTACTGAAGGAGTCCTTATCCCAGATGGACAAATCTCCCTTGAAGGTAAGCCAGAATACAGCAAGAGAGATAGGAAATTAATTGAAGATCAAAAAGGGACATATAGCCAAGAAGGGTGAGCTACCATTGAAAAGAAACTGGTAATCCCTTCCCATTTGTTGTGGTCATTAGTAAGGGAAGAACACCAGAAAACACACTGGGGAATAAATGCCCTATACACATACCTGATTGAGAGGATTGTTGCTAGAAATTTATATGCCACTATTACTCAGGTAACTCGACAGTGTGATCTTTGCCTCCAGACTAACCCCAAAAATATCCCCAGGCCGAAACTCGGTCAGATTGGGAGGGGCCATGGGCCTGGACAACAGTGGCAAATTGACTTTTCAGAACTCCCAAGGAAAGGGGGGTATCGATATTTGTTGGTATTGACAGATACATTTTCAGGGTGGCCAGAAGCGTTCCCCACCAGAACTGTCAAAGCTAGAGAGGTGACCAGGGTGTTATTACAAGAGATAATACCGCGCTTCGGAGTTCCAGCCACAATGTCCTCAGATAGAGGATCACATTTCATTTCCAAAATAGTGCAACAAATTAGTAGCCATCTGGGCATAGACTGGGAGCTCCACACCCCATACCACCCCCAATCAAGTGGTCAGGTGGAGAAAATGAATCATTTGATTAAACAGCAAATCATAAGACTGGGGCAGGAAGCAAATCTGCCCTGGCCCCAAGCTCTTCCACTAGCACTATTGCGAATTCGAACTAAACCTCGAGCTAAAGAAAAGTTAAGCCCTTTTGAAATACTCTATGGGAGACCATATGGAATACAAAAGGGAATGTCCACCCACATTGGAGAGGTGACACTAGCCACCTACATGGTGGCCTTAAACAAACAGCTCAGAGAAATTGAAAAACATGTGGCAGGAACTCGGAGCCAGGAGTTAGATGGGCCAGTACATAACATACAGCCTGGAGATTATGTATATGTTAAGTCTCTTACAGAAAAAACTTTGGAACCACAGTGGGAGGGACCGTTCCAAGTGCTTCTCACCACCTTCACTGCAATCAAAATCAAGGAGCAGAACGCCTGGATTCATCACTCCCGGGTGAAGAAGGCCCAGAGACCCCTTGAGGAGTGACTCCAGGAGACAATGAACTGAGACTAAAACTTACTTGGGCAAAATGAGTAAATTGCGGTCGGGAGTAGCTCATGTTTTAGTTTGTAGGATCATTTTGTGTATAATCATAACTGAAGTTTTAGAACTTGAGAGTACCTTTATTCAGAGCAATGTTAAATGGCCTTGGTCCCGGGCGTTTAATCAGTATACTGGATCCATGGGAGAACTTTCTGAGGATTTAAACCTGTCCATTGTGGTAATTCATGGAGATCAGGTATATGAGGAGCAGGAATGGCAGGAACAGAAACTATGGACACTTCAAGGGATTAGAGGAGAAGAAATCAAGGTAGGGTGCCGGATGATAAATGGGACAGCCCATGAGAAACCAAATGAAATTAGTGTCTCAACCTCTCCTGATGAATATGAACACCAGGAAATCTGTGATAGCCTAAATGAATCAGACTGCTGGTGTAATTTCACCTTAATAGAGCCTGTGGAAATAACTTGCCTTTGGGCACAGGAAGATATTGGGCTTTCATTTAAATTCAAAATAGACACTACACCTTTTACCACAGCAGGACCCTACACAGCCCACACCAAGACCCAAATAGTTCAGACTCAACCCAAACTTGAACCCGAGTTGTACGGAGTTGGCCCCTATGTAGTAAAGAATGTGGGTGAACAACAACTATTATTCAATCCAGAATGGTCTCTCAAACGTGTGGAGCTGATAATGCAAATTAACATCTCAAAAATCCAATCAGTCTGCTCCTCCTTCCTAAAAGCTTCCTTTGAGGGCTGGACAACATGGCTGCAAAAACAGGCATACCTCAGGAGCAGAATGAGAAGGGATCTAACTGGCCTATTAGGGACAGGATTAGGAGTTTTGAATGGAATTGATTCAGAGATACTGATGAATAAACTGATCACTGCAGCAGGCAGCCTAACAAAATTGAGGCAACCCTTACAATCATCTCTGTTGGCATTAGGAACTAGCCAGTGGCAGATTTCAAAAGTACTGTCAAAATGGGAAACGACCGGGGACCAAGACCACAGGTTAATAACAGAAGCACTTGGTGCAGTCCAAGATAATGTGTCTTTAGCTCTCAGTTGTATACAAGCACAGTTATGGGTGCAGGCAACAGCAGCTCTGATCATACGGGAAGGGAATGAAGGTAATTTTCCAGCTGAAATTCGGAAGATTGTGTGGGATAATGCTATCGATTTTGAAAGGAAGTTCCAATCTTGGTGGACTATGGTGAATTTCACCTATGATCCCGTTTATAATGTAGCAACTGCCTTTGTGCTTACCATACGTAATGCCACAGTTTTTGTTATCCATCCCATCATTGCCCTAGGGTTAAACCATGAAAAAACAATACTCTATCCTTCAGAACATAGAGTGTGGGCACGAAAGGTGAATGAAAAGTGGCAGACAGTAAATGTAGAATCCTGCATTACTAGAGAACAGATGGGATTCATTTGTGAGAGCAACACTATTAATGCTCAGGACGTGTGCCTGGACACTGAACAGAGTATTTGTCACTTTGAAGTTCATCCAGTCACCGACCAGAAAACTGTGCTTGTATATACTGGGAATGGATGTGTGTGTCTGAGGACTGCCTGTGCTGCAGTAAAAGTTGATAGCAATGATGTTGTTCTGTCTAGTAGAAATCATTCTAACTTTTGTATTTGTAATTTTGTTAAGATTACCGGGTGTGATTTTTCGTACTTGGCCCCAGTGACATCCCACCAGCTGATTCAGGCTAATTACACGATGTATCACAGACTACTACCTACCCCTATTGGGATGAACCTTACATTGGTAAAACAATTAATTAAACACCAAGACCTATTGGAAATCCTGAAAGAAATTCAGGAGAGTGGAAAGAAAACATTAATTACTGTCCAACATGATACGAAGGAGATAACCAGGGTTCTACAAAGAATAAGACAAGATATGACTCATCACTGGTGGGATGTGATCTTTGGATGGTCACCAACTGCGAATGGAGTCCTTAATAAGTTGTGTCACCCCATTGTAGTTTTACTAATATTAGTTGGGATAAGCTTAGGATTGTCTATTATATTGTTAATTTGGAACTGTAGGATGCTGCAACGAATAGCTGTGCTAACCTCTTTGTCAAATGTACATGGTAAAGCGCTAAAAGACACTTATTGTCGTGGAAATTTTCCTTAAGTAAAAGAATTTACTTATTTCCTAGGAAAGGGGGGAATGAGACAGAATAAGGATCCATCCTGAACTAGGTAAAGTGTCTAGGAGAGGTGAAGGGTCTGTGGAGCTAAAGCTGAAGGAGAGGCCGCATTCCAGAGACAGCAAGGAGACAGAGAAAGAAAAACAGAAAACCGCGAGGTCAACCTGCCCCCGACCTAGGAATTCCTTCGATAAAGAAGAATTAGTGCTAAATGTCGCGTGGAATGAATATGTATGAACTTAATTTGAAACTGTATGCATATGCATTTGGAAGGGGGGATAAAAAGGGGACTCGGAGTCTCCAGGGGCACGCACGCCTTTTGGGAGGCTTGCGTCCGACGCGCGTCGTAATAAAGGCATACCGGGCTTTACAACTTTTACAAGTTGTGAGGTTTCTTCCTTTCTCCGCAAATCACCCTGAGAGCGTGGGGCGGGGCTGTGCCGTGTGCAAAGCCCGCCCCTGGCTGGGATTGGGCGATGGTGCCGTCAGTCGTGGTTGTGGAGCGGGGCGGAGCAGAGCCCCAGTGGTGGGCTGAGGGCGGCTGTGGCTGGGCAGTGGCGCCATTGTCGGGGAGCGTGTGTGCGGGCCCGCGAGTGGCGGCAGCGGCCGGGGCACGGTGAGGCGGCGGCGGAGCTCGGAGGCGGCCGCAGCGCAGGTGGGAGCCACGCTGGGTTGTGCGGGGGCTCGGGGCTGGCTGCGGGCCTCGGGGGCGGCAGGGGGCTCGGGCGGGTTCGTTGTGCCGTGTCCGGCCCGTGTTGCCGCTGGCATGAGGGCGCTGCGGGAGCGGCTGCCCGCGGTCTCCTTGCGGCCGCTGCCTCGGCAGGAGCCGCTGCCGGAGCAGCGCTGGCTCGGCCCGGTTGCTGTGGCTGGGACAGAGGGGGCTGCCCCGTGCCCGGGGCTGTGCGGGAAAATTCCCGTGGCCGGAGGTTTCTGTGCCCAGAGGAGACAGAGGAGTCCTGTAAAAGTGACTTTATTGCTGGGCAGAGGGAGAGGCCGTGGGGCATTTGCCGTGCGCTCTCTGCCATTGTTGTAGTTCACAGCCTCCTTTGTCTCCTCATTTTCCCGGCCTCATCTCCCTCTCCCTTTGCCCACTGGCTGAGGTATTTGGAAGGTTCAGACTTCCCAACTGCATGTCCTTGTTAATGTTCACCCCCACTTTTGTATAACAGCCGATATTCACGGCTCTGTTAAGTTTTTATTTTTTTCGAAATTCAGGAATTTTGCGGGACTTTCTGTGAGCAAAATCCATGATAATTAGTAACATTTATTGAAGCTGGTGGTTTCACGCATTACTTCCTTATCTACGAGTCCCTGGCCCCTCGCTCAGCTGCTGTATGAGCTGCACTCTCAAGGTGGGGAGCACGGTAAAAAGATGAGAGTTGCTGTAGCACATCCGAGGAGAAACAGCATTCGTTTAACCCATGGTCTGCCAGGGAGCCACAAAACCATGACCCATTCCCATCCTTCTCATGTTTGGACCAATACATGACCTGCTTTTTTGTTTCTGGTGTTGTTTTTTTTTTTTTTTTCACCACTTTTGCTTTGTTATCACTTTGCCAACAGCAGTTTGAGTAATTTAATTTTCCACAAATTCCTCTTTTGTTTGCTAACAGATTATCTGATCCCATCCCATGGTGCAGTGTTGTGTTCCTCATTTCAGTGGATTGGTCGGCAGGAAGGTCAGGAGCTGGAGCTGTCTGGTTGGTTATTCCGAGGACAGCTTGTAATCTAATGATGCCACTGAAATGAGAAATGGGTTCTGTGGCTCCTGGTATGAATTGGTTTGGATTCCCAGGGCATGGTCCATGGTGTTGTAGGATTTCTTCCGGTAGCCTTTCAGGTTTTCCCCATTTTTGGCCACTCTCTCCTGCCAGGGCTGCAGCAGTGGCAGCAAGGCTTGGCCCCAGTGGCTGGAAATGGCAGAGGAGGGTGGCCAGGATTGCAGAGGATTCCAGGCGAGGATCTGTGGGCAGGCGCAGGGGCTTGGCCCGCTGTGGAGCCCTGGCTGCTGCTGTGTTGCCTTCAGGGCAGGCTCAGGGGCGGCCTCCCATCCTCCTGCTGCAGGCGGGAAGTGCAAATCTCCGGGGCTTCAGAGCCCTTGAGGCCAGGCTGAGGGGTCCCCCCGTGTTGAGCTGTGCTGGCGGCTGTTTCTGGCCTCAGGGACACTTGGCATGGGCCCCTTGGCCACCAGTGGTGCTGCTTTGCACTCCTTAGGCAGGAGCCGATGTCCTGGCTGGGTGTTGGCAGCAGCAAAGTGCCAGGGCAGGCTGTGTGCCAGCCCAGCTTGCTGTAGGAGAATATGCCTTGATATCTGCTCCAGTGGTTGCTGAAGCAGTGAGAATTGCTTTTGCCCCCCTGTTAGGTGCCATGGTGTCAGCAGAAGATATTGAAGCCTTCCTGCTCAGGGCATTTCAGTGCCAGGCTCTCACAGGCACCCACAGCTGCGCGGGTTGAGCTGAGCATGGGGCGGTGACCTGCGCTGTGTCTGATTCCCCTTCCTTCCCTCCCCTGGAACAGGGTGTTGCTTTTAGACACCACTTGTCCTGGTTGCTTCAGAGTACTTTGGAGAGGCTCCATATCTAATTTTCCCTCTTTCCCTGGGCCTGCCCACACTTCTGGATTCACTTCAGCTTAGGCCTCGTCAGACATTTGACACAGAGGTACAACAGAACCGGCCTCTGTATCCCTTTTTATAATATTAATGTGTGTTACGAGTTTAGCGATCAAATCCCTTCCCAGTAAACCATGGTAACAATTAGGAGCAAATAAAAATTCATGCATTTCAAACCTATCTCCCGGATCTCCTAACAGTGATTGAAATGAACATAATGAATGTTCATTCATTAATGAAACATATTTTTAGCATTTTCCCCCCCTTAGGTCTAAGATTTAGAGTGGATTTAGAGACCCCTTGTCCATCAGGAGATGCCTCCTCTCAATGCAGACCCACCCTGAATGTTCTCAAGGGCTGCAGTGTGGAGGGTCCCTGGTGTGATGGGAGCTGTGACAGCCCTGGCAATCCATGTCCAACAAGGGGTGGACTTGCTGGTGCTGAGGGTGCTGCTGTCTGTGCTTGCAGTGTCCTTGTGCCCTGCAGCTGGAGCCCTGGTTCCTTGCCAGGGGCTGTTTGGGTGGGCTCTCCCCTGCCGAGGAGGGCAATGCCTGTGCCAGGTGCTTGTGGCCGAGCCCGTGCCCTGGGTGCTGGGGCCCCCTTGGGCCCTGGAGTTGATCCCTCAGGGGCTGTAGGAACTGTGCCCTGGCCTTTGCCTTCAGCTTGGCCTTTTGCTGCTCCCTTCTTGCACTCACCTGCTGTGCCTTTGTGCCCAAGTGCTGCAGGGCCTTCTTGTGCCCCTCCTGCAGCCCCCTCAGTGCCTGTGGGTGCTTGTCTTGCTTTACAAGAGAGGTGTCTGCTCGGGAAGGCAGAAAAAGCCTCTCTTGGAATGGAGAATGCAAACCCCCTCCCTCTTAATTTTTAGACTAGTGAAATCAAGGGGCTCTCAGGGAAAGATATGGGAATAGGAATACCAGTTCTTTACGAGTGTGTATAATAAAGCAAACAAACAGCAACAGCTGCGGCACTGACAGCAAACAGAGCCCGGAGCCAGTCCCGGCCTTTGGGCTGCGGCGCTTTCCCCTTGGGTGCAGTTCCGGGCACGGCCGGCAGGGGCGCTGGTGGCTCCCGCGGGGCGGGGCAGCGCATCCCTCCCATGGGAACCTCTCTGAACAGAAATAGAGCAATCCCTTCATCGAACTCTTTCACTTTTTTACCTTCTATGGCCTTTCTCCCGTGTTTTGGGAAAGAATTTGGAGAGGGCTGTCTTTTCACTGAGCTCCTAGTGTTTCGATAAGGTGCTTCCTGTAGAGAGAGTGAGTTTCCCTGAACAGCCGGAGCTGTGGTTCCCAAGGGGACGTAACTCAGAGCAGGACGGGGTCAGGGGAGGATATCCCGCCGAGGCTCGGTGGGAGTGTGGGCAGGGTCTGCTGCCGGAATCGCCAGAGGGGGATGTTCCCGTGGAGGCCGAGGCGGAGCGTGGGCAGCCCCCAGATGGCTGATGGCGGCTGATCCGGCAGCTGCCGGCAGAGCAAAGGCAGGTGGGAGAGCCCGGCAGCAGCGGCGGTGCCCAGCGCAGGTGGCACGGGCAGGGCAGGCGGGGATGGGATGGCTGGGACCCCCCCTGGGTGCGGTGGGCACGGTGAGCTCGGAGCAGGCGGCAGGACAGAGCAACCCCCATCTTGCCCAGCATGGGCGGCAGAGCGGCCGCGGGCCAGGCAGTGGGAGCAGGGCACACAAATTGAGCGACAGCGCCGGGGCAGGTGGAGCTGCCCTGGGCAGTGAGGCCGCAGCTGGGATGGAAAGCGGGGCAGGCGGAGCTGAGGCGGGCAGCGAGCCGGGACCCGGGACAGGCGCCTGGGCCGCGAACGGAGGGGGCAAAACCTGCAGAGGATCCCACTCTCTTTCTGATTTTTCCTCTTGTTCCCTTCCCTTTCATTTCCCTTTTTTCTCCTCGGAGGTTTCTCATACTTTAAAAATTTTTATTCTTCTAAAGTCCTCTGTCTAACATATTGCATATTCTCTTCTAGGTAAAGGGGTTTTTTTACAAATAAATCCAGAGCCTAATAAATCTAAACTTCTGCTTGGGTACATTGAAATGGTTGATGAGCTAACTCAGGACCTCCTAATGTTGTTTTTCTCATCACCTTTTTATTTCTCCTTTGGCAAATTAAGCATCTTTCAGTTACTTGCTTTGCAACTCCAAAAATCCCAGTGCACCCATAGTTCCTTAAAAAATTATCGCACAAAGCTTGAGCACCCCAGTGGGTTTTCTGATGCATGTCTTCTAATATTTTTTTAGAAGAACATTTATTAACTAATTGTCTTCCATAAAGAAGTTTCCATTTTCCTGATTTATCTTGTTCACTTCCTGTCGTGTCTGAATTTTTTTCTTGGCTTCCCTAAACTTTGGAATTACCAGTTTTTCCTCGTTTGGAGTTAATATTAACATAACTCTTTTATCTCCATTTTCTGCTGCATCCTTAGCTTTGTGATGTGCCCCCACTTTGCCCAGTTTGCCTCTCCTTTGGCCCGGGCCGGGTTTCCCCCGCCCACAGCGGCTGGAGCAGCCGAGAGCCCCGCGCTGCCCATCCCGACCTGTCCCGGCTCCATCCCCGCTCCTGCCGCGGCTGAGAGGGCTGCGGGAACGGGGCAGCGAGGGTGTGGCTGCTGCTGGGGGAGGAGGAGGAGGCAGGGAAGGGCAGGGATGAAGGGGGAGGAGGAGGTGGAGATAAGACAGAGGAAGAGGAGGAGGAGGGGGAACGGAAGGGGAGGAGTGGGAGGAAGAGGAAGAGGAGGGACAAAAGTAGATCGAGGCTGAGCTGAGGGAACCACGCAGTCGATCCCTGCCTGAATTCGCAGTCCCCACCTGTGGGATCATCGCCCCCCCATCGCACCGGTGAGCGGGGACGGGGAGCTCGGCCCGGATGTCCCAGGGGGTCCCTGGGTTGGGCTTTTTGGGGTTGTTTGGAGAATGAAGAAGTCCAAGGCTGAGCGGAAAAGGCCCCTTGGGGGGACATCGGGGGGTGGCGGTGGCGGCTGCCGGCAGAGGCAGCCTGGAGGAGCAGAGCCCTGTGTCCCCCAGGAGCCCAAAGTGGGGAGCCCAGAGAGGGGGGAGCGACACCATTGGTGGGAGCCTCAACAGCCTGGAGAGGGGCGGGGGGGACTCCTTGGAGCCGCTGCAGCCCCGAGCAGAGAATGAGGGGAGAAGGGAGCCCGGGAGCCCAAACAGCCCCGGCATCCCGAAATGGGGAGAGCGAAGCGGGGGGAGCTTTTGGCATTGCTGGGACTGCCAGCAGCCTGGGCAGGGCGGGCACCGAGGAGAAGGGGGACCCCCAATCCAAGCGTGACCCCAACAGCTGGGACAGTGGAGAACCCCTGAAAAGCAGAGGTGAGGGACCAGGGACAGGGAACTCCTGGGAGGCTTTTTCAGGGCTGAATCTTGGTGTTTGGGAGGTTTTTGTGGAGCTGAGGTGGCCAATGACTTGTAGAAATGGGCTCGGGTAGAGCTACCTTCAAATTCAATGTGTGTTGGGGAAGATGAAAAAGGAAAACTTTATAAATATGATTGTCTGGCAAAAGATTTTGAGGATATAGAAATTACAAGGAAGATTGAAATGAAAGCAAGCTTTGAGATACCTCAGTTATTGAACAACTGGAGGACAATGGTGTGGCCTGACTGAAGGTAATCCCCTTTTGATGAAACAATTCCCTCTGTTTGCAGACAAATCCAAGGGTCAGAGCAGACCCTACTAGCTCAGCAGAAGGGGTCCAAAGAGGAGTTTTTAGGGTTGAAAATGTAACACAGTATGTATGGTGATGTAATGATTTTTACAGGCTGTATGTAAATGCTATAGGATTTGTATCTTGTACTAGATTGGTTAGTGAGAAATAGAATATTCAAAACAGAGGAAAATTTATTGTGTTGTAACGGGACCCTTACTCTCTTACGCTCTTGCCTGTCTTACTCTCTCACCCTCTCACCCTCTGTACCCCTCTTTTCTCTCAGGCCTGCTCCGAGCTGTGCCTGGCAGCTCCAAGCAGGGCCCTGCACCCAGGCCCTTTGCAATAACCCGCAAGTTCCACGCCCTGGCTGCAGAGCTCTCTCGTCTCCGTCCGTCCCGACCGTCCTACCCCCCGACACTCCTACAAACGCTCTCATCCCTTGTTTTCCCCAAACCAGGATTTCCCATTGCCAAGGCCTGGGAGGCTGCGAGGAAGAGGAAGATGCCCCGGGACACTGAGGCAGGTGAGGAGGAAGTCAGTGCCCCTTTCCCCTCTGTGCTGCTCCATCTCCCAGCCCAGCACGGCCCCGGCTGCAGCTCAGCCCTGGGGGATCTCCTTGCCCTTGCCTGTGGCACAGAGACAAATCCCATCCTGTCCTTGTCCTTCCTCCCCCAGAGCAGGAGCTGAGCATGGAGAGCAGGGAGGACAAATGCCCGTGGCAGAACCTGGTGGAAGAGGCCGTTTTGAGCGGCTCCACGGCGCAGGAAGCCAACGGGGAGGAAAAGCCCCGGAGATGCCGCACGAGGAGGGGCTGCAAACGCAGCCGGCGGGGATCTGAGGGGGAAAGAGCCAGCCTGGGCCGGGAAGGCGGCCGGAGACGGAGCCAGAGCTCGGAGCTGGTGCTCCATGAGCAGCTCCATGATGGGGAGAGGCCCTACGAGTGTGGGGAGTGTGGGAAGAGCTTCAGCGTGAGCTCCAGCCTGATCAAGCACCAGAGGACCCACACTGGGGAGAGGCCCTATGAGTGTTCCAAGTGTGGGAAGAGGTTTACGACCAGCTCCAATCTCCTCAAGCACTATTGGATTCACAGAGAGGAGAGGCCCTTCCAATGCCCTGACTGCGGGAAGGGATTCAAGCAGAACTGCCACCTTATCAGACACCAGCGCATCCACACTGGGGAGAGGCCCTACGAGTGTGATAAATGCAGGAAGAGGTTTCCGACCAGCTCCCATCTCCTCCGGCACTATCAGATTCACACAGAGGAGAGGCCCTTCCGCTGCCCCGACTGCGGGAAGGGATTCAAGCAGAATTCCACCCTCGTCACCCACCGGCGCATCCACACCGGGGAGAGGCCCTACGAGTGTCCCCAGTGTGGGAAGAGCTTCTCACAGAGCTCTCACTTGACCCAACACCAACGGAGGCACCACTAAGGGAAGCCCTGCGAGTGCCCCAAGTGCGGGCAGAGCTTCGTGCGCTGCTCCAGCTCCATCCCCCACTGGAGGAGGCACTTTGGGCACAGCCCTGGTCACTCACATTCCCTGTGATCCATGTTGGGAACACACCTGGCTGCTTCACCTTTTGGTTTGGCCTTAATTTTCCTCTGCTTCACCTTTATCCTTATAAACACCCTAAACTGGGTTAAATGAAGGAAATTCATCGAATATATCTGACGTTGCATCATTTCTCAGTTTTTTTAGTGGAAATTTAGGATTTGGGGACACGTTCTGTGTGGAGTGCTGCTGTTACTAAGAGGCAGAAATTTGATCTCACCCTTGTGTTGCTAAGAACTCCTCCCCTGACCCAAACCCCAGCTCCCCCCTTGGGATACCCTGTAAAAACTCCACAGCTCTGCCTTTGCCCTGTCTTTGGGGGGTAAAAAATGGATTCCCAAAGGGTCAGCCCTTTTCCCACTGGATTCCAAAGGATCACCCTCATTCTCCACTGGATTCCTATGGGATCAAGCTTTTCCCACTGGATTCCCAAAGGATCAACCTTTTTTCCACTGGATTCCCAGATTGTCCACCTTTTCCTACTGGATTCCCTGAGGATAAATATTTGCCCACTGGATTCCCAGAGGATCAGCCTTTTTCACTGGATTTCTAGAGGATTCTGACTGTGTCACTGGTTTTTCTTGTTTGTACTACTTTATTTGTATTTTTATTTTTTCGTAATAAAGAACTGTTATTTCTACTCCCGCATGTTTGCCTGAGAACCCCTTAATTTCCAAATTAATTAATATAGTAATAATCATAATCATCATTATCATCATCATCACCAAAGGGAGGGGGTTTTCATTTTCCATTTCAGTGGAGGCTCCTGAAATGGGGAGACACCCCCAAGGCAGGGCCATGTCAAAGAGTTCTGGAAATATGTAGATTAGTTCATGGATATGCATGAGGGTCTATGTATATGCAACAGGCTGATGTAATTAAAACCAGATTAATTAAGGAGTGTTCCCGTAAATAACTGGGGGGTC